>NC_132981.1:6863333-7190000 GCF_047496725.1 Anoplolepis gracilipes
CCACTAGGAGAATGTTTTGGGCCCTCGCCGCAGCTTTTAATTCCCACGGGAATTACTTACTGAGGACTTATAGCGGAAGATCCTTCGCAATGTCCGATTATAATCAATTCATATTGCACAATATTTCACTCTAATGCATTAAAGTACAATTCTTTTCAGAATTATAATTATGTCGAATTTTTTTATATTGCGTTACGAAGTGTAATAGATAAGATACTTTTTAGTTTGTTATCTCTAAAAATATTTTCAGATTTGAAAAATGATAACTACATTACTATACTCCACATGCAACCTTATCAATTTTAATAATTTAACAGTATCAAGATAACTCAAGCCAGCGAAAATGTTATTATCGATATTCCATCTTATGTTTACTTTTTCATGATATATTATCGAAATCAGCAGGCAACAGACTGATATTGCTTGGCAGTAGAAAAAGAATCGGCGTGCATGGTAATAAAACGACGTAACATCGTTCTCTTGGAAATGGCGGAAAGCAAGGAGGGAAGGACGCAGATAAATTCGAAGATAGTCATTCAAATCTGCCGTAATGATTTCCATCCCGAATCGATTTCAAAAATCTCCTGGGAATCCCCCTGTATATCGGCCGGGCAGCTTCCGTACATACGCCGAACAACATGTATACAACGTTACCCTCACCCCTAAAAGACTGTCCATCGCCTGAGGGGACCGGCCTCTCTTTCTCTCCTTATCTGTCTAGGATTAACTTATCTCGAACTTATTATTTCCTTAATCTATGGTTAAATACTCATATTTCAGTATTAGTTACAGGCACTTTATGCTCGGAGACTGATGTCAGTTCGATGATAACTTAAGCTGTGGCTTCACAAATGTCATGTTGATTGTAGGAAAAAAAATATTTTTTAAATCTTCGAACGATGAAAGGAGGATTTTTATATAATCCGTCACAACATTTTTTCCGATATCTTGCAAAAATGCTATCGAGTCGACACTCACGGTGAGAAAAATACTGACGACTGGACCATCTCTAACGTCGCGCGGATGTAGTTTAAAAAGGTTAAATACAATTTCCTGTTGTTCATTCATTTAGAATAACGGCGCCGCGCGGTTCTCTGCTTCCTCCATACACACGTCCTGTAAATGCTTTTTTATCCCCGGAACTAATTACCATTTAGCATTTTTAATCCCGCGAAAAAGCGCATTCTGGCTCTCATTCGTCCCCCTCTCGCCGGCCGGAAGTTCGTTCCCGAGCGCTTAAAAGCGTACGTTGTTAGCGCCATTCAGCCACGCTGCACGAAACTCGTTTCTTTCTCGGGAAGCAGCTCGTATTTTTCTGGAAATTTCACCGAGAAACGCACGGTTCTCAACATCCTGTGCCCTTTTTTTTCTTCCCTACTTTCTCCATCTCCATCTCTTTCTCTCTCTTCCTTTTTCGTTTGCGTCTCGTTGCACAGGCACTTCGCTCGCTGAAATTCCAGGAAGCGAACGTTGATATAGATACCTACCTTGGCGAGGAGCGAAGAAATTGAAGAAAAGCTTAAGGGTTGGGAGGGGGTTTCACCGCGAGCTCAGCGGCCGAGTCGGTGTAGCCAATTATTGCGGATTTATAACCGAGCACCTGATTCGGTCTCGAGAAAAGTTGGCGCGTTTCCGAATCGCAATTTGCAAGCCGTAACTCGGCTTCGCGCTTCCGAGAGACTCGTCGAGAAAGTAGAACGAGCTTGCACAGATACTCGTAAACTTTTCAATGTGAAAATAATGACGATAGTTTTAACAAATATTTACTACACACATTTATTTTAACGAAAAATTAAATTATCGGCGTCTTTAATCTTAATATAAATATCAAGCAAAAAACTTTCGCGAATGTCTTGTTATGTGATTAATTTACACAGTTTCTTTTGAGCTTCTGATAATAATAAATGTATTGTAATTATTGCAAGAATAAAATTCATTATATTTTTAAGCCATTATCGGAGTTATTGATTATGATGCAAGAAGCTAAATAATTTTCTAAATCAGCGAGTTTCTAAATGAAGAAGTTTGAATAAAAACTTTAAGCGCTTTTTATCCTCTATGTTTGTTGTTATCATGAATGTTACACGTTTGTCAATTTTCTAGAGAACAATAAACAAAGAGATGCATCGACCTGGATTTACTAAACACTTCGCGCATTTTGTTGCATGTAACAGAGCACACGGATACGGCAAATATACATCGATTCTCCTGTCTATATCTCTTCCTCTCGTCCTGGCAGGGTGGCGGAGACGCGTTCAATCGAAGCTTTGATGTATAAATTGCAGCTTTCTCGTTTTCGATTCTTCCCCTGCCCTCCCAGCTTTCTGCTCCTTTTACCAGCATGATTCCTCCATAGAATCGAGAAGGGTGTCTCGGCATCTATCTATCACTTCCGCTTTTCTTTTCTTTATGGACAATCGTCCTCGAACACTCTCTCGACCTCTTTTTCTTTTTCACGTTTTCAACTTGCTTCTCTCTCTCTCTCTCTCTCTAGCATATAATTTTTCTTTTACACAAGTTATACATAATATAATATTATATATAAATTGTATAAAAGAGAAATTATATGCTAAAGAAAGAGAAGTCAAATTTATACTACATACACACATATGTATATTTTTCCTTTTTCTCTTTATATTTATATTATATATATATTAGGTTATTATTGAATATATAATTCTTGTTTCATTTGTAATTTGTGAATTCTACAAGCAGAATGTTTACTCAAATCTTGTAAAAAGATTCCCTAATTTTTCAGATATTTTTATAATTTTTAAAGTTATAAGAGAATATTTTCAGATTTTTTAATACAATTTAATATAATACTTTCTCTAAAATAATTTTTTTATTAGATGCTTTTCTTTTCATACAAAAGAAAAACACAGAGCCTCTTATGTTTCAAGTATTAGATTCATAAATTCAATAAAAAAATAATAATATTGAATAACTTTCATAAGATAAGCATATTTACCTTATTATTAAAAATGACAAAGAATATTAATCGAAAATTCACGCTGCGTCTCACTTTGTGTGCCAACGATTTTTTAAAGCATTTCTAGGCAAGGCAAGATTTGAAGCGCTTGAAAGTTTTAGTTCTACAAAAAATTCTATTACTAAAAAAATATTAGAATATTAATTAAACAAATTAAATTGCTAAATTAAACGTTAGTCATATTTCGATTATTTTATCAAGTAATGAGATTTTGTGTTATTCTCCAATCATTTCTAATTTCCAGAGATAATTATATACATTATTTGAATATTTTTTAAACAAATTAGCTCGAAACCCCAAACATATAAATACCGAGATGAGACACTGATTATATTTCGATAATTCTATCAACTTTAATCAGATTTTGTATCAGTTTCTACTCACTTTTAATCACTTTTTCTGGAGAGAATTCTATATGTAAAAATTATTAGAATATTTAGAAAATATTTATAAATATTAAATAATTAGATGTTGGGTGAGACGCAAACGTACAAGTACCAAGATACTGATCATATTTCGATAGTCCTATCGACTTTAATGAGATGTCGTCTGTTAATCACTTTTAATTTCCAGAGAGGGTCCGGTGCGTAAAAATGATTAGAAACATATTTATTAATAAAATATTTATTAAATAAAAAATAAATTAGATCGGCCGAGACGCCAAACAAATACCGAGGTGAGACGCTGGTTATATTTCGATTGTTCTATCAACTTTAAATGAGATTTTGTATTATTTCTTTTATGTTGTTCTGAACTCACTTATACTTTCTGAACAGGATTCTAGAGATTCTAGATATGCGTAAAAATTATTAGAATATTTATTAAGTAAATTAGATCGAGATCGCCGGTATAATACGAAATCTCATTTACATTCAACGTTTCGGACGATCTTTGTGTAATTAATATTTTAATAATTTTTACACATAAAATTTTTTGTAAAACTATCAGAATAGAATTTTCAAATGTTTAAAATCTGGTAAGAAATGCTAAAAAAATCGTCAGTAGACCAAGTAAGACATCATAAACTGAGACTCTCAGTTTGTCCCGAGTTATCTTTTTTGTTTAATAGCTAGAATTATTTATTTAATCTATATCAAGAATTTAAGAACTATTAAAAATAAAGCCAAAACTTTCAACAATTAATAAGTTTCCACGAAGTGAGATACTGGTTTTACACACACACACACAATACACACACACGGCTGTTTACAGTATGAGAACAAAATTATCAAAAAGAGAATTTTCGAGAAAATTCTCTGAATTCCAATAAAATTCTATGAGTCTCCTGATTTTTCCAGATACAAAAGAAATTCCTGAGAATTCCAGGTTCATCCTGATCTGTAAAATATTTAATAGATCACATACTAGGCAAAATATCTCTTTAAAAAAATTACATATTGTATATAAATATTGAGAAAAATTGTATAAGTTAATAGACAGTTTAGTATTTTAAAACTAATATCTGCACTCAACATCTTTTTTATTCATTTACTTTTTATTGTGTCATTTGCTTTGAATGTTAATGCATATATCGATCACGCTCTCTTCTAACCATTCAACTCTATGATATCCTGGATTCGATTAATAAAAGGAATGGATCGCGAATTGAGGACCGGTCTCTGCCGATGCAAGGCCACCGCGGCTTAGTAATTTAATCAGCTAAAACTAACATCAGCTCTGTTTCCCCAACCCTCCTCCCATTCCTTCCTCTCTCCGCTTCCTTCTTCTCTTTACTACTACCCTCTTCTTACCTCGGTAACCGACCAACCCCAAGATGATTTAATTTGCTAAAATGGTGCGCATATCTATAGGACCTTGTTAGAAGTTCAGCTCAATACGAAACAATTTTAAGAAATAATTTTAAGAAATTTATATTTTTTATTTACATTTATATTTAATAATTTTAAATACGAAATAATTTTAAGAAATTTATATTTCTTATTTCTATTATTATTTTTTTGTATAATTTATAACTTTTATTTATAGATTAATAATGTTTTTTCATTTAAATAATATAATTTTTAAACATTTTTTAAAAACTATTTTTAGAAAGAATCATTAAAATATAGAAGAAATAAATTGAATATCTCGTTTTTCAAGTTATGATTCATGTATGAATATGTCTCATAAGATTTAAATGTTGAAAATTGCTCGTATATCCGTTCACTTATTTTATTTACTTATATATTTTTAAACTTGCACGTTATACATAGTCTCGTTTCTCTACGTGTCTTGATATCTCGTAGGTGTGAAACATACTTTTCACGAAAGTGTCGTTGCCTAAAAAGTACCCCCGGATGAACATAAAAGAACTTATCGCGACCGTGATCGCGCCCGTGTATTTGCGTTTGCACGAAGGTTGTGATCCTTCTTTGCACCCTTATCGGATGATGGGGATCTACGTCCCTGGGTGCGGGATCACAACACGTGGTTCGCGGGCCGCGCGCAGAGTTCGCCACGTGGCGCAGATAACAGGATGGGACAGCCGCGCGCAGCGATGTGCCTGCTTTCCCGGAGGGGTAAGAATCAACCCCCCGGAAAATTAAGTGCTTGTAGCCGAGATGATAACACCCCCGTTCACGTGCGCGCATCGCTACGACGATTTCGCACGAGTTTTGTTGCGTCAAAATAGCAAAGGAGAATGATGCAAGAGTTGCTTGTGTAAAATGAGAAATGATTGGTATATTCTTTCTTGAATTGCCATCTGACGTGATATACAAGATATGTCCTTCCTTATATTGTTACTAAATACATATATTATATTTAGAAATATTTAGCTAAATATTGAAAATCATATTATATAAAAATAAAAAAATAAAAAAAGATAGCTTGTTTTTCGTAATATAGTAGTAATAATAATAACACAATAATTAGTAACAGAAATAATAATTATTAAAAAATTGTACCAAAATATTTAACAGCAATATTTTTGTAATTAAAAATTAAATTAAAAAAAAAAATAAAAGAATTGTTGAAACATGTATTAAAATTTTTAACGAAATATACTTATACAATAAAAATAGAAAAAAATAAGAAATATATTTCGTTAAAAATTTTAATATATGTTTCAACAATTCTTTTATTTTTTTTTTTTAAATTTAATTTTTAATTACAAAAATATTGCTGTTAAATATTTTGGTACAATTTTTTAATTATAAAAATACTTGTTGATTTAAAATTAAAGATGTTTGTACTTACTTGTTTTGTCGCGGAGTCTATAAGCCTGACGTAAATATCCTGCACCTGCCTGACACCTAAAAAATAGATAAAATAATGTTAATTTAAACATATCAATAATAGATTAAGGTAATATTATAGTTTGTATAATTTTGCTCTCTTTGTGCATTTTGATAAAAAGTGCTATTAAGTGAAGAAGTATTTCGCGCAGGAATTCACGTTTACGAAAGGAATACGACGAATATGGAAACGTGCCCAAATTTTGTCAAGTATATCGCCACTGAAAGCATGTCTTTCAGAAAAAGTTGCATATTAAGGAGTATTTAAACTTCGACGGTGATACAAAGTGGCTCGTTTTTGTCCTTCGATATACGAGTATATGCACAATTTTTCTCTTTCTTTGTATCGATCCTGACTCTACTTTGAAACGCCGAATACCGAATATCGCCACGCATATCTCACAGGAAACGAAACGCACGTATGCGTTAATTATCGTTGTATCCTTATTCTTTCGGGATACAAATTTGAACTTGAAGAATTCAATGATCATTGATATCCACGCATGTAACGTACGCTTTAAGGTAAACGCAATTTCCAATTAGAGAAGATCAAACACGTTTCACGTCTTGATATCATATGTGCAAATAAAAAAAATTTCGGGTCTGTAATTTTTATTTCTTTTCCTTGCAAATTACAGCTGTCGCACAACAGCTACATACACTGTGAAAAAAAAGTTAAGACAATTCCGGTAATATGTATCGACACGTTATTATCGCGCGTTATCGGGATCGTAATTACAGTTTGCCTACAATGTGCGTCTCGGCGTTGCAAGTTTTCGAAACTGTTCCTTCCTTCCTGGGGGAGTCCCGGGTAATCCCGGGGTGTATTTCGGACAGACACCCCCGTGGCTTCCGGCTTCGCGTGCCCGGTAAGCCAAGTAATCCCGACATAAGACTCCCAGACCCGGCGGGCGCCCAGGTCCAGGCTCACCGCCGCATAACGTTATTGCGGATTACGATACTCTGCTCGAAACTAGCTCACAAATTACCTCGAGAAACCGTCGCGGCTTTACCGGAAGTTACGTACGCAGTCGACCGGTTTACCGTATCCGTGGCCATGTCAGGATTTGCAAATACGGGTCGACGCTAAACTGACCGAATAACTGCTGCGAGCTTCCGCCGGAATATCTGGCTTTCTCTGCTACAAGTGTTCTAATCAGTAACAATCTAACATAGATATATAAATTAAATATTTTCTTTTTCAGATAAGGTAACCATAAGGAAATTCAGAAAAATTACAATTTTGATGTCTCACGACGTAATTGAAAATTGATAAAATATTTTACTTTTTGATCATAAAAGATTCTACTCAAAGTAATGATATCATTTTAGTCACAAAAATAAATAAAATGTCATTCAATTTTCTAATATATGTGATATCGATTAAAAAAATCAGACTAATCTTTTTTTCTTTCACAATTATGTGTCTTCAGGGTTAATCACTAAATGTTATTGGTGCATTAATTCTTAAAAAATTTAAAATAATAAAAGATTATATTATAAAAATAAAGATACGAGAATAACATTTTTTTTTATATTATAGATTGATTCATTTTAAATTAATGGCTTTGAAATGTAACCATATGGTAAGCGAATGCCACGCGTCAATCTTATCGCCAGCAGCGTGGCACTTCGCGATTCGCAGTGACGACGATAAAGGTAAGCGATGAAAAACACACTGAATAAGAAAGATGACTCGCCTGTCATGTCCCGCTGAGTGGAGGCAAATAAGTCTGGGTCGGCTGACGTTAGCATAACTAGGCGACCAGGTTCGGATGGACAAGAACAATCTCTCAAAAAAAGCAGACATCGTCCATTCTATCGTTCTGATCAGCGATCCTTGATCAGCGGCGCTTTTATTATACACCGCGTTATATTCTACCGAGTACATAAGTGTATCTCGTCTTTGTCTCTATTCTCCGAATGCGCGTTGTATATTTCTTATCGCTCGTGTGTGCGACGATGGCACGAGAAGCATATAAGAAAAGAGTAGACGATGGAAGTAGACAAGAGGAAGAGAAGGATGAAGAGAAAATGGAGCGCGCAGGAGGAATGAGCGATGACAAAAAGGAGTAGGGCCCGATATGGGCGAGAGCCCGTCGTCACTCGAACCGTAAGGAACGCTCCTTATTTATTATTTAATTATAGATTTATTGCCTGGTCGCGCGCGAAGCGATCGGTGATGCCATGACGTGCACAGGAGCACCTGATGTGGATCTGCCAATGTAACGGTGGACTTGGAGAGACGAGGCATGTCCGCGATCCAATTTGTCTCCAGGGCATAACATTCGTTCGCGCGTGCACGTGGCAAAGTATTTCGTGCATGAAACTTTTATAAACGACACGACAGTCCGATCTACGGCGCATAAATCAGAGCCGCACAGATGTATCGATCGACTGTAAAAAGCATGGCTAGTAGTATACTACTCGCGTATGATAATGTATAAACTTCGTTATATCATTCGATCAAAACGAGTAATTTTTTTGAAATGTTTCTTTTTAAGATTTATCATAAGTACTATAATATATAATAAGTCAATATTTTTATATTCCAATAATTGATTATACAGTGATTAATTTTTTCTCCTCTAGAGATATAATTATTATTCAATAAATTTTTATTTAAAAAAAAATTAATTGGTTAATATTATTTATTATTATTTATTATATTAGATATTTTTTAATTATGCTAAAACGAAAAGCAACGTAATGAATGATCCAGATTTATATTCCTAAAAAACTAATAGCAAAAAACGTATTTTTTATATTAGATTTGAAAGCAGTACATATGGTTTACAATTCATTAAATTTAAATATTCCTCCAATTGTGTGTGTGCTTTTATTTCGATAAACGGACATTTTTCATGTTTGTCGATTAGGAGTCTGATAAGCAAAGCCGTTGACAAGACACAGATACGGAATGACATTGCGTTTGAGAGAAAGCAGAGACAAAATTGCATAATGATAAGGAGAAGCAAGGACGCAACCAGATGAGAGTACGTGTTCTCTTGTAGAGAATACAGGCGAATACACGAGATTGAGAAGCGGTAACCGGAATACGATGAAGAAACGCGCAGGAGAGACGAAAAACTCGGCTGAGAGACGCGCGTTGGTATTTCTTAGTTTGCAACAGTTAGTTGTTTCTTGTTCGCGATGTTGACGACACGTTTTAGTGCCCATAGATGGGAGCGCGGTCCCTCAGTCAAGCCTCGGTCAACGCAAAAATCTTGCATTGATTGATCGGGCCTCAGCAATTGGGGGAGAGGGGTGTAAGGGTGCTCTGTAGTATAAATCCGGGAAAAAGGAAAAACGGAAAAGGCAGCAGAAAGGTAGGCAAAGGGTTTGTGGTGATTTCATAGCGGCCACGAAGTGGGATGACGGCAAGAACAAGGGATAGAGAGATGATCGCGGCTTGTTGACGTTACTCGTGGCGTATATGGGGCGAAAAACTGTAAGGCCAGGGACCTGCGTATAGCGCCTTGCGGCTTTTTAATATGTTCGTAATACGAGGACGTTTTTCGGGGGTCTGCTGGCTGCGGACCACCTTCAAACTACTTCGCTTTTTCTGCTCTCTTTCTGCTCTCTTTCCGTTCTGCCATTCTCGCGCGTATATTCGTGCGCTTCTTCGAGACGGAAGCTGGACCTTTTTTGCCACGCCTGGGCCAGTGACGTAAAATATGTCTCTGTTGCGGCTGGGTTTCAAAAGTCCCTGAACTTTTTAGCGGTCTTAAGAGACCGAGTGTCCATATGGAATGTCGATATGGCTCGTCATCATCGCTGTGAATGGGGTTATTACGTACCCTATCCCTCCCCTATGCCCACGAATACGCATTTGCTGATATTGATTCCAAAGTTTATTCGGTCGTGATACCTTTCCGGTTGAATGTGATTTGTAAATATTCATTCATATTTGTATCTCATTTCATTGATTGTTTTATTGAAAATAAAGATGTTAATATTTAATAAATATATGTGCAGTGCATTAATTAATTACTAAATAATTAACGCATGGAAAAATAAATTACTAAATTGATTTCACTTTGTTAATGGTTGAAATTAATACGAATTTAAGTAATCAATAAACTATTTTAATTATTTAAATCCTAAAGATTAATTTTTCTACTCACCATTAGAGTAGAGTAGATGTAGACTGTATTGGATACCGTTGTTTGTTTTTTGGCCTTCAGACTCCTGTAAAATAGATACAGAATGCATGTAAATAATACGAATAATTAATGAATCGATTGCATTTTGAAATTATATATCCACAAATTCTAACATACAAAGCTTACAATGGTTATCGGTCTCGCGTTCTTCGCGTTCTGCTCTATTTTAATTAAGTGCATCGTGACGCAACGCCTGTGTGTGCCCAGCCTGCTCCACCTCACGCTAATTATTAATTTCTTGATGCGCCGGTAAGAGCCATGCCATTACGTATGGCGTGCGATGCATAATTATCATCCTGCCCCGTTGACGAGTCATGCGTGCATCGTGCCATATGCCGCGACCGCGGTAATGCATTTTCAACTACCAACCCCCGGAACATCATGGTCGCTGGTACACCCACGACTGTACCCCTCTCCCTTCCCTCCCCTCTCCACGCCACAACCACGACTTTTAGTCGTGCATACGACCTTTCGCCTCGAGGATAAACGTTGGCAGCTCGATCGATTCTACGTCAAATTAACGTAATTACGCGCATAGATGTCTAGTGAAACTTGGTCTCGCTGTGTGTTATTTTACTGTCCACGCAGACGCCATGCAATTATCTAGAATCTTCTAATAAATTGCGTTAATTTTTTATAAATTTCGTAGAATTTTACCGGTTTTGCAGCATGTATTTGACAAATATTATGTGTGGCAAAACAGAAATTGTTAATATAAGTTTGTATACAAATATATGATTTCAAAGAAAGCAAATTTTAATTATGTAATTATAAACAGTATGATAAAATTGTATAGCTAATAGATATGTATATGTGTAATAATCTTTTAAATATAAAATAAAATGAAAAAGAGAAATTTCATTTTTTTATGGTGTATTTTAAGTTTTTCAAGAACAATCTCATACTTTTAAACTCTCTTATATTTTGAACCTGACTGTATCAGTTACTCCCTTTCGACGAGTTCCACAGGAGATATCAAGATTATAGCTTATCAGCTTAAGCTCGAGAATAGTCGACGCGAATAAGAACACCGCATAAATCCATCGCAAGATTTCTCGAACGACGAATGAACGAGAAGTGATCATTTTTCTAACGAAATATTCCCCTCTCCGTTCATATCCGCGTCCGCTTCATCGGATAATCGGTCCTACTTCGTCGATCGGCGACGTCTTTCTTCCCTTTTTTTCCGTCGCGCAAACGGCACCGTCCGAGAGCGCACGCATTAAGCTCTTTCCTGTCGTCGGCGTTCGTCGCGACCATTAATCTCTAAATTCGTCCGGCGCACACGACGGACGTTAATCAGATATACACGCGGATAGGTCGAGCTACTCTCTCTCTCTCTCTCTCTCTTCGTCCGTTGACTACTTTTTAATTAAATACGAGCAAAAAGCGAACGAAATGGGAAAATGCTAGGTATTTATCTAAAGCCATTTTTTTATTGGTACGGTAGGTACGAACGTATGTAACTGTTGCGTCGAGCTTAGAGATCTTAATTCATATGTGTATATTGCTGTCCGTGACAAGCGGTCGTTATCTTATCACTTAGGAAAAAATTTTATATGTCGATTGTAACGTATATTTTTAATTTTTGTGATGAGTATAAATAAAATTTGTTTTTGAAATTTTTAAGAGTTAACTCGAGAGATAATAATAATTATTAATATCATCAGCAAAATTTTCAACATAATATAATTTTGTGTTTTAGTATGGTGTTATCCATTTTCATTATTAAAAAAAATCGCGTATTAAGGTGTGCGCAGTATTCTTGATGGAAATATTTTTACGCTATAACTATAGTAAAACACACAATTCCGATTAAGAGCGGCAATGGGCCGAAGGTGTGTGATTCGAGGTACGAACTCGGCACGGGGTTGATGTATGTCCGCGGTGCATGACCCTAATTAATAGGGAGGCCACGCGATGCAACTGTCCCGACAACATAAATTATGCACGTATTATAAGGTCAGGATAGGAGAGGAGAGAGGAATGAGCGAGAGCGTTATAGATTTATGGAAAGATGAAGTGCTAAAAAGATATTAAAAAGAACAATGTCAAGAATGAGAGAAGTTTTCGATTAATATTTGCTTTATGTAAACTTTTGTGAAATCTGTTATTGGAATAATATGAATTATTCGATTTACGTTATATTAAAAATAGTGACTTTAGTGACATGTAATACCATCAAATCATCTGCAAGAAACTATTTGAGCCACAAATATTAAGAGTGTCATTAATAAAGAATACTATTTTCTAATTATTTTATTATAGCATATTAAAGAAACAGTAATTATTTTTTATTTTTTCATATACATTATATATTGATGAAATCCAATTTGATTTGCCTTCCAAAAGAGAATTCGCGCTTTGTTATATTCTTAAATCCACATCCAAGAACGCGATCTATACGCTTTCCTGTCGAATTAGCCGACGATTTATGGCGGATAGATTTATTAGGGGGTGTACCTCGTTACCCCGGGGTACGGAGGAAGAGAAAGAGAAGGGAAATAGACACGAGAGAGACAGAGGACTTCCGACAAAGCATCGTCGTTATACGTACGGGACTTGCCAAAATTTCAGAGGTTACGGCCGGGATTACGTTTCGATAATTTATACGTGCGTGGACCTTGGCTCGTCCTCGTGTCATGCATTTGGATTTCCGTCGGTTGTACGGTATATACGATAGTGCGGCTTTGACACTACGTTATTGCGTTTAACGTTGATCTGATCGAGCGATCTACAATGTAACACCATAAAGCGCGTGATGTATGTCGGTTGTTTAGCACGTACATACATACCGGAGATGTGTATACTTGTGCAAATCTGTACGCCTTGCTCGTTTGTCCGCGCGATCTCTCAACGTAACGATTTCTCTTGCGCAAGAATGGATGTCGCGTCGCAGGTAAGTAACTTCTCCTTAAACAGTTGTACTAATTGACCAATAGAAAGTGGAGCTCTAACGATGACTGAACGCTGACAATCGTGTCCCGTTTGAGGGCATTCTTTCGGGGTTACGATCGTTCCTCGCGATAACTCTACGAGCGGAACTTGGATTCACAGCTGTTTGACAGCGGTTTTTCATTGTGATAACTTATCGCGTTATTCACCGCCGATTCAGGAAGTGTATAATTATTCAGCAGCTGTCATTTAATTTCTGTATATATATATATATATATATATATATATAGAGTCACAATTTATGTGTTTTAATTATTGCGTTCAAAATCCGCGCAATTTATACATAATTTGGTACATAATAGTATAATAATTTAATTAATATATTAAAATTATTATATTAACATATTAATATATAAAAATTAATGTATAATGATGAAAATAGATAATGATCATTTCAAATGCGATCTCTCTATAATGGCACTGTTTCTGAGCTGCCGTTATGACTGACTTGTGGTATCCAGGACAGCGAAATTGAGCGTAAAAAATAGCTTCGTCGCATTTCATAGTTATGATGTGAAAGGTCTTAAAGGTATACGAGCAAAATGCCCTTTCGTACATACATATAACCGTATCGCGTCATAAAATATATAAGCGTATGACAGAAAAAAATTCATTGTACATTGCTATATAAATAATTAGCTGCAGACTGTATCGTCGGCAATTACGGTAATTCCTCGTAAAGGCCGATATTTCTCGCGCGCGAGTACTTGGTTAACATCAAACGCTCCACAAAGCGTAATCTCCGATCGAAGGTACGAGAGAGCGATGAAAGAGAAGGCGCTCCAAGGGCGCTCTTTATTATTCGTAGGTCATTCGTGCTTCGCGTGACCATTCCCGGTGATCCTGCATCGCGGCCGTCCATTTCTCACCCGTGGCCGATGGATTTTCGCCTGTCCGACTAATTGCCGGAAAAGAGACGCCGGAGATATGGATTCTACGGACTATTGATACGCATACACGCGTAGGCGTCGCTGTTTAATATTTGACGCCGGCCCCGATGGAAACGGCAATTATCGAGATAAGCGCGCGCTTGCACGATATTCCCCGGCGTCATAAAGGGCCTCCTCTCCAAGCCTTTTTCCATCCGGCCTCCCGGGAGAGCGGCGGTTAGGGCGAAGCATTGAAATTCCGAACTTATCACTCGCTATCGTCATTTCTACCGGTACTCGTAAACTCGTTCGCCGCCATCGACGCGCGCGAAAGAAAAATGTCTCGACGCGATCGGGTTCTCCAAGCTTTTCGGCTACGTGCGGATCATTTTCTTTTTGTACTATTACCATTTAGGACAGTGCAACTTGCACCGCGATTACCGACGATTATCGACTCTCTGATTAAGCTCGTGGATCGTTTGGAGAAAGTTTTAAAGACCGTGCGAAGAACGTAATAGCAGAAATCATTACCTGATCTTTCTCGACGAAGCCCATGAATGACGTCCTCTCAATCTCGATCGGTTGGCCATGTCGATCGTAAAGGGCGATTACGAAATGGAAAAAATTGCTTTTCCTCAGATTACTCGGTGGTTGTTTCTCGAAATGCGCCCGGCCCACGCCAGTTCTGTTTAATCAGATACAATACATTTCATAATATCATCCATAACAAATATAAATGTTTTTCTTACATTAGAATATAAATATTCGGCATAAAAACATATTATTATATTAAAGTATATGAAAGAATTTTTTCATGGCATTAACATATTGTATAATTTATAATAGATTTTATTCTCATCTTTATCAATCTATATACACATATAATCTAAAAATAATATTAATTTTTATTTCAATAAACGGACGAATAATGTTTAAAATCTAACAATCTTTCAAAGACAAGTGAAACGTTATGCTCTTCATCGTGAAATTGAAGAGGTGTATCAGTCTGCAAGTGCAATAAGAATGTCCGAACCAGCAGAGAGGAAAGACAAACGAGGTCGACTGTGGGGAAGCGCGCAGGTGGCCTCGACGCCTTAAAATCCCATTAAGGTCTCATGTGCTGAGATTAGGCCACCGGACTCCAATGCCATCTTTGAGTAATGGCACGGAAAGTCCCCTTTTCAAGTGCGTTGCGCTTTGCATAGTTCGTTTGTGAATGTCAGACTCGATGTTGATTGATTTCGGAAGTGTTTATCACTATATTTTATCGTTATTCTTTCATATACTGATAATAATAATTAAAATATGCAACAAAATAATTATTATAATAATTATTATTTCCAATTTATTACAAGGCTCTAAGTAGAGTCCTTTCTGTTTTTCAATAATGAAATGTAGACTTTGTCAAATTTTTTACAGATCGCAGAGCAATGAATCGTTGTCAATCCATGGTAAATATGATTGCAAATTTAAAGGATTTTTTGACTTTCACGTAGAACGTATATTGCACTCGGCGGTTAAAAATCACCGCCGAGAAATCGCATTATCGGCGCTGGTCTGTGTGTGATCGTGGCGTCGCGAAACGATAAAACCATCGCACGACTGCACAGAGCCGCGCGCACAGCCATCAGGGCGGACCCTCGGAGCGGAAAACTGAATCGACTGGACCGAAAATGAATAGCGGCAGTTTTGCAGCACATTTGCGAAATAAATGATGGTATCGGCGGTGCGTTTGTCACGCCAGGTGGTGGGACGCCGAGCCGCCGGCAGGTTGGGGGAGGAAACGGGCGGAGGACGGGGTGCAACGCGGGCTTTCGGGACGAGCGGCGGGGACGACGGGGTGGATCACGGCAAGGGTGGACGCGTTGGGGAAGAGGAAGGGGAGTGATGTACTGCCCGTGTCGATAATTATCGGTGGCTGATTAACCGGTCGCCGGTTCGCGCCCCATAACTCTCGACGTCCGATTATTTTGCCCCGTTTGCCATGCACCAATTCCTATATAACGTATAGGCACGTTCTGCCGTACCGTTATATTATCGCCCGCACCGATGCACCACCACTCCTTTTCGAGCGACTATCGTGGATTGCGGAAAACCGCGCGTACGCGTGCAGTTTGTATCGCTAATATGACAATAATGCGTATGCGGTTATCGGTGCGTCATGCAAACTCTTACACGAAAATTAGTTTAGAAAGGAATAAATTTGCAAATTTAATCATATTTCGATATCGATTTAAAGAATGCCACGTTATCTTGATCAAATTATTTAAAAATGTAATAAGTGTATTATACATATGTACATCTTAAGATTTATGAGTCAGAATGTTTTATAAAACTTAATAATTAATATAAAATCAAGGTTATAGTAATCTGTGCAGATGCAATTCTCTATATTTTATTAACCTTTAAGCGAATCAGATAAGTTTTGAAGAATAGGATACGTAAATTTAAAAGGCAGCAAGAAATGCAAATTTCCAGTTTATTAATTTGGTCATAATTTTAAATATGTAACATAGTAAAAAAGTCTATGTACAATTTTTTCCAATATTTGTCCCTTGAACGGGGTTTCCCTTTTTGCGTTATTTCTCATACTGAGTGTCACAGCACGCTCAAACCTTTATGAGTTACGTTCCACGAATGCATGAGGATAACACGCGCTTTATGCGCTTATACCGGCGCGCGTGTTGCTCGTTCTACCGATCGACACCGAGGTGATAATTACAGGCTCCATTCGCGTTTACTGTATTCGTGTGTGCAATTTGCCACCCGTACTTTCGGCTCGCAGATAACATTCCGGTGCTCATTCCGACACCTGCGAATCATTCGATCTCCCGCTGTTATCCCACTGCGATGATTATTCTTTTAACTATAACATCGTGCAATTCGATTCGCAGATTCATTCCGAACAACGGATGGCGATATTCTAAAGCGCGACGTTTGTTCAAATACGCAAACTAAGATATAATTAATTTTTCGACTCTGAACGCAACTTCTCAATCGCGACGAGAAGAGCTACGCCAACTTATTACACGAGTATTGCGCGATTATACGAACACAAGCAGCGAATAAAAGCAGCAGATACGCGTGGTTTACGAACCGTGCACAGATATGAAGTTATGAGAAGAATTGTGTTTTATATCGCGTTAGGAGGCTTACGACGGAGCTTTTTCACTTCCGTGAAATCTGCGGAACCATCCACGTACGCCAAGTAACGACGTAATCGACATTTAAACGATGACAAAGCGTAATCTCCGATGCATTTGGAGTAGAACGGAGGTTTGTCAGATAAACGATCGATATTGCTTATACTTTATACACGAAATACGACCTATGCTATTTGTACGCCGTACATTATGAATGAAATATGCGGATAATACGAACCCACCGATATGGTTACGAATTCACGGATAAAGCAATCGTAGAGAATTACAATAAATCCGCGGGTAATACGCACCGTCGGGCGTTAGTTATTGCGAGTTACCCGAAGCACACTCTGTTTACGCTCGCACCCAACGCGATTCATAATGCGCACGGAGATAATGAGCAATTTGTAATATATCCGAATGTAATTTGCTATGAACACGCGTTACTGCGAGCGTTGTTCAATTTAGCATGTTTCATCGTACCTTCTGCACATAAAAATCCATTACTTATTAATAGACACACCAAACATAGATATATATATATATATATATATATATATATATTTTATAAATATTCTGCAGAATTTTCGCGATAATAAATAATTTTCGTAGATCTATTTTAATTAACCTTAAATAATTATATATTAAAATATGAATTGAATATTATATAAATTATTAAATACTTAAATTTATAATTAAATCTTTAAATTTTAAAATATAAAATTTAATTAATAATTTGTTATAAATATGAACGTTATTTATTTTTTTTCATTATAAGACGCAAACGTGTGTCCTATGATATTACGAGATATATACGTTATGTACTGCAATATGTCTTTTTTCCAGATTTGTCAGATGACTAACCGTTTCGAAGATTGATTACAATTTTTCTTCCACTCTTTTTTTTTTTTTATCTCTGATTCATACATATATGAAACATCGTTTTTCCGTTCTGCGACGTCCCTTCTGTCGAGTGAGATAGTTTATTGCTTCATTAGGTGGATAACTTTTTTAGGAGTTTTTAAAAAGCATCAGAGTTTATATGCCTCTGTTTCGCGAGAGTTTTAAAACAATTTCGCAAACCTTTCCTCTCTCTCTCTAGTTGATCTCGATGTAACGTAGTTGTGTGGTACAACCGTTCTTCGTAGCAGGAAACGAAACTTTCCAGCTTGAGTTTTCGTGAAGGCGAAAGTTGACGCTTAACATTTTGCGACTCTTAAACTTTTATAAAACAATTTATTTAGATTGCCGCAACATTGATTCAATTAAGTTTAATAAAAAGAAAATTTATGCTCTGAAATTTTGATGCCGATTGTTATTTATCTCTCAATAATTTAAGTCATTTGCAGTATTCAATGCACAGTCATGTTGATAATAATTCTTAAATTATGTGTGACTTGTAATTATATAAATTATGTTATAAATAATTCAATTTAAGTTTGTTAAGATGTATTAAATTTATAATTATAATATATAATTATAATTGAATATACATACAAATATAATTAGTTGAAAAGTATAATTACATAATTCGCATTGGAAATTTCTAAGTAATCTTTGTGTATCTTGTGTATTTTTATTTTTCGTCAGTCTTGACATCATAATACTCTTGCGCAATCAGCTTTAATAAAATTATTCGCGCTTTAGTTTCGCGAGTGCGGGACGAAACAGTTGTCTTTCTTTCTCGAAGAGGCTCCGATAGCCTGCAGGAAGAACGATTGGATAAACGAGGGGGAAAGTACGATGAAAGTCCGGGATGAAGCGATGAGCAAAAGGCGCTAAAATTCTCAATTACATTAACTCGATTCCGGTCGGTCCTCGTGTCACGGTACTTGGAGGAAGGGATTAATTAGAGAACCGCTATTGGATTAGCGAATCCGCCGGCTTGCCCGGTTTACCTTGTCGAGTAATCGTAGATATTTGTATCTTCGTCGTTTGCACGTCGTGCAAATCCTTTAAGCGAGGCTGCAATAAAGCACGTTTTATTGTTCGCCAAACGCAGTAACGTGTGCATCGCGATTTGAAACAATATACTAAAAATGAAACAATATGCTGAAAAAATCGTGAAAATAAAGGGGCTATCTGTTTTTATAGCATGAAACAGTAGCTATGCTGTCAATTTTCAGTGTTACCATCTATGTAACGATGTGACAATGGCAAAAGATCTAAAATAAACCATTAATAATAAACACCGTCTTATGGAACAAAAAGAGGAAAATATTACATTTTATTGACTCTTTGAAAAGTAATTTAAGTGAGCTTTATATTATTGTGACGAAAAAAATTATGCCTCTTTAAACTTTTTGTATTTGTTTCTTTGATAAAAATTTATAATTTGCATATTTGTATAATTTGATTTTTGATTGTGTATTTATGATAAATGTATTTATTTAATTATTTTATTGTATCTAAAGTTGTCTCAATTTTAGTGAACATTGAGTTTTAGGGATTGCGTAGGGATAGACCTTGCCGTGCGATCCGACGGCAAATGTCATAACAGCAGCACGAATATATTTGCTCAATTTATATTAGAAATAAATATATTTCTGTATTTTATGTTTTATTATACGCTTTAATTAATTATTATAATAGATAAAAAATTTAAAACAGAACAATTTTGTAATGTTACAATATAAACTTTGTTTTCTCCTGACGCGGAAATAACGAAGTAATATAATATGTAACATGTGCTTTATAACACAACTTTAAATATAGTTTATAAACTGTTTTAAAATATAAATATCACACTTTAAAAATTGATAGGAACAAAATTTTACCGAGGGATGGTAATTTTGCTCCTTGTTAAATTTAATAGAAACGATATTGCGTGTAAAACTTTTTCTTTCTTTAAACTGTTGTTTATTGCAAAAAATAAATTTTTTATATAATGCCGTTATGTTATATATACATTTTCAAGTTATACAATACAATTTATTAAAGAAGAATTAATTCACTCAATCATATCAAGCAAAAATTCTTACAATAATACAGTTATAGATCCAACTATTTTCAATGAAGTCGATGGTTGAATAATAAAATTGAATAAAGAGGATAATTAATACCATGTATTATTTTAGCAATAAACATTAATTTTGTTCGATACCTTCGCCGATAAGTACATCTAATCTCATACATGTCTCGATTACTCTTTGCCAAATGTAAATATTACATTTTATGTACTTACGTTCCGTTGTCGGCGAGCGCAGGCTGCGGCCAAGCACGTGGTACAGGTTCCTCCTTCAATATTTGCCTCATATCTTGAGGCGCGAAAACCAACGGCGCCCGTGGATGATGATGAGGTGGCGGGGGCGGCGGGGCCACACTCGCGCCATACAGCTTACGTCCCCAGTGACCCTCGAGTTCGACGGGACTTCCGCCTCCCGTGGTGGCCCCCGTACCACCCCCGGCGCTGAGTCCGAGCCATGCCGACCCCCCAGCACCCACGATCGTGGAGCTGGGCAGGAGACTGCTCCACTCGTCGGACCGCGTGGTGAGGCCGTAGGGATTCTCTTGGGGCAACAGGCTTCCTCCTTCGCGTTGCCACTCTGTGCAAAAACCTTCGTCGCCTCCTCGTTCACCACCCCTTCGCGCTTCCGCGAGAGACTCCACTGGTTGTCTCTCCGTCAGAGCGGATACGTTCGGTGCCACGTTTCTTTAGATGCGTGCATGAATTGTTATCACTTGAACGCCAGCGGCCGGTAGCCGGTGGCGGTGCATGAATGTCCGCTTACCACTGACGGTGTCGCGCCGTTCCGGGTTGCACCGTCAAACCGGGCGCACCGACCGCGTGTTGATGCACATGCGTCCGAAACGTGCGTGCCACGAGTTCGCGATACGAGCGCGCACTAAAGGGTTGCGTCTCACAACACACTGTTTTCACTGGATGACAGTTCTCATTCGCTCGCGCAGAATCGTGTCCTTTTCTTTCCCTGTCAATTCGCGTTGGTTCTCGCAAACTTTCACGAGTCTCTATCACTGGTTCTAGCACTTTTTACACGATGTACCGCATGTTCGCAGATCTCGTAACGGGCTTCATGTGTTGTCTTGTGAACGCTCTCTTTAATCGTCTTTATGATGGTTCCTTCGAAATTGTTTGATGGTCTTTAATACCCAACGGCGACATACGCTAGGACACAAACGTATGCAGCGGTAGTAATCTGAACACTCGCCGGCGACACCCTGGCACGTATTATCGTCGTCGCCGAAACGTCTCAAGCGTGTCTCGTGACCAGCGGAGAGGTCCTTCGAGGTCCCCAGTCGCACGTTGTTTCCCGTTACGGAGCCGCTTGTCGAATGTGTCAGGGCCGGCACTAGCGGCGTGCCAGCAGGTCCCAGTGGGGTCGGGCTTTGAGGATAGCGGTGGGCGCGGCCAGGAACGACACCGCGCAACAACCATACCGTTGGGGTGGTTTTACCCATTTGGTAACGTGCACCAATCCACTGCGAGTTGCACGACCAATGGATGAAGCTGCCTGTACCCATCTCGACGCCCATTCCAGATACCAAGGATTGTGGCGCCGCTACGGCAACGTCATGAGACTGTCACTCTGGTGCGAGCCGCACTACCCTCAAGGTCGATACTGTGACGCTCCGTTTCTTGAAATAAAAATGTTGGAGTAAAACCTCCCCAAAATATTGAGAAATTGCATTTTTTTTGCTTAAATATATATTTTTTTTAATTTTATATAATTTTCTCGCGACGAAATATATTACGATACATTTTCATTAATTTTTTGTATGATGTAAAATATTTTTCAGCGAGATTATATGCCAAATATATTTTTTCGCATCGTCAATCTTTTTAATTATTTAATTTTTACCAGATTAAATTCAAATTCTCTAAATCTCAATAGAATGTTTTATTTGAAATTCTACTATAATAGAATATTTTTGGGGAATAAGTTTTCATAGTTACGTAACTTATTTTCTTAAGAAAGTGTGATTTTAAAAAAGATAGCTTTTATTTGAAATAATTTAAATACTGTAGCAGAAAATCAAATTGCTTTAAGTAAAAGTAATAAATTGCTAAATCTCGCTGGAACCTTATTTTACGCGATGACATTTAAATATCGCATATTATAAAAATACGTTTTACTTTGCTCTCGTGTTTAATTTGTCAGTTTATGTCAAGATGTAAGCGGAATACAAAGAAATTTGTAATCTCCCTTAAAAATGTATCGAGTCATCAATTGACGTACCATTTCTATTGGCGTTAAACTCACTCTCTCTTCGCCGCATCGTAGATTACCCGTAGTACTTGCTGATAGATTAACTAATATATATCAATTGGCTAATCAAATCATAAGAATAAAATTTTTTTTATTTGTACATTTAATTTATTTAAATTTTCTTTCTTGCCTTGATATTTATATTTATAGTAAAATGTAGAGAACTGAGTATTTATCATTTACTTATATAAAGAATTTCTCAATTTTTTAAAAATATTAAAAGTATATTCTGATATGATAAAAGTGTCTAATCATTATCTATTGGTTATTTATTGGTTTTCTTTAGAAATATTTGTTACAATTTATATTTAAAAATTTTGATTTTATTTTCAAAAGATTAAGTTCAACGCAAAATTATAGTATACATTTTACATAAACGACAAAAACATTAAGCGTTACTATGTAATCGAGTATATAAATCTTAAGTCGAGTGGCAGTTGGGTCGAAAAAGTAATTATAGAATTTGTTTGAATAAATTTATGTGATGGAGGGAATAAAGGCAATCGCAAAGTTAGAAGGGAAAGAAGAAAGAAAAGACTTGCAGTGTTTCGCAATCTTCTTACTAGTGTAAAACCTAAAGAAAATCTATTCTTTTCTCCAGATCTTGTTTGAACAATTTACATCGGAGAGCCACTGCTTCGAGGGTATGGGGCCTATCAAGTGGAGATAATGTGTTCTGTGCCGGGTAATTTGGCTCTCCTCCCTTCTTTCCACTTTAACCGTGAATCTACATCTTTGACTGTTTTGCATTTGCAAACATTTCTGAATATTTTGTTGTATTTATCTGTTGTACTATCCATTGAACTTAATTGTATATAAGTCAAAAGTAATATTAGTCACTTATTGCGCTGTCCGTTATGTTATAAAAATACACATGCATTTATATTGGTTAAAAGAAATATTAGAATTCAAGTAAGATTAAAATATTCATCTATAATTAATAATTATTGTATATTTGCTATTAATGTACTAGTTACAAAATCAAGTTTAATAGTGAGTAATCGCTGAAACTATTTAACGTACACTCACCATATACGTGAAGTGTCAGAGGTTGCCGATTAATGTTTATCACATGGCAAGATAATGAAGCTTAATGAGGGTCTGCAGGCATCATTACGAAACACTCGACATGCGCGCGTGCCAAACCGGTTTCAATCTCCTTTTTTCTGATGCTCGTCTTCTCTTTCACTGCCGTGATTCATGAGATCCCTCTCGGCTGCCCAACAGCCTGTAACATTGCCACCTTATGTCAATGACACAACTCTGGGGTATGAGAAGCTATTTAGAAATGCTTTTTGCTCCGTTATGCCTTGGTTCTTAAAAAAGATCATTTCAGTTTGCAAGAACAAAATGTTTCGCGAAATTATTCTGTTGCAGTTGAATCATCATTTTTTAATAAAAAAAAAACAATAAAGTCTTATAAGAATTTCTTTGCGTCTGAAAAATTTTTAGTGTGCTTTCTTGCAACGAATTGATCTATTTAATTTATTGATGGCATTGATATAAAAAAGACATATATATCAAATAGTAAATACTTTCGATAGATTTTACGCGTAGACGCTTCTCAAATATTCTAGTAATCCAATCGCAAACGGTATCGACGTTCCTAAATGTCTCAATGATGTCAAATGAACATCATCGCATTGGCCAAATCCAATTATCGGTTGCAAGGGTCGTACGATTCTCAATATTGATGTGTGTAGATATAGGTATCCTGCATTAGTTAACTTATCTTTTAAGCCTATTTATTGGCTATGATAATATTTTGATTCTGGTTTTTTTGTTTGTTCCACATGGAACTCGTCCCTGCATATGTCGGCTTAAGGGGACGCGCTTGCGGATGAAACTGTCAACTGGATTTTCGATTCAGTAACTGGCGTATCGATAATTAGGAAAATCTTTACTGATATATTAAAGCATGAATATTTTCAAAAAGAAATATTGCATAACTGATAAAAATTTCGAGAGTAAATAAAAATATATAAAAGATATAGAAATACAAAATGCGAAATATTTTATCTAAGGAAAATATATTCAATGTTTATTTTCTTATTACTTATATATATGTATATGTAGTACGTGATTTTTTCATTAATGCAATTATAAATATTACTTCTGCAAAATTAAAACAATAATAAATGTATATCTTTAAGATGTTCGAAATATTTAAAAAAATGTAAAATATTATTGTTTAATTTTCTTTTACTGTGAATATTGGACGTGCAAAAACGGCGACAACGTAAGTTTCGCGTATGACATGGGGACGATGATTCTGCAAAATCTAAAATAGACGGGCGTGTTGCCGTAGCGAACCGCACTTGTCCCACCCGTAATAGTATCCGTAGGTGCACCCTACCATCGAAATATCGAAGGTACTACCAGTACGCAATGGTACATCATGGGTCGGCAAGAAGGGTCCTGCCGAAGAGACCTCGACATATGTGACGTTCATATGGGGTGGCATCCCTCAGGCTCGCGAATTCGGAACATGTGCGCGGGATAGAAGTGTCCAGAATTCTATGATAGAGTTTGTTTGCACTTGCACTTGCGACTCGTGAAGTGGTCCTCTGATTATTTTCGTCTATATTAAATCGAGACGTCCCCACCTGTCAACCGTTTTAATTTGTAAGCATTCGCAAAGACGAGAGATCGCAAATTCGGTTGACAAATGAAAAGAAATGAGAGCTCTTCTGTTGCTTGTAATACTTCTTTGTGATATTATTTAAACATATTTATTAAGTAAACTCTGCTTAAAGTAATTATTCTTGTGAATACTATTTCATTATATGTATATAGTGTTTAATGTAAAGTTAGTTTCTAATGTAATTATGTCTAAATGCACAGTTATAGTAAAAAGATAAAATAATATAATAATAATAATAAGAAAATAAAATAATTACGCATATTATTATTATAATTCAATTCTCAGACGTTTAATTAACAATTTTGAAATAAATTAAAATCGCAGGAGCATCTCATCTCTCGGGATCGCATATTTTACTTTTAGAAGGCGGCGTTAAAAACCACACAGTTCATCCGCATTGTATTTACCCGTGCTGTTTCGAGTTCAGCATTTGGTATGACAATACCGCTGATCAGCGCATTGATGCGTGATTATAATGATAATGCCGCCTCCTGTTTCTCAGGGGGGTGAGCGCGGGTGCGCGCGCGGAAACCCCTAAGGGGCGCTCGAGTTTTTCGGCTGAAGTTTTTCCTACGCAGATGCGCTACCGGACGGGACTATTTATTAGCACGGCCATCCTGCTCGTGCACTTCCATTCAAAAGGGCCGGACAACAGGTTGTCGCGTCAACGTCATTAGCCGTTGCGTTTTTATTTTTCGCCCATTGGGGTTTACCTCTATGCCGATAAGAGACACGCTGGTCGTTAATCCTTTTCTCGACGAGATAAGCTGTAAGGCGTGATTTCCAGTGGAAAAGGACGGACGCCTTTACCGTCGCATCCATGAAACAAATTTCCAAACCGGTTTTATTTAACGTTTTTATTACACTTTCAGTCCGCGTAGAAAATTGCTCACGTCATGAAATCGCGTCCAACGTAAGATTAATGAAAAATAAGAATTGCCTGTATTGCAGAAATTTTTTATATCTTAGGAAACTTCCTTACACTATGGGCGAAACTTGGAGAATCGCTTCATGATTTATTCCGTGGCTCGTATATGGTCATGGTGACCGTAACCACCACTAAACTCCGTCTACCCGAATCGAGGACGCGTCTGTTTCCATAAACCAAATTATTTTTATATCCAGGGATATCTACGTTGTCCTGAATTAGTGATAAGCAAGGACGGGCTACTCGATACGTCGCTGACCGCTCATATAACCCCTATGATATATCTATCGGATAAAACCTAGCGAATCGCAATAGCGATTTCTCCATCGGTTGTCCATAATACGAGGGATTTGTATTCACTTTTCTATCCCACAACAAATTACGCTTGTCAGCATTAAGTAATGCTGATGCATCTCGGCGAAAATTCATACGGCGTGAATGAGATAAAATCTTCTAAGATAAGTTCTCGTTTTCTTTTTAAATATTATTCAAAAATTTGTTCAAATTATTTCACATAATTGTCATAGATAATTGTTAATTTTGAGAAAGTTTCCATACACACATCATAGAGCTTATGTCTCACTAGAGATTCTAGAGGGCAATCAACATCACCGCTAAGTACTACGAATTACCGTCGACCCTGTATATCGTTGGTTTCATCGGTGATTCGCGGGAGGGTCGACAATGTTCATGCGCGCGGTCGTTAGTCGATCGTTTTGGGGATGGACATGGGAAATTCGGCCAGTTAACCAAAGTGTAACGATGCATCCAAGTCGAGAAATCGTTCCGGCGAGAGGCGATAGCGCGATTCGTGGAGGGTGCGCCGTCGAAGATAGGATACCCTCGAGAGCTGTAGGGGTACACGACTTCGACCTGTGCGTGCTCAAAGGTTACCGTATTCGAAAATGTAACTTCTTTTGCGGAGAATATCTCCTGCAATAATTTTTCGTTGCGTCTGAAGTTCTCTTTTTTCTCAAATGACAAGCAAATTTCTAATAACATTACTCTGTAATATGATTTGAAAAATGTACATTGCTATTGTTATTATACAATTATGCATTAATTATAATATAGAAAAATTTAGATTTTTTTTATAAAAAAGCTTCTGTAAAGATTTTGCGGTTTACAAAAAAAAAAATTAATTTTACAAGAAAAATCTGCAACGTACATATATATAACAATAGTAACTATTAAGAAAAAATCGTCCTTATAAACTTATATTTGTCAAATTTACATTTATAAACTTATTGACATCACGTATCACTGTGAATTGGGAACGATATCGGCTCAATTCTCATTATTAGAGCAGAAATGGCCGTATGTTTCCGTTAATTAATTTTGACACGCTACGTGCGCCTCGATTTCCCGCTAATGACTTAAATAGATTACCAGCTAATATCCGTGGACGGCTACCACTCTGATCTGTTGGATTGGCTCGCGTGCACGCGTGCATCGCATAAACTTTTCAGACTTGTGCGTCAGTCTATAGAGGGAGGAAATTTTGCGGGAAACACGAGACTACGCTGCCAAACGTAGCTAAGCCACGCACGAAGTGGACAAGGAGAACGGGACGAATATGCGGAAAGGAGGATGGGGAGGAAACGTAGAAGCGAAACGGAGGTTGCCAGCGTCGTCGACGGGACGTGTATTCGCTGGATTGCGGCCTCGTTCGAGAATTCTCGTGGGAAGCTGCCATCTTGTTCTCCTACGTAGGTATCCGCTGCCCGCCAGCCCGATGTCCTGCTACCCCTTTGCATAAACTTAGGAACGGACGATGACGTCAGGGGGTAAAGGCATTCGTGTCCTGGCCATTTTATCGATTTGTTATGTGCATCGTAGAAAACGAATTTAATGAAACGCCGGATTATATGCTGCGCTCAAAGATGCTTTTCCGAATTAGTTAATATATACTTCTTATTAAATTTTCAAATTACGATAACAGATATATTCAATTAAAAAAATATATTTAAGTCAACGTATCATGTTAATATTGTATAAGAAATTAATAATGTTAATAATGTAAATGAATTTTTATTTCTTAATAAGAAGATATAATTGTACATACATGGCAAACAAATATAATAGAAAGAAAAAAGAAAGAAAAAGAAGAGAAAATCGAATATAAATAATTATAATGCGATAAACACGTGTTTGTTCCATTTTTCTATAGAGAAGAAATGTAGCAGCCAAATTATATTTATTGTATATACACGATATTTTATGTATTGGGGTAAATGAGGTTCTTTCCGTTCATTGCGCCATACAATGTATACATTTTATCGGCTTTAATTGGATGCTATCGCATATATATTCCCGGTTAATTAATACGAAAAATTGGCAATGTTAATAACGCATGCATTACCTGTTTGGCATGGTCTGTTGCATCGACACACGGACCGATGCACCGCGTAGGGTCACTTGACCCGGGGTTCATATAGAGTGGGTGATATTAGCGTATTTTGTTGTAATTACCGAGCAGTCATTCGCGCTAACTGTGCACTGCGATTCTCATCCGAAGGCTTTATCATACGGACAAATATCCGCCCCACCACTTTGAAACATTTATCGCGTCACCGCAATAAAATTTATGATTATTGTGGCGGTTTTGGCAATTTTTCGTTACACGGGCGAAAACTTTTATTCCCGCGATAACACTCTCTTTTCACGATATTCGTTTCGGCCTCACGACCAGTTAGCCGATACTCGAATCAACGCGATTCGATTAAACTGCGCAGAATCACTTCTTTCATTTGAGAACCCCGCCGAGAGCGGATAAATAACGAATTGAAAATCAATGGTATTACGAGATTATGCGTTTATTGGTAAAGAGCTAGCAGAGTTACCGATGCCCAGAGCAGTAATATCGAGTAATTGCGTAAACGCACCCGTATCCCACTGCGTAACCTCTCCCTCTAACAAAATCCCGCGAATGCGTCCACCCTTTTGCGTACTCGGTTATCCAGGCTGCTAACGATGGTATTTAAAATAATTATTGTGACTCTTTTTTTTCGCCACACTTTCAACGATTGCTTATTATCGAATATTGATTCAAAAGAAATTTTGCACGCAAGTGCAAAATTTTAAATTTAAATAAAATTAAAGATCCTTAATTAAATATAGTTAAAATATTAAATGTGCTTTTTATATATTTATCAAAGCGTCGTAATTATATATACATAAGATATATAAAAATGTATTACTAAAGTTATATAGATTATTTAATATCCTATTAAACAAAACCAATGTTTATAAATGACAATTATTTGTGCTATAAATTATGAACAAGTAGTAACGTAATACCTTATAGTTTGTGCAAGCCTAAATTTAATGAAACCAACATTTCTTATGGTGGAAATACGTGTGTCAGGATCTTGTTCAACAGCGTCCTCGCAATATTAGCCGCGGCAGGATGTGTGTATTTCGCACATTAACGTGTTTGCAGAGGACTGATTCTGAACCCAGGCGCGACACATTGCGTGCAATATCCACTGTTTGTTTCACGCTGGCTTGATTCGGTCCGCCACGCTTCCATGTTTTCTCTGTAAATCCATTATTACACCGGCGGCTTTCGGAAATGTTGCGTAAATATTGCTGTCATTTATTTAAAATTACTTATTTGTCCTGCGTGGCTAGAATCTCGATATAAATTTCTGCTAGTGTTAATTAAATGTATATTATTTCATCAACGTCATATATATTAAACCACATATATTAAACATCGCTTTCATATTATAAGAAAGATCGATATTAATCGAAACGTGATGATAATATCACTTATATTCGTAGTAAGATAATTATAAGGAAATCAGTCAGCAAAGATCCAGATGATAAACTGTTACATATCCATATTGTTGAATCTGTAATTGCATAATCTCGTTTACGACTTAATTATACGCGTAGGGAAAAGGGTGAAATCAGTGGCAAGGGCAGAAGCGTCGGCTGGTCGTCGCTGGTTCGTTCGACGGATAGTGGTAATTCCGTCACGTCGTAAAGGTTGCTTTTTATCGTTCCTGTGCTGTACATCCATCCAAGATCCTTCGGTTCTAGCTAGACGCGGAGGTATTTCGTGTTTTCTCGCGTATCCTCGCGTTCACTTTACCGACTCTGCGTCTTACACGCGCCGCTTGATTGTTCAGGTTTTATTATCACTCGGTGCTCCCTGAGTCCTCGTTCATCCGAACCATGTACATCACCCGCAACGGAAACGACTTGCTATCGTCGAACACGATGCTAGAAGTTAATTGACTGACGGTTTATTTTTTTACAGTATCCATATACTGTATCTTTGACATTGACAATCTGAAAATTGGATTTCAAAAAATGTTAATATAATTGGACTTTATGTGTGAGTATCACTTCCTTTGTTATTTGGAAAAAAGAATAATTTACTTTTAATGTTTTATCTTATACTGCGCACATTCTATTTAATATTAATAATATTTGATTGTTTTTAAAGATTTTTTAATATCTTTGATTTTTTAACATCTTCAAAAAAATAATCCAGCCTATCAAGAAAAGTTTTATTGAAAAAAATGTGTATCCTTGCACATATCTTTTATTTGATTAAAAATTTACAAAGTGCAGGATTATAAGGTACATATTTATGAATGCGAGATCGCACGTTTGCATCGCGGATGCATACGCACCCCATTTTCGCCCTATGGCAAATGGAATTAGCGGACGGTTTAGTTCGGCGGAATCGTGAAATAGAGGTTGCATTTTTACGGTCGTATTAATACAGCCGGAAACGTACTATGATCGGGCTTGTAATGCAGCCCTGGGGGCCCGTGTGATATGATACATTTGCTTCGCATACAGGACAGCGAGCGAGCGAGCGAGCGAGCGTATCGGAAGAGGAGAGAACGAATGGTTGGCAAAGAGGGGTAAAACAAGTGGGATCGAGAGGAACGAAGCGGTGGTGTGCCTCGCGTACAAGCGTGCTTGCATTTCATAACAAGGTACAAACACGCGAGCAACAGCGTCACGGGAGTATTCGCCGATAGTACTTGTCTCTATCTATCGAGGCGGTATTCAACCAATTATGTCTGTTTATTGTCAAACGCCCAGTTTGTTTGCGTATCTGCAGTGTCAGAGCTCTCTACGTTAACAATATTGCTCGTCCATTTCGAGAGATTTAGTTACACTGGATATTGTTCTGATATAGTTACATTTATTTATTTCAAATATGAAAAATATCATCAAAATAATCAGAAGTATAATCAAATTTGAGAAATAAATCTAATTAAAAATTTTTTGCAATTAAAATGACATACTGAAAATATGAATTACAATATGAAAAAAGAATTACTTAAAAAAATCAAATTATATCGATTTAAATTTTCGCTTGCTTGTCACTTTTCCAAAATACCTGTCAAACAATCCTTGATCCAAATCATAGTATAAGCAATATAACACGATGTTGGTGTTTCCAAACAAACATACAATCGGATCAATTGCACAATTTGTTCACTGAACATTTCTTCCGCCAGGTGCTACTTTAGACATTTAATGTCGCGCTCGAGAGGAGTACAATGGCCGTTCGATCGAGTTGGCCAGAACAATAGTACTTGATGTGAAGGTAACGAGATGTCACCGACTATGAATTAGCGCCGCGGTCAAACTCGATCAGAAGGGTTTAACGGTATCGAAAAGGGTTTCGCAAAGGGGTGACAAGGCGGAGAGACGGAATTCTTTTTGCGCGGTCGACTGCAAATGCGTTCTCTGAAACACATGGTATGTAGTTCGTGTCAGACTCAAGATTTATGTGCTGTCAAACTGGCATTATAACTGTTCGATGACGAGTGTGCCAAAGCGGTAAATCATTTTTCTTCAGATTTAAACAGTTAAAAGTAACCTGAGACTAACTTTGACAAGGGTTTTCTACCAGAAATGTGATGATTTGCAAAGTCCGTTCTTTAATTATGCGTATTGACCGTTGCAAAAGTCATTTTGAACACAAAACTACAACTGTCATAACCTTTCAGTTGAAATTAATGTATAATATAATAAATTGTGATCGAGTTAAATTTCTATTAATATTAAAAATTTAAATTTAATTATGAAAATAAAATTAATCAAACATATTTAAAAATCCATAAAAAATTTAATTAATATAAATAAAAACATTAAATATACGATACATCATCTAAATAATTGTTATGTTAAAAGAAAATTAAATCATATTTACTTTAATGTTTTAATTATCGAATAATAAACAAAATACAAATGACAAATTTAATTTTCTATCTCTTCACACTTTTCTAAAACATATATTTTAATATATAATATATAATATACTTTTTGGACATATACTGCATGCTAATATTTTTTGAAAAATATGAATCTCTGCACTTTCCGCTGACGTTTACCCGAATACCAGGAAAATAGATATTCGCAGACGAGCACATGGTCAATGGTTACGGTGAGTGAATACAGCACCCTCTGTTTGGATTATGGACTTGTAGCTGCGATGGTGTCTATAAACAGAGAAGAGCGGGAGAGAGAGAGAGAGAGAGAGAAGAGGAATGGTACGTAGAGACACAAGCTCTGCGACCGCTATGACAGATTGAGAGAGAGAGATAGAGTGAGAGACATTATCCTTTGGTGACCAACGAGGCGTTTCGACGCCTATACCCCACAGAGGACAAAGGCTCTTTCCCTCGTTCTCTTGCTTGTGTGCCGTTGTATCCCTCTTATTCTGTAGCGCATTATACCTCTTTGTTGCTAGGTGGACGTCTTTATTATTTATGTAAACTTCCTCTCGATAACAGAGACAGCGTTGCACCGGCGAGACACCTGTCACAGCAGCAAAAAACTATAAATGTTCTCCATGCCAGTCTCGTAACTTTTTTAAACTAGTTAAATTTCTGGCACATTGCAAATATTTTTCTTTACGTTAATGTTTAATTTTGATCAATAAATTTTAGTGAAATATAAATATATTAATAACAATCAAAAATTTTGTCATTGTAGGGCAATTAATATTTAGATTTATGTATAGAAATAGAAAATATAGGATAAAGAATAGTTGAAACTACTGTATAAATTTTATATATAGTATATAAAATAGATATATAAAATCTGTTATAAATATAAAAAATTAACAGAAAAGATACGGATATTTTTGGCCTTTATGTATAGAATTTTAAATATAAGTATTTTTGCCTTTATGTTATAGAATTTGTAAATATTGTAAATATAACTAATAACGACATATTTTGCGAAATGTAATAAAAAATATGGTTATATACTCTCATATCGCGTATGCATAAAAGTAAAAGGTATTTGTGGTCGAACGACGGTCGTTCAGATACGGGATGACAATGCCTTGAGACCAAAATGCACGTTAGAGACACCTAACTGCCGTCTCTTATTGAAACATCATATCTGCTTACTTGTATGGAAACGGCCACTAACATTTATATATAAAGAGAATGATCCTGGCATAGAAACTATGTTTTATTTCTCATTTTTAATACAATATAAAATTATTTTATCTTTTAATTTACTCTCTCGATAGTCCATCTACGTTGAGCGATTATATTGCTAAACTCTAAAGTCATTCATAATAATATTTGACAATTTCCAGACTTTTTGATTTTACTGATTGCTTTTCTTTTTTTATTTAAAAATCATAAGTAATATTGATATATTAAATAAAATGAAATGTATATTTTATTTTATAAGTAATTCTGTTAGAATTATTATATATCATTTCGAGAGGTAGCAAAAATCTCAGTGACTGTTTTCATCAATATTCAATAATTATGGAGTAAACAAAATTTTAGTGTATATGACTAGCATGCGTCGATCGGTGAACTTGTATAACCACGAAAATCGAGCCACTTACTTCAATTGCAAACAGATGTGGTCATCTCATCTCACGACTAAACTTCCCTCTCCTTCCGCAGCACCCTTCTCTGTCATTTTCGCGGGTATCTCTCAAACTTGTTTAACAGAGAAATACTGCATCCACTTTGAGGGGCAGCAGGACCATCAGCGAGGGTGCTACCGGTATCCGCAGGGAGCATCAGATTTTAGACCGCAGCAGAACGGACAAGTGCATGCTCTCTCCATTATAAACGTGCCTCCCGGCTTTACTTTCGAGTGCAACGAGCCATGAAGACCGCGTCATATGTGCATTTCCTATTACTGCTTTTGATCGGCACATCGATCTCTCTGATGGCACCTTACTTTTTCTCATAACAATATATGTATATAACACCTGTGTCTTTTGTTGTATGCATACTCTACTGTGGCGTCTTTTTCTTTTTTTTTTTTTTTTTTTTTTTTTGATCAATATTCTTATCTCGTATCTGTTAACTATTATTTATGTATTATTTATGTCCAAAAGAATTTATATTATAGTACAGCAATTAATATGCTTATGTCTTTGCAAATTATAAATTATCTATGCATCGGAAATTGTTAATGCACATAATTAGTTTATTGCTCTCGCGGGAGCTTTATTAGTAATACGAAAATGTTTAATGTCTGTTATTAATAACGTTATGTAACGGAATTAAGTCAAGCAAATTAATAATATCATTTTTTTAAAATAAAGATGAAAAACATTTCGGCACTTTTATTTTGCGCTTCCCGCTGAGATTATTCACTCGACGCTGTGAAGAATCGAGACGTAATCACGAGTAGGTTCAAATTAAGCTTAAAGCGCAGTAAACCAGGTAATCCTGGCAAAAAAATTTCGCGTAAAAGTTCTGTTAAGTTTTTGTTTAATGTTCCTTTCGGATTATCTCTTTTATGTGTGTCTTACAAAAAAGAAATCAAACGAAAAAAAGAAAAGCAATGCAAGAGCGATGCAACAAAGAGGATTTTACAAAAGTTAACACTACTTTTTCAAGAAAAGCTAAAGGTGAAATAAATATAAATAACGTTTAGCTTCTAAAAGATTAAAATAAAAATATTATAATTGAATGAGTTTTACTTGAGGATCTATCGTTGAATAGTCTGAAAATTCTATATATATATCTACCCGTATTAGCCCATCTTTAACTTTTCTACGAATAAAGACATTTCATTCCAGAACAAACTGTCATCTTAATAAAGAAAAGGGTTTTTCCTTTTTTTCAAAGAATCAGGAAACATCATTAATATACTTCTACTATTGTGCCTTGTCAACCTTTAAACGCTACCGCGGTCTTCTTGGCCGCCTGACCGTTCATACAGAAACGGCCGCTATTCCATAAATGTATGCGCAGGCATTTTTCGGTGTTTGGTTATTGATTAATCAACCAATATATAATATTTCTTTTTGTCCAATAAAGATAAGCTTAGGCTTCATACTTATCTGCAGTTTGTGATCTGATAATGTAAAAAGCGTTTAGTGACGAACGACTTAAGTGGCAGCAAAAGTGTTAAACAGCTACTTAATATGAATAATATTCGACATCGTGTTCTCTATTATAATTTCTTAGATAAGTCTATTTTCAAATATGAAGCTTAGCCGTCCTAACAAAATAAAAATAAAGTCTTCTCGCCCATTGAATCATCAATTAAACCTTCTTTAGTTTTGTTATTTATTTCACTTTGTTAAATTTAGGTATGATACTGGGTAAAGAAAATTCCTTGTTTGTAGTCTCCTAAATCTGTCAGATTATAAAATTGTATTTTCTGCTCACTTGATTATATTATCGTCCTTGATTATAATATATCTTTTTCTTACCATTTTCTAATATTTTAAATAATTTTTTAAATTTGTACTTTACTCACAGAAAAATTATGTATTAAAAATGCGTTTTTATCAAATAAGTTAAAATTTGTTATATAATAATCGAAAATTATTTTAGTTTTATGTTTATTTTTAATTTTATATTTGCTGTTTATATTATTATATTTTGTGTTCTTTCTCTCAAAGCAATAAAAATAAGTATTACTTCCTAATAGCCATAAATCGAATATAGAAAAATCACAAAATAAATGGTGTAACTTTAACAAATGACAATATTTTTTGTAAAATAGTCTCTCGAGTTCTGATAAATTTTCAGACTTGCTTGGTTTGGATGATTGGGGGGGAAAAGTGTATAAATAAATCTTATCGTGAACTCGACTTTTAGCATACTTTGCCAATTAAAATACCCGGCGACGTTTTACGAGCTGGCATAAGCCACTCTCCCACTTCGTTTGTGTTCCCAATGGTGTCCTTGTTTCGTGCTACGCGAGGTGAATTTACCTCGTTGTTTAAATGCAAATCTGACATTGGTAGAGAAATCTACTTTGAGCGATGCCCAACGGTAATATTCAGACGCTTTTATCGTTTTCGATTTCGGTAAAGAATTATTAAACTGAAATGTAAATAATATAATGTTTATCATTCTAAAATAATTGAGAAATAATAGAATATTATTACTTGTAAATTACTGATAGATAGAATAAAGAAGGTAAACATTGAAGTAAAAAGAGTATAAGACAAAGATATGTTTAGAAGAAAATATATGTTTACTTTAACAAATAAGTTTATTAAATTTTGTTGTTTTAATAAGTTTAGTATCTGAAGATACACAGAAATTCTCAAGAGACGCCGACTATAATTAAAAATGAATTGCTTGACACAGGAAATTACATCATCGTAGATAACTGTATCCGTCGAGAAAGAAATCACACTTTTACCTGCAAGCAAAATACAGCATTTTTCTTTTTATTAATACTCTATGATTATTAATAATAATATAATGTTACAATTGTAACAATTTAAAATGTTTTGAATCATTTTGTTTGTAAATAATTCTTCTTATATCACAATTTTTCCTTACACATCTTATTTTAAATATATAAAATATTTTATCTCATAAACACATAACACATGCACATACTTTTATCGAAAAAACATCGCATAAAAAGTTAAAAAAGATATATTTTATAAATTTGCTCAAATGACGTAGGCACGCGGATCAAATTTAAAATACTGCCGAGAGGCTTTCGGCATATCATCATCGGTATTAAGCAGGATACAGAGAGAAGTGAAGAGAGAAAACCATCTTCAAAAGTCGGATCCAAGCTACGGTGGCGGTGATGCGACCTATCTGTAGGAGGGTAGAGAGACGCTTCCAGAACGTGGTTTAGGGTAGATAGGGGCGAAAGTCACTGCACAGCCCCTATGGGGGCCACTAGCCAGCTTCGTGCCTTCGTCGCGACTTCAGGAACTCCTGTTGCCGAGTCTGCTGAAAGCTGTACATCCGAAGAACTGGCGGGGCAGAAAAGTGGACAACGTTTTGCGAAAAGATAGAACGCTACGACTATCCGTCGTATAAATCTTAATTTTTCATGAAATTTCTCTAAGAATTTGCACAATTAATGTATATAACTCAAGCATATGTATTATCTTCTCGGACAATAATTTGTGTAACAATTTTTATGCTAGAAATGCTAAAAATGCTAGAAATAGAAAAAGAATATACATATATTATAATATAAAAATACTATATTACAAAGAAAATTTTTCGCAGCAATTGTACTCGTGCTTATAATAACTAAGAGAAGTTATACATATTTCTAAGATGTATAAGCTTCCTTCTGCTTTCCTATTTCTCTGTCTCTTTGTTTGCGAATACATCTGTAGTTCTATCTTCCTGTTTGTGCCTCTTGTCCTCTTGGTTGTTGGTATCACGCGAGTGCCATGGGTGTTAAACTTTATTAATATCCTTATCAAAAACAGCGACGTGGATAACTGCGCTAGTTGCAGTTCGCAGGATTCGGAAGTTCTGTTCCTGTGTGTTCGAGGGTAGTTCCTGGGGTTTCTCCCGTGGGCGCCGTGGCCAGCCGTTGGGTTTGCGAGCCCTGAAGGACTCGTCCGTATCTCTGGCAAACTATCGTTCGGGACGTGTACAAGAGGCGGGATAGCGGTCGACGTAGTTATATACTACTTCGTGCGTGTACTCTCGTCGAGATGTGAAACGAATTAAAGTTCCTCAAAGAAATCTGTGAGTGTACCGGATGGCAATTTTAAAATTTCAAAAAGAAAGCTGAAATAACTTTTCGTTTAAGAAATTACCTGTAATATGTATATCTACGGCTTTAATATGACCTAAATAAATTTAAATCATTATGTATATATTTGTCTTACACTGTATAATGTGACAACCAAGAATGCATTATTAATTAAAAAATAAAACATAAAAGATTAACGTGTGTGTAGTTTTATATTGTGTATATATTTATAATTCCGAAATTTTTCAAACGCCATAGATGTAAAAATTGTAATAAAAAACACAATAATATTGTACAATAGACATTCTAAATTTGTGTTGATTAATGTCTGTGATAATGTGACAACGCATTAGCATGCGGCCTTTGTACAAGGGTCTTTAAGATCCTTTATGTTCTCATAAATATGAGATAAAATGAGTTTTCGACATTTTTACAAAATTAATCATATCAGCAAAAATCTTTCTTTTAACACCTTAACATTTAACCTTTAACATTTTTCCAACATATTATTCAATTAAAATATTATACATACATTTTGCTATACCATATACTATATTGATATGAATATGCAAAGATAGCATTAGTATTTTTCAGATATGTAAATAAATAATCATATGAGACAATAATCGAGTACGATTTTTAATGCGCTGTTTTTATTTAATGCTTCTTTAATATTCTGGCTTTGAAAGGTATCTCTCCACGGGAAAAAGGCTAGAGTTCTGCAATTTGCAGATCTGTAATCGTGCAGCTTGAGAAAAAGCATTAAAAGGATAAAACTTTATTATATCACACGTGTAGTATTCTTGTAATATAAAATTGTATATTTGCATATTTCAAAGTAATCTTTGTGAGCTGTGAAGCAAATCAGTGACATTTAAAAAAGAGTTAATTGTTTATATCCAATTACATATATTATCTCGGCTGTACGGTGGTCTCTATGGATGTCTGAAATCTGATTATGTACATAAAAGAGATTCTCAACTGAATCGACAAAAGTATAAAACGGAAGAATCTGGTAAGTCAATATAAGAAAACATTTTATTTGCTTACAAATTTTTATATAGTTAGAAATTATTTGTATATGTGCAATAAGATATTTTATTTTGTATGTAATATCGACTATAATATAAAATAATATTTTTTTTTTATTTTATATAAGAAAATATATTTTTAAAAATATTTATTATTTTATAAAGAAATACATGTATGATGAATCATGGTTGACCACTTGCGAAAATTCAGTTAATTTTAATCATCCATTTGCGACGAAAGGCCAGTGCGTTTTGCATGATGGTAGGGAGTAGGTAACGAGGATCGCGCTGTAACTCACGCCAGTAAAGTTATGATGGTTTATGAATACTAGCGTAACGAATGCTACCGTAACCCCACGCACCCTACTGAATGGCACGCCGTTATGCTATAATACGAAACTATAACGCGTGATTTTCTATGCTGGAAATTGTTTTACGCCTATAAATAGAACCTGCTGTGCAGCGACAGTTGGCGCATGAAGCTATAATGATTATCGATATACCGTTTTTTTTTTGCGCAACCCGCAGCGAATATAGATGAAATTTAAGTAACTTGGAATTATCCAAAGAACATCTTTACACAATTAAAATTTTTTTTTGTTCACAAGCGCTAAATTAAATAAATTTTTGTGTAAAAGAAAAGAAGACCTCATAAAATATAACTCGCTAAAATAGTAGTAATGTGTTTTTCGATATTTTACAAAAAAATATTTTCTAAAGTTATATTTTTTGATTAAAGATACTTTACTACCTTGAAATAATGCTTGATAAGTTTGGTGAATATTATTTAACTACATGTAAATAGACAATTGTTTTGCCATACGTTTTCATTTTTTGTATTTATCAATAAAATGTATTTTTTGCCATTCGATTGACAACTGTCGTTGCAGACAAGCAGATGAGCATCAAATATAATGTATGAGATTCAGCAGGTACGATAATACAATGCGCTCTAATGCTGAATTCGACAGTTAGACATTTAGAGACATGACGTATCGTTGATACAACTACAGGGGGCACGATAGCTAGCAATTTGTAAAAGGGACCCCCATGGAGGGGATGTTACAGAGTCGCATTTAGCTTAGGGCGCAATATGCTATGGCACTTGATTAAAACACCATGGTGCAGCCTTTGCAGCATAAAACACTTCTAAATGGCGATGCAAAGAGATGACTCCACAGAGGTTAATTTATCCTATGAATTGGAAGAAGAAAAATATTAAAACTGTGATGTTGCTCGTGCTAAAATTATTTTCCGTATGTAAATAATACGTGTTATCTCAAATGTAATGTACTTTTTTTTTATAAGAAATAAACTATCAATAATTTACAAGAAATTTATAAATTTTACAAAACAAACAAGGGAAAGACAAATTTCTATAAAATAGAAACAAAGATAAAAAATATATTTTAAGAAAAATACTAGGTTTATTTTATTATACTTTTGTTATTATTAATATTACTATATTCTATAACTCTTTATATACATATATTTATATTTACATTTTCCTCAGATAAGAGAACAAGAATAAAACTTTTTATTTGCCATACGGTCTATCATAGCATATAATATCAGTGCATTGTACAGTATTCTACGCTGAGGGCTCTGGCAAGATGTACCGACAGATGGAGGTGTTAATAATTGATAGTTACTTCCCTCTCTGATGATTGGTATGAGCCGTATTATTAAGGCGAATTATTTTTTGTAAAAGAAAAAAGTATAACATTGAAATATTTGAGTTTTCGGGTTCTTTCATATCTATATTGATTGAGATTTAATCCGGATGCGTAAAATCTTTAAAAGTCATCTTGACAATAAACACGAAGACATTTAAATCTTTCAAATTTGTGCCTTAGAATTTTGTGAGTTTTCACAAAATAGATGTTCGAAAAATACTAAAGATGCTGACTTGGGAAAAAAGTTAGGACGGCCTTGACTGTGGTGCAGAATGTCAAACATTTCCGTTGTATTGTGGTCAGAAGAAAGGCAGAGAATGAGCGAAACCACGAGAGGTAACGAAGGAACAAGAAGGATGAGAGAAGGATTTGAGGGTCCGGTGCGAAGCTGGGCCGAGGGCAGGACGACATAATGGACACATTAGTGCCTGGCCTCCAGTTTAATTAGTTTACATTACCGTGGCATCGTCACTACCGCGAAGGGGTTGGTCGCGGACGGGAAGGAGCGAACAAGAGCGAAAGCGGGGGCGAGAGAGCGCACACCGTAGGGGCAGGCCAGGTTGATTAATCGGGAAAGTTTGATGCGAGTTGACGGAGACGCTAATCACGCCTCGTAACCGAATAATACTGCGCGCTCTAGCTTGCAATATTCATGAACCGCTCGACATACATGTAGCAAACGGAATTCATTATCAACGACACTCGTTAAATATCGTTGCTCCAGAAGTAAACTTTGCAGATTCATATATATCTCGTATCTACCGATTATGCATTTTTGCAAAAAGTCATAGCTTCTAAAAAAGAAAGTCTATTTACTGTTCGCGAAATCTCTATGTTCGCTCTTTATTTCTTTATATATAATATTAATCTGTTATACGTTAATCCATTTATACTTGTACTTATTATTTACACTTGTATACTTATTATACTTTCCGTATAATAAATGTGTGTAAAAATATTAGATTTTTTTTAAAGAAACAGTGCCATGAAAATATATACATATATATAAAGCTCTTGATATTGCAGTTCTTGAAAGCACGTTGACCTAGTTTGCGTCGCTCGCGACGCTGACCACGGATTGCATTTATGCGTCTTGCAACATTGCGCGGAGATTGAAAGGATTATAACGTTCGGGCGAGGCGAAAGGTGCGGATCCGCGTGCACACGCGAGCGAGCGAGACGAGAAAGAGGCGCGGCATAGCTCATTTAATTACAAATTCCATTAAAATGAATGCCAGTTCAGAAACAAACTCCACATATCTGCATTAAGCCGCGGGGCAACATGTCTTAATCAGGTTAATATAAATATGAAATATGCAGTAAAAGAGAGAGAGAGGGAGAGAGAGAGAGAGAGAGAGCTCTCTGGGTTGTGCTCGCGGGTAAAGGGTTGCGTGGACCGACATACGTGTGCCACCACCTTACGACTCCTGGGGGGCGCCTTCATATTAACCCTTGCATATTAAGCGCGCGATAACCGGATTCTCTAATATTAACGTTGTCACTCGGCGCTTGCCGTCGCGTCAACTTACTCGGCGGTCCTTACCAAATGCCATTTGCCCGAAGACGGATCCATCTCGTCGACGAAATAATGCACGAGCCGCGTGCCGTTGCTCGCCTGCGGGTGAAATCTTGACGGGTCTGCGGTCGCACTTGGCACGAGGTTAAAGTGAAGAACACTGAAATAAAACCATGTCAATGCGAAACTGGATTGTATGTCTACGAAAAATTCTCGAGATAACACAGAGATACTAAACGAGAAAATATATATATCCCGTATCGTTAAAGACTGCGACCATAATGTATGGAATAACGCAATTCTTCCTCTTATAGATGTCTCGAATTTAATCATTTCCGAAGAAAGCATCAACGCGCAGTAAAATTATACGCGCGGCGCGAGATATTTGTCGACGTGCACAGAGTAAACTTTAATCAAGCCATGCCTGGGTCGGAGGGCAAAAAAATGCCCGAGAGAAAGAGCACGCGGGAGTGAAAAACCAAAGGAATGCAAACATTTCGTTCGACTCGATATTTTTCAATATAACCGCGCCACCGTCGGTCTCTGACCACCAAGGGAAATCTGGCACGGTCTCCGAGACTGGACGATATTATAAATATTAGATCAATTAAGAATTAACAGAACAAGCATCGTCCTACCTCTGAGTAGAGAAAAGTAACGACTTTATAAGTCACATATGGATTCGTAAGTTTGAATGTGCGAGTGTCAACCATTGCGGTATGTACAAGAGAGAGAGAGAGAGAGAGAGAGAGAGAGAAAGGAAAAGAGAAAAAGGACTACTGTCAGAAAAAGAGGGTGACACGGAAGAACGACAAAACGACAGAGAAAAAGAGAGAAAGAGAGAGAGAGCGGGGAACGAGAGAAGGAACACTCGTGCGTGGTCCCAAAGTCCCAGAGCCGATCCTGCCAAGTTATTTAAATTCAAATTCGAAATATCGTCGGGGGTTGCTAACATATTGTTTGTTTCGTTTGGACCGCGGCGATAGTGAGAGAGGGTGAAGGCTATCTCGCGGCCGAAAACTTCCCCCTCTTTCAGCCTCGTATGTCCGATCGTCACATGCGAATTTTGTACCGATAAAAACAACTTTCCAATCATATATTCATTTCATTATAATTCGTCCGTAGCAAATTTCAGTCTCGTTCCAATATGTGTAATAAACAAAAAAAAAAAAAAAAAAACAAAAACAAAAAGAGAAAGTAAAGGGTAGAAACATTTGACATATCGCATCGATGTACGCACAGAATCGTCTTAAAAGCGAATATATGTTTCTTTTTAATCTGACTCGTAAGTATATTCGCTCCATGTCTTCCACGTTTCATATGTCTTTCGCGCCTGTCCAGACCTTATTTGCATACGTGAATGAGCGCAATACGCTACGTACGTTGTCGGAGTGCCAGCACGGCACCGATGTCATGTTCGCGTACATGGTATTCCCTATCCCTTAACAATTTGCTGCTAACATGCCGAGGAAGCCCGCTCGCGACCATTCTACGACCCCGTCAGATCTACAGTTCTCTTCAAAGTTTCAGATCCTCCATACTCACCGGACAGCGAATGTAGATTATCGTGCAGTATGCAGGATTCCATATTCGTACCTTGTATTCGTCGCGCGCTACGTTTATTACCGCGATCATAGATTACAATAGACTTGAAATACGTAAAACGAAGACGCAAACGGTTCGAGGATCGAGCTAACGATAAGATCACATACTATTGTACGTTAAAAAAAAAGAAAACGAATAAACACGCTATTCTCTGCCTTAATATTGTCAAGTATCAGGTAGGAAAGATGATATAGTCGTACGGGCGAGATAGAAGTCCAGAGGCTTTTTAAGCTTTCGTTGCCACTTGTGCGGGTCAGTCTGCAAAAAGACTTAATTAATGACCAGCCTTTCCCTAAGGGCGTCCATGGGACAGCGCAGAGGAGAGACGAGGTGAGCGAGAAGCAGTGAGATGACGGAGTGCCCTCCGAGGAACGACCCTCGATGCAAACTCCTCGTATGAATATGTCTCTGCTAATTTCAAACTTCGTCCCAGAGGTAGATGCTGCCTGTTTACGGGGAATATTAAAAACTTTAACGTCGTCTGCTTGACCGGGTTCGTCGAAAGAGTTAGATATGCGTGCGCCTATAGCTACGTATATGTTAATACGCACATGAATCGCGAAAAATGAATCATTGTCGACGAACGTTCGACTTACGTCGCAAAATCTTCGTGCGACTTCGCGGATCTCATCTTCTGAGTTTGGAAAGCGTTTGAAGACAAAGTCTTTTTTCGCTGACGGCTCTATCGCAATTTAACGCGGTCATTCCGTACTTTCTTTCCGCATTTATTGCTACTCGGTAATTTTACGAGCCGAGTTTTTTTTTCCACCAAGATGCGATCGTGTAAGGGTGCCGTCGAGACATGTACAATTCAGTTAGAGGTGCCGTAAGGGCGGTTTTACGTCATATCATACCACCCCGATCCTCGTTTCCGTCGCCTTCTCCGACCGATATTTTATTTAGGCGATAATTGAAAATTCCACGGAATACGACCGATGGATTTGTCACCAAGGAAGGTTTTACACCTACCGTGAATTTCCTATAACACCTCCTTCCGTCGTGCCGAGCGTCGCTTCTTCCCTAGCTGCGATGTCGTAACGGTAAGAAAGTGAGAAAGATCGTCCGAAGAGATGGCGATATCACAGCTTTATTGACCGCCCCACGATACTGTTTCGGTAATCATGTATCTGTATCGAAAATCTTTTTCGTAATGTATTATCTTTTATTTACATATTCGCACGTTTTATAAACGTGACGAAAGTACGCAAAGAAAAAAAAACATTCGGTTTAAATATGAATAATTCTAATAATATATATACATGATAAAATTAAAACATAAAAAGATAACATACAATTTGTAATTACTTACTTCTCTCTCAATTATATGAAATATTTTTCTTCCCCATAACTCAAAATGCACATGTATTTTTTAACTTTTATTTGTAAATAGTTGTTATTCATCATCTCTTGCAATAAAATAAAATAAACTTGATATCTTGAGTAAATCGAAAACCGTTTCCAATCGTTTACTTTGGGATCGAATTTGTCTTTCCACGAGTTAGGGGCGTTTCTTTGCTCACAGCACGATACATCTCAGCGGATGGTCCACTACGCATGGTGGGAGTGACAAAAATTTGGCGATACGAAGGCGAAGAGAGACGCACCGCACTTACCGCGGCGAACGTGAGCGGCTACGTGGAAACGTGAAAACGTGTGTGGAAAAGCGCGTGGAGGTTGGAACGAGCGTGTGAGGTCAGGGGTGAGGGCGAGTGTGGATTGAGGGGACCCCATGGAGTCGTGAAATCCATCAGACCAGGCCTCGAGCCCCGTTTGCTGGCGCTACTTACGGCGGTGCGGCGAGAACGGCATCAACGGAACTGAGGAGACCTAGAAGACATCGAGGCGGTGGCGGCGCGAGGGGCTTGAGGGCCAAGAATAAAATATCATCCACGGTATGTCCCCTTTGAGAACGCAACATCTTTCTCCATCCTCTCTCCGTTTTTTGCTCTTTCGCATCTCGAAGCCCTCTCTCTATGGATCTCTCACCTATTCACCTTCTGCTATCGTTCTTAACGCGAGTCTAGCCGCTGAGTGCACGCTTGTCATTCGTATTCGTAAATTCGACGACTCCGACGCGATACATCCTTCGTATTCGCCGTCGAGTTTTCAAAGAATCGTTGATGGAGTGCATCGGCACATCGAAAATGCAGAATCGTCACGAGCAACGATCTGAAATGTGCATGATGCAACGTCTTGTTACATGTACAAGCGTGCTGACTATAAATATCGCAATAAAAGAATGTTGTAAATTAAATTTTTAAATATATATATGTATATAATTATCGGGTTGAACAATCAATGTGAATCGCAACGAAATATTAAAACCTACACTTGTTCGATATTAGGCGATAGATGATAGATTAAATATTCGTTATAGCAAGAAAGTGCATTTGTTCTTTCGCTTTTTCTCGCCATTTCGGACCAATCCAGAATCCATAAAATCGTGTGTTCCAAGCTTCTCCGGCAAAATTCTTTGCCTGGGGGATCGCGCGCAGACAAGGACGCGAAAAAGAAGAGGTGGTCCTTAAATCTGAAAAATTAAATTATATCGCCGTAAAGAACGATGCCCGAGGGTTTAGTGTCTCGTAGATGGGGCGGACTGACGTGTATACGACGCGGAGATCGTTGAATAAAAACAGCATTAGTCCGTGCATAATGTATGGATGATGGCGACGTGTCCTGTGTCAGCGTTACTCGCACGCGTGGGAGAGGGGGTCGGAAAGCTCAGACCAAGTAGCCGACTAGCTAAGGGAGCTATATGAGAATGCTGGGAGTCGTAAAGCTCGCGACTACTCGCACCTCGCCCGTTATAATAATTTAGTTCATGAAATTTGTCCTCGTATCTGTCCAGCACTATCGTGTTGTTGTATTATTTGTAGATACAAAGACGCAATAGTGTTTCAATTATGTTCAACAAAGCGATGCAAAAAATAAAAATATATAACAAAAAAATAAAAATATATAATCTAAAAGATAATCTGTAATGTAATGTTTATGGACAAACATAAGCGTGCATTTTATTGAATTCTCTGTCGCGTAAATTCGGTGGAGAGTTCAACTCCAGCTTCGAAGAAACCCTGGCGCGGTGAAAAAAATCTTTCAAATAAGTAGCAGTAAAAAAAGTCGGACGGCTGCCACATAGAATCACGCGAGAGACATCGCCGAGGAAGAATTTAGATATAAAATCAGCGAGAAGAGAACGGGCGAGCGTGATGGTGAGACGCCGACCGTGGGGTGTACAAAAAAAATGTATTATTACAGCGTAGCACGAAATATGCCGATTTGATTTATCAAACGGGAAATCCTATCATCTCCATACTACAGGACTTTTCACTTCGAGCCTTTGATTAAAATGCGAGCTTAATCATCGCACTCTGCCGCCACCTGGGGACTTCGCTTGTCGCCTGCTACCTCTCCGCGTCTTTCATCTTGTGGTATATAGAACCTCTTTTCTTTTTCTACCACGCGTCTCAACGAAAGCTGGAAAACCAGAAGGATAATGCATGACGTGGTCTTTTGTTGCTCCGCGATGACAGAGAGGCGATATGATGAGGAAAAATAAGCAGAGAAAGAAAGTTTTCCTGGCTTCTCCTGTTTTAAGATATTAAAATGTGTCATCAGCTGATGCCTTCGTTACTGCATTGTGATGGATCCTGTTCGCTGTCTCCTTCTTACAACGTGTTTCTGCGTTCTCACTCCTGCTCCTGTATATACTTCTACTTTAATTACGAAAATGCTACTCGGTTTTGATAGCAGTGAATATTGTCTCGCGTATTCTCACAGACTGTCATTTTAATATCTTTGACACACAAATGTAATTAATATATTTTATTGTATTATATATATATATATTAATTTATTAAATATCAGAATTAAAAGCCTCAGTCAGCTTAGTTGTTCCTTAATCATTTTTCATACATATCCATTTTATAATTTATATAATTTTTTTTCGTTAAATATAAATATTTGTTTGTTACAAAATATAAAATCTATTATTATTATTATCATATCTTGGATTTATTTAATATATCTATTGATATGATACACAAAATTGGTAAAAGTCAGAGCATGCAGGAGGATAGAAACACAAGTCTTATGATTGCTATGTAGAAGAAGGGGTGACGATTGACAATCGTCAGCTTTCCAATTTTCGATAAATCATCTCGAGACGACTGCGCAAGGCATCAATAGATCCGCGACGATATCAGAGGTGTAAGGTGTCGGCAAGAATGTAGGATGAGTAGGGGGTAGGGGGAAGTTGGTGGCGAAGATAGAGGGTGGAAGACGAAGAGAAGGGAAGGGGTGGTTCTCGGGGCTTCGTGAGAGGGTGGGTAGGCGAAGTAGTAAGGGAAGGGGATGGGAAGGGGGTGCAATTTCCGCGGCTCGTGATTGGGGCAGCCTCCTCGGGGAGCAAAAACTCCATCTACAAATGAACAGCCGTGACAAGAGCCATAATTTCTCGGGGCTGAGCCGCAGCTACCGTGGCTTTTGCCAGCCGCAACCTTCCTTTTCGTTTCTGACATGATCTTATATACAGAAATAGCACATATGGTCATGTCGAAGTACTCAAGAATTCAGAGCCTAAAGAATCGCTTGTTATCAAAATATAAGTTATCCTTTTCAGCGTATTTGTGAATTTGCAACGTACGTTTCTTATAAAATATCATTAAATAAAGTATAACAGATACTGTATTATTTTACAGAAAGAGAATATCTTTAATATTAATATTAATGTAAAAGCTGTCAAGAAACGTTAGATTAAATTTTTCTATATAAAAATAATTTTAGAATCTAAAAAAATCTTATAAAAGAGAGAAACGTGGATTTAAATTGTTCGATTATATTTTAGATATATTTATCCCTCAATGGACAACTTTGCGTATCCATGTCGAGGGTTATTTCAATTCGCAACAGTCGGACTCGATCGAGAATTATTGATATCGTGACACGTCAGACTAGATAGAAACGACTTTCTGAAAAGTTTCTTTCGACGATACCTCTCGTGTCGATCTTGGCATCAAGCTTCACTTATATTTCAGAAGTATTCCGAGCTATCCTCTCGCTCGATTTAAAAACTGTACGATATTATATGTACCGACCTCGGCACCACAGTTTCGTCGAGCGACTGGCCTCGGTCGATCTATCAGTGGCAATTCCAGGCTGCAACCGTGAACACGGTTATTCGTGCGAGGGGGAGGGGAAGGACGAGACGCCATTTTCCGGTGAATTTCTCGGCTGGTAATCCTGCCACGTCTGTGGAAGCGAGCCCGACCCTCCGATCCTAACCGGATCACGCCTCGAGGATGATGTATGATTGTGCCCACGAAAAAATTAAACGTACATTTGATAAATAGAGTTGGCAGCAGTGACTGCGCCCGCGGAAGGGCGAGGGGAAGGAAGTGAAAAGGTCGGTTAGCTACAACCGTGCGCCGTCAGCTATATAGCGTTAACTCGACCTACCGCGCCTTTCGGTTTTCCTCCGAAATTCAGCGTCCCGCGGGACGGCCCGCATTCGGTGGTTCCGCGCTGGAGATCGCGTTCGTTCGATCACACTTTCCGTAAATCATTAAAGTCTTTTAGCACGTTCAGCTCCGCTGAGGAGACCGTGTCATTGCGTTTTTCCGATCAAAGCAGCGCAAAAGGGACGTTTATGCAGAAATTTATATATGACCTAGCAAGCTTCATTCAATGAAATATTTATAATAGAAGAAGTATTGTATTGTTATAATATCTGAACATATAATTTTTATATATTGTGCTGAAATTATTATCATATTTAAAATGATCTTTATTTGTAACATTGTGAAAATAAAAATGAAATTTAAGATATTTATTGTGAGAATATATAATATATGACATAATAATTTTTAACACTTCTTTTTTAAATAACTTGGTTATTTTTTACCAAATCACAAAGTGACAATCTATAGCAAAACGATTCGAAGCTGATGCGAACTCTTCTGAGAGGGTAGACCAGTTTCCAAAGTCCAAGTTTGGCCCCGAAGGAACTGACCTCTATTACGCGGGGTTAACCGCTTGGCATTCTCACTTCCTGCAAGACTTTGATTGGTCTCCGAATCCTATTAGTCCTATATACCAAACCTTTATGATATTTTGCTACAATCAAACAATTGGATTATTCAAAAATGTTGATTAATATTTTACAGGGCAAGATAATCGAATTAGCTTTTATTTATTTTGCAATGTTATGTAATATAAAAGAAAAAAAAATCTATTTTATGTAAATTATTCTTCCAAGACGAAATCTTCTTCGAAACAAATGTCACTGTTCTATAAGAGAAACTGTCGTATTCGTATGCGTTATTTGTAGAATATTCGTCGCTATTCGAGATATTTTTCATCGTGTACCGATTTTCACGCTTACCCGATTTCGAGGTAGGAAAGCGTATAGATCAGATCCATGTAGAGTACCATCTTCTTCGTGCATTCCACGTTTCAAAGCGTATGCAGATGGATAGATGGAAACCTGTGACGTCTTACCGTTCCCGCCTTACCGTGGAGAGTCTCCGGAGACGCTGTGCGTCGCGACCCTAAATAATACACGAGCATATTTTTCTATCGCATATACGACGTCGTTGGCACCGCTGAAAATACACGATTGTCAGCGTCCCAATTTATTTTCAAGTTTTAGAAGACAAAAAACGTCTTATAAGTTTGAATTATTATGAGAAACGAAAGTTCAATGGAAAAATGTTGTACAAATCTTTCAAAATTATGCTAGAATTTACGAAAACATGTTATCTAAATATTAAATTCTATAAATATTTAATTTTATGTGATTATAATTATTTAAGATTTAAATTATCTTTCATACAATACCGTTTACATATTGTTTAACAAAAACTATACCGTAATAGTAGTCAAAGAGAATTTGCAAGTAAATTTATATATATATATATAAATCGTATTACATATCCTTTGATTTTGGTAATAATATTTTCAGTTTATAAGATATAAGAAATAAAAAATATGCTTCTACTAGTTTATACTATCATAAATTTTTTATCTCAAGATATAATTATTATATTATACACGACATATCGAGCGCAAAGTTTAGATTCAAAAGTTTCAGATAATTTTAAAAACAAACTTCATTTTACAGAGATACTATGCTGTAAGGTTAAAATAGAAGACATGGAGATTCTCGCGTTTATGAAAGAAAGCGGTGAACAGTGAGTGGCGGTTTTTGCAGACAATATTAAAACTGTATGAAGATAAATATCGTCCTGGCTGAAAACTTGAAGAACTAAGTATTAAGTTATTAATCATGAAGATATGTCGTGGAAATACGATCGCGCACGATAAGTAAAAATCTACCAAAGTTGCTTTATATTAATTTTGTTTGAAATTTTATATAATTTTCAATTGCTCAAATCTTATTAATTAAAGTTGTGAACAAGATATAATTACGTTCTAACAATACGGATATAAGGTATCTCTTCAATAATTATATCGATAATGAGGTCTTGCCGTGTTGTGTTTTTCGTTATGCATTTCTACGTTTTCCAAAGTAAATTGCACAAAGCTTTTTGCCTTGTAAAATTAATCCGGAAACGATTGGGGTTTGCTTAATGCGACGTTAGAAAGTCGATGGCCTTACGGATGGCCGCAGCTACGTATTCTCATCGCGCAGGTGCAGGAGGTTGGAGCAGTGGTCCGCAATTAAGAGCGAGGTCCCTGCAAATTAAGAGTTAAGGTGCATAGGTGGCCCCGTCAGAGTGGGGGTCCAAAGGCTGGCGGATTTCACGGGGGTTGCTAGCTGTGAAGGCGGTACCGGACACGCCCCTGGTGACCGTACGCGCAACCCCTGTGCGCCTTTCCTTGCGATATTCCACCTATATACCTCTGAAAACCCTAGTACACCTCGGCTATCTCTCTATTCCCACTCACTCCCACCCTCTTCACGCTCGGTAAGACGGCCGGGCTATGCACGGGGTCGGCGCAAAGGGCGCGAACCCTCCGTGTACCGCGCGTGCACCGCGCATCTTTCAATATCTTTTTATTATTGTACCGAAAGTACGGCCGCCATTAATCCTTGTACTCCCGATGCTCTCAAATCGAAGCTGCAGTCGGGGTGAAGTAGATACGTTCTATACTTACATATAATGCATGCGTTATCAGCAATTGTATGATTTTCGAGACATTTGGTTTGGTTCTTACAGGTTTATATCTTTTTTTGATTTTTTGCGTTATGTTTATTAAGTCAAATTTCTATTAATTTATATAAGCGTACCGTGCAAATTTGAAAACGAAAATCTTGGTTGCATTTTACCATTTCTTCAGAAATTATTAGTAACAATTGAAAATTCTCTTCAATTTTGACAATTTTTCGAAAATAAAAAACACTTTTTTTATCATTGATCTCTCATTGATGAGACGTTATTATAGATGAGATAACTTGTTAGGACTTGTGTCTTGTCACTTGGCTGGATGAAAGATTAAGTTACATGGAATTGTCAGCGATATGGATCGACCGTAGATTAACTGTCAATCTCTACTATATTTTGGAAATGATGTCTACGTGCACGCGCGCGAGGTTTCCCAATACTTTTGGGACGAATTCGGAAGGGCACGAGCGTAGAACGGTAATTACGAGAGTCGGAAAGTCGTCAGCCTCGGTCATAACTTCGTAGGATTCCCAGGAGGGTCCGAGTGCAATTTGTCGGTAGGCTCGGTAGGCACGACAAGAGAAAAGGACCAGCCACGCGCGATTATTTGGGGCGCTGGATGCAGGATGCAAACAACGACGAGGGACGTCGAATAAATGACGTGCGTCTGTTTGTGCATTCGTCTCATTCCGCCGATCGTATGTCCCCGTCTATTCCGGATTTGTTCGATGTACAAAATCGCGGCAGGGTTGTCGCGTTACGGTAAAAAGCCGTTTGTAATTAAAAGACGTGTCAATTTGTTACACGGAGAATAGATACGAATTGTTTCGATCTATTGTCGAAATTGCACCATTTCTCGTTTTACTATTATCTTATTTCCTTCAAATATTAATACGATATAATATATATGTTATTCACACAAATATAAATAAACACACATGCAATGCTAAGAGAAAGTTTCTATTATTTTATATGTAATTTAATATTATATAGTAAATATGTTATATTACTTACATATTAGTGCAGTTTGTTTATTTTTCAAAATTGTGGAGCACTTTCCGGAAGAATGGGATGCCATTCGACAACTCCTGAAAATATTACATGTTAGTTGCATTCATTTCTCTATTGTGCAAATTGATAAATTGCATAATATTGCATGTGCAAAAATATTTTTCAATGCAAGACAGGTAAGTAATATTGGAAGAGGCGATGATTCTCGGTGCGAAAAATCGCAGTCGTCGCCTTCCGTACCTGTGGCCTGCACATCTCGAGAACTACGGCATCGGCCGCGCGGTTTATCAATGATTCAAGCGCAATCTCATTCCGTATGATAATCCGCGGACCCGGAGAAATATTCATCGTGGCGGTTCGGCGGTCCTCATGAAATTCCGTGGCTCTCGCGGCTTGTCTGCGCGTCTTAGGAAGCCGTTCGGGGCCCCGTGCTACTTTGCGGGATTTTCGTATTCTCCGGCGAGACGATGCTCGTACTGCGCGCGGGACACCGTGATACATGCAAGAACATTTTCCAGCGGCTTTTTCCGTCGGGGCGAAAAGAAATAGCGATGGACCGGCAACGGTCGGACGTTGCCGCAACCGAGGGCGAGAAAGCGGGGATTTCTAAGTAGAACTGGAGAAAAAAAAAAAAAAAGAAAAACTGAAGTTCTTCGCGAAAGTTTGGCGCTAGCGCCGAGATACGGGAGGAAAGCTGCGGGATTACCGCCGATAGGGGATGATACTTTTGTGAGTCGGACACGGGTAAATGATGGATCGTCCTGGCCGTGTCGAGGAATGTAAAACTCGCGTAAATCTCGAGCTCTCGTGCGGCAAACTGACGCGCGACGTAGCTCACGTACTTTGCACTTCGTTCGCTTGCGAGTTTTCGCCGCTATCTATTTCGTGACAGTCATGCTGATGAGAAGTGACTCACGTTTCTTGCTCGAGTTTTAAACGAATCGTCATACATCATATGCGCAGAAGCGATTGCATTTCATGCATCCAAGATAAAATGTATGCTTTATTAGAGTAACAATATAAAAATGTACGCTTAAAGTAAAATTTACATTGTCACGAGATGTAAGAATTTTCGTCGTCAAATAAGTATTGTATCGATTGTTATTGGACGTACAAAGTCTTATTCGAATCCTTTCTGTTTTGAAAAGTATCAAAATGCAAACAAAATATAGTTTACACTATAGATCACAATAATGTGTGCTATCTGAAGAATTTCAACGTGTACCTGGTCAAAATCCTATCAACCCGATCTACTCCCTTCTGGGAACTAGAAAAGTCAAATATTTGGACGGATTGCAGAGTCATCGAAGGCCTCACGCGCGTGGCTTTCTACGTGAAAATCGGCGGTTTTCACGCGATTCACTAGAAGCTACGCAGTTCGAAGGAAAGAAACATTGTGCGAGTTTCGTTGTATCCTCAGGGACATGCTCTCCTCTACCTCGCCAACAGCTGATTAATCGTTCTGCTTTTTCCCCGGAGACCAGGGAGACGCATCGAGCGGCTTCTTTGTCGTTGTGAATGGCGTTTCGTACTGACTATTTTTCGTTTACCGTTATAAGAAACAGACCGTCTTAACAAACACAGCATTTCTTATAACACGCCTTCCTGTTGTGTGTTTCCATCGCGCTAGATGATTTTTGAAAAGGTACAAATTTTGTTTTGTATCCATGTCACTTATCAATTGTATTGCTTAAACCTTCTCTTCAAACTATTTCTTCTCTCTAACTTCTCTAACATTGGAGAACAAATATTTATTTCTGTATTATTGACGTAAATTTATTATCTATCTTGAAATGTTTAATAATGTAAAATTTTAACATTAAAGTGCAGTATTATTTAAATATACAAACAGTTACCGAAATCTAATCTAAGAAGTAAATGAGAATCGCCGGAAGAGTGAAAAGTGCCGGTTACGAAAAGGACATACGGGACAGTTTGTTAAGCGCCGAAGTCACCCCTGCAGTGCGGTACATCCGATGCAGCTTAATTTGTTTATTTGTAGGAAGAGGAGGAGCGTGGTAGGAGATATTCATTGGGTAGGAGAGGGTGAATTGCAGCGCGATACAATGTTTTATTTAAATACGTCGCTGCGATCCAGCTCGCGCCCCATGGGTGTCCTGGACGGTAGCTGCCTACACTTAATATGGGAAGCGACAGACTCATTTTTATTTCTCAGTCCCATGGAAACCGACGTGAAGGACCTCTTTCGTTTTCCGCCCGTCGCGATTTTATGAGTTTCGTATACGTTTGCGTCATAAACCAGTATTCTGCATTTCGTAGCAGATGATATTTTGTTTCTGACATTTATGGTCAAAAAAATCGACGTATTATTATGGTGATCAATTTATTTATCTTTTATATATTAGCATTTTATCTGAACATGTACGATCATATTAAATATTAAATATAAATATTAAAAATATACAAAGTTCTTAGTAATTTTTTATTAAGCGAAAAAGAAAGTTTTCTCGTTAATATTTTTTTTTAAATAGATTTATTTATTGAGAATTAAATTTACTGAGGATTCAAATAAAGAACAATTATTTATTAAAATAAATTAATTTTTTTTTCAAATGGCAGTTAGGAAAGTTTTCAAGTACCTATTTTCATAAATTTTAATTAATACATAATTGTAATGAAATAATGAATCTATATGAATAAAATAAAAATGACAAAGAAAATCTTTTAAAAAATTGACGTCGCGTATTCTTAGTAATCGTCATAATTTTCGTTATATTATACCATGCACGATAAAGATTTTTTAAAAAAGCTTTATAAATTCTAAATCAATATTGAAAAAGCTCGTCGTACAGTACAATTGAGTTAATTCTGCTGCAGAGAACAGTAGACACAATTAAAAATCTCGACTCATTGTCTTCTGTTTGCTCGTGGTGCAGATTCGGCACTAGCCAATTTCCTTGCATTTTTCTCAGCAAGAGTATAAAAGAGTAACCGAGAAGTTCTGTAGTTCTTATTTATCCCCTCGCATACTTAATAATTTTTAGTTTAATTTTGGTTATTAATGTGTGTAATAGAGGTGTGCTTTATGTGTCTGGTAATACATATCTAAGGATGTACATGTATGTATCTTTAGATAAGGTTCTGATCACTTGACTACGAAATTACCGCATTACCGAAAGCCGAAAGCACTCGACCATCGAAGATTCTCTGTGAAGATAATTATGAATTCTCTTTCAAGATTACGTCGAAATCCCTATGGGTTATCAGAGTCAATGAAAGACGGTCTAAAGTTAAGCATGAGTCACGTTGAACGATCGTGCCAAGAACAGAAAGTTTTGTCCCTGGTGTAAGCAAACATCGGTTATAAAAATAGTTGAAATTGTACAATTTTGTATTAAAATTAATCAAGAGTTTTGACCAGCGTATTTTTGGATAAAAATAAACAAAGTAAAATTATTTTTCTATATGTAAACATGAAATTTTAATATCTTTCGAGAAACGAACGAAGACATTAGATCGCCAAGGACGTAGGCAAATACGGTTAACGCTGTTTGTTCTGGTCTCAATGGTAGTTACATGTGTGGAGTCTGTGCACCGCGAGTGAGATCTACCTACCCTATGACCTTCCTCGGCTCAGTGCGTAGCGGTCCCTCAAGTTAAATAGTATAATGGCCAATTTAAAATGTCCCGGAGTATCTAAGATTTGTATTTGCCCATGGTCGAGATGTGTTTGAACGACATCTCGTCTCTGAGAACTGAGAATGGAAGAACATAGTTACGACCGCGAAAAACCCCATGAGCCTCGGACAGGTGTATCTTGGACTGAAACTGTCTACATATTAAATGCAAGAGCATAAGCATAGAAGAATGAAATATTTAATCAGATTAATCAGAATAATCAGATTATATAATATACTTGTAACAAAAAATTCTGCGGATATCAATAAAAAGAAATATTTTGTTATAAGAAAATATTTGTACAATATTAAAAGTATTAAAATATTTAATATCTATTGAAATATTTCTATATTAAAAAATATTCATATTAAATGTAAATCATAAATCATACTTTTATATGTACAACTAGCAGTGAAAAATCGACATATATAAAATACTAAAACGGCCAAAAGAATCGAAAAATATGTTTTCGGTGTTGCCTTTTGCGTCTGCCAATCCAGTATCGCAAAACTAAACGTATCACGCGCTTCTGCCGAACACGATCCCACGGGATGGAGCACCCAACACGCCTATTTTTCACGTGGTAACTGTAGGTCGGTGGAAAGGGAGCGACGCATTATTGCATTGTCCAGTTTGATAGAATCCCAAAATCCTTCAGGTTCTGCGACGCGGCCACGCGAGGTGCCTAGCAATGCGCCTTGCGGCCATTTTCCCCAGGGCACGCGGTAACCCATCAAACTTTTAGCTGGACATCCCCCACTTTGGCTACTCGGCAGTTCTTCTTCTTTTGCTGGAACGTGCCAGCAGCCGGCATCATGGCGGGGTGCGCGGGGGATCTTCTCGTGATGAATATTGCAGGGGGTGCTTATTGTTTCCACTCACAAATCATCCGCCGATGTCTCGCGGGGGGTGCGCCGCAATGTTTTATTCTCCTTCGGCCGACAGGGTCGACACTAGAAGATCCAATCTGCTTGTGTGCGCAAGAAGCAATGTCCTTTCCGACAAGACCAGCTTCTCCCAATGGCAAGACATATCGCTGCCATTACGTACTGGAAATCTTATTTGATTGAACCAAATGGTCGTTGTAAAGGATTCTCTGGAATCGTGAATGTCGCAGCAGTACGTGATAAAATAAATCAATTACACACACGTATAGAAACAGCACACATACATAAAAATTACAATATTTTTGTTTTCCATCTAAGAAAGTTTTTGCTTTTATTTCATTTCAATATTTTAATCTGCTTCCATATATCTAAATAAGTATGTAGAAAACAAAATTTTCTGATATAATGAAATTTGTATATGATTATTTATACAAAAAAAGAATTAAGATTATAAAAGTCAAATCATATATTAAATTCTATTATACTTTCTTCACACAACTATTTCACGATATCCAGTCCTGTGAAAGAAATGCGCGTTCCTAGGAGTATATGTTCCAGTTTTTTACGAGGGAAGCTAAATGGAGGTTGGGAAAAGAACGTGAACTCGTTTCTTTCGGTAGCTCGAACGCCACCCTCGTCCCAATTCCGTAACAATAATTTTGCAAATAGCCGACGGAAGCCGCTGCTAAATAATGAAATATTCTGTCGTCCGGGAAGATTCAATTTGTGGCATCAACGTATTGGATGAATCAAGATCTATAGAAGAAAAAAAATTTAATATAATAAACTTACTATATTTTTAAAGATATCTTTAAAGTCTGCTTTTTAAAATTTGCTTCTATTCATAAATATATTACGTACAATTTTTAATTTTGAACGAATATTTCAACAATTTTATGATTTTTTAAACCAACAAATATTTTACTCTTACATAAATAATATATGTTATATAATAACAAACAAATGTTATTATTATTGTATGGAAAAGTTTAAGCTGCTATTTGCTGTGTCTAAAATTCGCCACGAGTCCATGTCATATTTTAAGCGAAACTGACGGTTGTAGTATAAAATATTCAAATACAATATTCAAATGTCGACCGCAAACCGCAAACTTGATTTTCGACACATATAAATCAACGTCAGTACGTTTTCTTTAGATGCTGATTCTTGGATATGGACAGAAACCGTATTAGGATTGGCAAGAACTGAGATATATATAAAATTCACCATCTATAAGCAGAGTCCATACACATATTAATGTACACTTAATAAATCTAAATATAAGATATAAATTGGTCATTAAGAATTGCAAATTGTTAAAAAAAAACACTATATATGTATTAATAAACAAATAAATCAATAAAAGAGGGAAATGTTTTGTTTACATAATATATTAAAGAGATTTATATTACATTTAAATACATTATTATATATATTGTTACAACAAAATTGTTATATATATTAGATAGAAATAAAATTTAGATTATTAACTTGCTTTTCTTCTTGTTACTTAGATTTTTAATGTAAATATATTGCATGAGATATAAAATAAATTATCGAAGAAGTAAAAGAAAGCAATCAAAATAAAAAAAAAAAAAGATCAGCATTATATTTTAAACAATGCATATCAATTGCATTGTATTTTACAGGCTCTCGATCATTTCCAGGTAGGGCGAAAAGTTGCGGATTTCTGCATGTCGAAAAGGGGACAGCTCACCAGAACGTGTTTACTCCCAGCGAAACTAATTGCGCGTGCACGATTTTATTAAATTTGTCCACAACGTTACCTCGTTTGCATTCGTTAATGAGTTTTCGGTCTGGCGGTCCGGACCAGGGACGTAACGAGGTTTGGACGGATAGAAGGGGGCGGGGTGTACTCGAGCAAGCGGGATGAGGTCGGGCGGAGTGTGTCGGTTCGGTTTTTGCCCCGAATTTGCATACTTTTCGCGGTGGTTTAATTTCTACGGGCCGCAAAATCGGACCCCCTCGTTTTTACCTTTACACCATGAACCGCCGTCGGGCTGACCAGGCGTATACTCCGATACAGTATAAGTACACGGAGGATGTGTGATAGGCCATCGTAGATCACTCTGCGGTCTGGCATCTCAAGGGTCGCATTATCCCCGCCTCAGCCCCTTTTCGTGGGAGCAACCCTTTTTGGTGTCGGTCCTTCTTCTACAAATTACACTCGACCTTCTATTGCATCGACCGCGAAAGAGTTTAATCGACCCCGCGGAAAAAAAGATGGGCAACTAAGCGTTCTTCGTTTGAAGGAGGAAGTTTTTCCCTCTTTCGCATGTTTGAAAAAATACGGTTACGTGCAATTTGTCGATAGCGTTCTCTCAACTTTATTCGATCAAATGCATTAGCTTATCACACGATATTTCGCGTATCAACGCGTCAAAGAAATATGCTATATGTGGTTGTGAAATTTATGACATTTTCGAATGACTCTGTTTGAACGTATCCCCCTTAAAAGACATTAAAAACTTTCCCAAAGCATGTTTCTTATAACGTCGGTTCTACGACGACGATATGGACTCCCACGGGGGTTAAGCCACTTGGAATATTTACGATAAATACTTACACACAAACATACTTTTGCGGCTGGCGTGTAGATAACGAGGGGTGCCGACCGATAAGAATATTATTCAAACTTGTCATATATGTAATCGAGCGTTGTGATGTGACAAGCTAAAAGCATTAAAAAGCAAATTAAAACTTATTGTTGTTTTGTTTCAGTTATAAGTAATGTATAATTGAAAATATATAAAGATATAAAGAAAAACTAAAACTTAAGCATAACTGCATTGGATAATGCATGTTATATTTATTTTTCACATAATTTTGTTACTGATTTTTTCTTGTAAAAAAATAACATGTTAAAATAAAGTATTTCATTTTGATTATAACAAATATGTTATATGTGTCTTGGTGTAAATTCTATTAATTCTGTAATTCAATGCATATATGACATAAGTTATTAATAAACAAGTATCCGCAAAAGAAAAGTATATCTGTAGTTTGACGAGCAGGGCTACGGAGATGTGATGATAGCTTGATGTCTGAGCAATATCACGGGGACATGGTCATCTTAATAGACTCGTCGGACGCTCGGCGCGAAGCCTGGAAACCGAAAAGCACGCACCAATGATTTTAATGAGATTCACAAGTCGGAAAGCCGTCTGAAGTTATGACGCTCGTAGTGCTGGACTTTGTGGCGGAGCAAGTTCGCGTCATTCTACTACCCCTCGTCGTATGCAACAGGGCGGAACAAGAAATCCAATGCGTGATTCGATATTGAGATGAACGAGATGAACTTTTAATATTTTCTGTTCCCCGAGGATCATCCTGAAGATGTTGCCAAGAGAAGGGCCGTTGTATATACGAGACATTACAGGGAAGACTAAAGTCACCTAGAGTTTATGAAAAATTGAACACATTTATATTCGCCGACCGTTTTGTGAGTTTTCAACGCGCGGTTACGTATACGACGCATGATGAGAACGAAGTGGAAGAGGTTGAATTTCAGTTTCGCTTTGCCGAATGGCCCGTTGTGCCGGAGAGGGTGGATGGGAAAGCACGAAGGGGTGAGAATGAGGAGAAACTGGCGGGATTGCGTTCATGTTGGTCGTGAGTTTCGGACTTGGGAATTTCGGCCGGTGGCTCGTTCGCGGGGCACAAAGCGGTCTGACGGACTTAACGTGATTAGCAGAGATACCCCAGCAGTTTCCTATTATCCGCGGTCCAGACGCCGCCGCACAACCGGGCGATCTTCTCCTCCTTTTTCGACCCCCGTCAACCCCTTCGGCTTGATTCCATTCTACAACTAAAGTGCGCTGATTATCAATACCCTTAATTCACTTTATAACCGTTAATCATACAAATAAACACGAAGAGAAAATTGCTTTTATAATACATGTGTGTTATTATATTTTTATATAATAATTAGTATTTTATAAAAATCTGTTTGTCAGAATTATGCTTGTAAAATATTAGAAGAGATAAAAAAGTAGAAAATTATTTCACACACTATCGGATTAATAAATTATTATAATTATTAATTTTCATACTATATTTTATATTTAATTATAGGAATTATATTTATTTTTTAATTTCTATCAAGTTTTCCGCTTTGGTATTTTGATTTCGTAGATCGACGCGTTTACCGACATTAAAATGCCGATATAGAGCGAGAAGGATCAGACGTCTGGAAGCGGCCGATCCTAAAATCAGAAGCGATACGAGAACGTGTATCTCGGGCGTACGAGCTTACGGACAGTACACAGGGTGAGAGTCCCTGCGAGTATGAAACTCAATTTGATTCCTGCTTCCCCTCGACCCCCGTCGTCGGAAGCGGAGGTGGGTGGGACGAGAGAGACCCGGGGGGTGGCGGTGGTCCGCCACCCCAGAAAAGGGGGTGCTCCCAGGGGCGCGCGACTGACCCGACATCCTGCAGGATCCAGCCACTCATATTGCCAATTACCAACTCTACGACCCTCTCGCTCTTCGCTCGCTTTGGACTTCGGATGATTCCAGCCACTTCCAGACTGTTCCAGTTACATCGGCACGGTATACGTTCTCATTGCCGTCACGGCCGGAAAAGGCCGTTGGCTAGACGCACGCCAAGTAAGCGTAATCTCTGGCGAATATTAAAGGATTTATGTGTTTCCTCTTACCGTTGTTGTATACCGAATGCACTTTGCGTGTGATTATTTCAAGAACAAGAGTGGATGTGTTAATGGTGATAGATCGTTCATCTTATTTTACGCAAATGATCCTTTCAAGTATTAGAACTACAGAAGAGCATCCATACATTTCTGTGCATATTTTGATACTTGTTAAATTATTTCGCGTAAATCTTATGCTGTGATTCTGAGTTAAAATAACAATAATAATTTGTATTATTTCAAAAGAAAATATTCGTTCCTTTGTACCATAAATAGAATGAAAAAAATTATATTATAAAAGAAGTAAATTCATGATTCTTTTACATTTTTAATATTCATACATTTTTTAATATTTTAATATTTTTAATAATTTATTTAGCAGTCGCGTGCATTTAAAGTAATCAAATAATAAAGAAAAGGAATAAGTTCGAATTAAATAAGATAGTAAATATTTCTTCTAACATATGAGGATCTGGGGTATACCGGAACTTCATGTTCGCGGCACAATCGAAATGAAACCACGAAAATATGATCGCAAAATCACTTAGGTTTATTGGATCAGATGAGAAGTGGCGGTGCATTTTAAGGTAATCGTATATAAAATCTATATATGTGTCACACGTATATTCGTCCCTATATTCCGAAGTTTATACGTTATAAAAGAGAGGTTGCCCCGTAACACGCGGATAGAGGACAAGCGTGCAAGGGGATGGCGGCATCGAAGATGGAAGGAAGGACATTGAGAGGGGCGGGACGGCGAGTTTAACAAATATTGAAGTCTCGGAGACGTCAGCTCGCCCGCAGGCTCCCTTCGTCGCGGTCCAAGGAAAGAAAGTTCCGAGTTTAACTTGTCTAAATGTTTATACTTTTTCCTCGCCTCGATATTTCTACGAGATCTCTCTCCCCCCCCCTCCCCCGCCGTCCCCCTCTCCCTTTTTCCTAACCTGGTCGAGTTCTCGGCTCCTGACGCCGCTATCTTCCTGAGAAGTGTCCCGAGAATGACATCCTCGTCCATTCGCCTTTCAATATTTTCCGCGTTGCTCACCGACACCTCCATTCGGACTCTGACTCTTGCCTTCTATCCCTCTTTGCACACTCTGGCTTTGTACATTTCTTATATGTCGGTGTAGCTCGGACTAACGCGGTCTCTGCCCTTCCGGCAACTTCGCAATGCGTGCCCATCTTCGATGTACTCGCGCTCTCACGGCTTCTTGAGTTTCGCGTCACGAAAACACCGCGGCTATTATGCATGTATGCTGGGATTCGATGTCGCGGAGGGATGGGGTATCTTCTTTTTCACTTGAATCTCCCCGTGGTAGTGCCTTGGCGCCCTTGAATGGCGGAGCATCTCACATTTCTTTTTAAATTATACAACAGCTTCATATGTGAATTTTTGCAACCACGAGACGCTCCGAAGAAACCGAATGCACCGATTTTATCAACGTTGTAACAATAAAATGTTTAAAAAAAATTTTATCTATGAAAGAATAATTTTCAGACGATTAAATTATCTTTTTACTTTGTAGAACTTGAATAAGAATAGAAATTTGCCAATAACAAAAACGAAGTAAATCACAATTTCCTCTGGTAGATTTTAAGCTTCTCGGTGTAACTGTATATTTCCGATGATATGCGTATCGTTGAAAGCACTCCGGAAGCAGGCGAAAAGGGCAATGTCGATGTCGAGAGAACGGGCATATCGTATAGTATCTCGATGCATCGAGAAACGATTGTGGCCGATTATAAACGCATCGCCGCGATGCTCGCAGATAACGTGGGGAGGGCTGATTCGCGAAAGGGCGGCAGTGGGTGTACGGCAGAGTAAGATGTAATTTTCAATACTCTGGCCCGGGGTCTCTGGAGGCGCAAGGGGAGCCACAATTCCGGGGGTTTACCGTGCGCTGTCGACGTAAACTCTCCTCAGTCGCACCCCCGTCGGCCGAAGTCAGCCACGGAGAGCACCACTTATTCGAACCCCCAGTGACTGTCAATACCGAGTCGTATATACTGTCTCTGCCCGCGTATGAAGCGGATGAATAAATCTCGTTGTACGCTTGATCTGTCAAGATCCGCGCGACTGATTCGTAATATATTAGCAGTATACATGATATTTTTAATTAAGATTATGTCGAAATAATTTAATACTAGTAATAAGTTAAATTATTATTTTCGTAAAATTATCTTTTGGTTAGTGTTAGTGCAAATATATATTGTAAAGGAAAGGAAAGGAGAAAGAAAAATTTAATTATTAATTTAATATAATAAAATAAAATAAGAATATTTAATTGACATTTAATAATTTGTTTAATTAATCTTTGGATTAATACAGTACATATTTTATTCTCTTTCTCCTTCGCTTTTCTCTGGCATACATGCAAGTTTGCACAGTATAAAAGAACAAAATATTATTTTTATGTATATACTATTGAAACTACCAGATGTTTCTGTATTGTTGATAGCTGTCGAATACTTTCTGTAATACATAATTTGCTAACTACTATGAGTACGGTAAAGTACTCATGATGCAGATCTATTCGTATCTTCCTCAATGACTAACCTCGTTTTGAAGTTGCAACCATGACGTTCGTCAGGAGGAAGGTGAGAACCACATATGAGAACCTTGTTCACAGCCCAGGGGAGAGCTGAGAGTCACACTGATCTTGCTCTTTGTCGCGGGACCCATTGGAGTGCATCCTCCACCTTCGCAGCACGCTTCCCCATTGCATTCCCTTTCTCTCTGCCTCGCCACGGTCCTCCGGCATCCTCCGGTGCCTCCCTTTCTGAGTCGCGAGGTACACACCGTGGCTTTTGAAACCTCTCGAGAGGGTACGTTGACTTCGATATTCCGTATCGAGTTACGCTCGTTTCGTGTACCAAACAGTTGGTGAAGGTTGTACAGGTGCAAAACAAAATATAGCATTCAAGGAAGCAAGATACGTGAATATTAACTGCAAATTTCAATTATTTTTTTATCCATATAACACATATGATAAATTTTTTGTTACTATGTCAAAATTATTTGAAACTTGAAAATTTTTCCTATTTTCATATGTGACAGTTTTAAGAATGAATAACAAAATAGCATTTCATGAACACTGTTAAATAATAAAAATTTGTAAAATTGGTGATATTAAAAAAATTTGTAAAAATTATACGTAGATGATGAATAAATAGAACTTGTAATTTAATATTTAAATATAATTGTTTGTTATACTTACAATAGTATAGAAATCGTAAAATGTATGTGACAGAGTTATCGATGGAAGAATCGAGCGCTAATCAGCATAAAACATTTGTGACGATTGCGACATCCGCACTGATAACGATCATGGAGTCGAAGAAATCCCCCAAACGCTGTGAATTAGTGTTCGTTTGATTTACCCATGGGAGGATAAGGTAAGTCAGCAATCGACCGTTCGTCTCAGGTACACGCAAAAACGTCTTCTGACTCTGCCACTGGAAATGCGATCGTCATCTAATTGGAACTCGATACCCAGTAACGAGGGTTACAAACTTTTCCGTTTTCTGTCTGGCTCAGCTCTCTCTCCCTACTGCGCGCCCTCCCTCTTGTTCGTTCACCTCCGTTTTCTCGTGGGCGCGTCCCCGCAAGTAGCAATGGTAGGAGGGGATGAAAAATTGTTATCTTATTTATGGGCACGAGATTAGACCAGCGGTAGAGCGTTTCGCGCCACTAACAGGCGTCGGAATAATGAATGTCTCTTGAATCGAGACATGTGCTTTCGCTTGCTCTCGAGTCGCGGTGTCCATTTAAAAGGGTGTCATTAATTAACTAATTAAGTCAATGCATTTCGACGCTTACGGATTATCCGTGTCACGCCACGATAGCGGTAAAAAGATTAGAATACGCGCGAAATTGTGGAGAGTCGACACGAAATAAAAACGCGGCAATTGACACCTACATATGTGGCGTGTATATTAAAAGCTAACGAAATATTTTTCCTCCTTTTTTTCTCTTCAGTCCGTGGTATTTCAGAAAAATCTCATTTAAAATTCTGTTCATCCATAGACAACTCGTATTTGATATCGCGTGAATTATAACTGTTCTCAATTTCTGATTATTATGCTTGACTCACAAAAATTATTTTTTTCTTCTTACTTCATTAATTTCAGATAATATATGACAGATTATAAATATGCATAGAACATGCACCCGAAGAATATTTTGAAGTAACTTATATGAAAGTCCTCTTGTCACGGACGAATCTTGAATTTCTCACGAAACAGCGTCGGATACGGGGAATTACTCCTGCGCCATTACGAGCTGTGGTTCGTTTGCAGAGCTTCTCAACGATGCAGACAGTGCATTCGGCTGCAACCGGCCACGAGTCCCCAGGAGAGATGCAACACCAGCTTATCTACGCGCCAGTTTGGAAATCTCAGCGTGGAGATGCGATACGTCTGGAGGGAAGGTTGGTAGACGTCACGTGAGGAAAGAGTAAGCGAGAGAGACAGACGAGGCGCGAGAAACAGGAATACACGAGATGAGGAGAAGCAAAAGGACGGGAGTGTAAGAGAGAGAGAGAGACAGAGAGAGGGAAGAGAGAGAGAGCGAGAGAGAGAGAGAGAGAGAGAGAGAGAGAGAGAGAGAGAGAAGGGTAAGGTCGCTTCAACCTCTCGGCATCCCACGAGGCCTCCGGTGTAATTAAGCGAGTGCACCCTCACATGTCTACGTACGTTCGCATCATGTCTATCCATCTAACCGTGGCAGGGTTGTTCTCTTCGTCGACTTGTCGTCCCTTATGCCAAGGGTCGAGAGATAAGGCTGCAAAAACCTTTGAAATCTCAGTACGTTCTCCGTGGATATATCTTGTACATTCATATCGGCGAATTTAAAAATGTACGTGTTGAGAAATACAACGCATCCGCAGGGGATTGATGTCCGCTTCCGTTAGCGTATATTGTTAGATTATATTACGTATTATAGCGCGGTTCTTTGTCTCGAGGTAATTACGTGTGAGGCCACGTGATTTGCGGATGTAAATTTGCTATTGGAATTTTGCATCGTCAATGAAATCGTTATTTAATAAGCCTTCAAAGAAATTATAAGAAATGTTTACAGTACAATGAAAGTTAATCGAATGCTATTCGCATTAAAAATCGAGTTGATCTTCAAGTTTCTTTCGTTTGAAGACGTCTAAAGATTTGTTCTCTTTCGCATTCTACAACTGAAATAAAGATAGTAGTCGAATATTACGGAGAACTATGTACATGTTCGCATGTACGTTATATGGTAATGGAGGGCCAATCATGCGGTAACTAGCCACCCTGGGGAGACGGTCGAAGCTGCCAACCGGCGGTCAGCTCCCGTCAATGTGTCACTTATGTAGGAATAGCGAACCCTCCCGATAGAGCATTATCGCTGAATGTGTTTTCCCCTCGATTGCAAGTACTGTCAGTTTCCTGTCTGGAACATTCTGTCCACGCGTTTCAAAAACCTGAAAGATCATCTCAAGCTGTTATAAATTCAATTTTTTATCTTATCACGTGCGCGCGTTTATAATTTTGCGATTGTAATATAATTTTCTTTATATTTCTTCGAAATATCTTTTAATAATATAAGAGACTTTATAATTAAGATGTATATAAAATATCAATATAAAAGAAAATGTATAATCTATTATATATTATAATAACTTTATAAATTAATCTAAAGATAAAAAATAACTATGATAAAATGTAAGTTAAATTAAAATAGCCTGCAGAAAAACATATGTATTATATTAGCAAAATTTAAAAAAATTGTATTTATATACAAATAAATACATTTTTTACTATCAGGAATTACGTGAGATGATCCTTGCATAAGAAATGATATTATGATTCATGAGAATTTGTTAAGAATAATTGAAAAGCAACTTGCGTTGTCCAGCAGGTTTCGCTCGATCAAGCGGATGAGAAGTTCGTCGAGGCGCAAAACTGCGTTAGAAGTCGCATTAAAAGTTGGCGGATAGAACGAGGAGGAGAGTCGTGGAGAACGATTCGAAGGGTCGTGGAAGCACAAAGCGATGCGAGCGTGGTGGGCAATTCTTGATTCGGAGTCGTGAGCAACTTGACGAAGGTATGTGCAAAACTGCCACTTCCAACACTACCATACCATCAACAACAACACAATAGCAACGTAAAACGTATCGCGTTCTATCACCGACGATACCGACGTGCAATACCCACCTTCGCCATCGGTCGAACCAAGGGTGTATGGAGTCGCGAGCGAGCGAGCGAGCGAGAGAGAGACCAGTGGAAACAGGGCGATAAATAACTACAGGATGAAAAAGGGGGCGCGGTACCCTCCCGGGGCCCCTAAACCTAGACTACACCTCCCCCCTCTCTCATCGTCCCTTGCCGTCCCGCACCGCGCCAGCACCGTATAAACCGCGCGTACGGGCCCGACCCCGACAATTATACCCTCGCACGCGAAATGTTTTATTACCCTGACATAGAATGCTTGCGTACGACGAGAGTGGTTGGTTGGCTATGTATTCGTGCGTGTATCGCCTGCGTCTCTCTCGCTGTGTGAGTACGCGCGTGGCTATTCCCCGATGTAGTATGGAAACCTTTGACAATACGTGGCCTACTTTTCTGATTTTTTTAAATCTCTCTGCTAAATATGTAAAACGACGTACCGTTTTAAAAATTTCAACGCGATAATTATAAAATCTGTTTCATCATAGAACAAATGTTACCTGTATCTTGATATCACGTATAATATGCGCCGTATAAATATTTCAGTGAAGCGCATTCATGCGCTAATAGCGAAATAATGTAGCCTGCGTTGGGACTCTTGGGGAGACATGTCGAGCCTTTGAGAGTGAAACTGGCTAATTACGGAGCAAGCACCCGGTAAAGTCTTCCACCTTGGACTACGGCCTCGGAGGGATATACGAGGTAGGCAGCACTTGAGGGGATCCACTACTCCCAAAACGTGCAGCGGATGACGCTTGGTCTTTCGGCTAATTCTGTAATCCGGGCTCGCACTACCTGCTAACTGCTCACTAAATCGAGGATCCAATCTTCTCCGCTATCTTTACTCTTTACTGCGATAAACGGTCACCGTCGGTATCTAAAGTCATACATTTCGAACATGTTTTTTCTTAGTGATATTAAAATCACTATTACTACATCATAATGCGTAAGGATAAAAATATTTTTCCACCTTCTAAATGAAAATATTTCGAACACACGAAAAGACCTATAAATAAAAATAACAGAATATAATTCGTAACAATTACAATATTTTCAAAAAATTATACTTTTATTTATTTCGTTTTTTATTTGTTTTTTTGTATTCATGTAATATTAAAGTTTTTACTTTAAAACTGAAAATACAAGTTGTTTTTGTATGCATAAATATATGTATAATGTTGTAAAAAAATTTTATACACATTTTCCGTATAAATTGACCGTTAATTACTGAAAAATGAGCAAGCTGACAACGCAGATATTTACCCTGCCTGCATTCATCCCACGAACTAAGTCAGCCCTTAGTCTTCAGTTAATCAGGTTAGATTAAGTTGGTTAGCGCACGGCTGTTATGCCTTCGTAGTTAGCGACTTGTTATCTTGAATCAGACTTCTTGTCAGCAATATTCACGTAAAGCTGCGTTATGAGATGTGATGTCACTTATAACGAAATAAATTATAAAGTTATATTTGTAAATTTTAAGTAAATATTTTGCATAAATTTATCATTACATTTATCGAATAATTATCAAAATCTTATCTTAATTTTATTAATGTAAAAGTGTATTAATAAAAATGATACATTATTTGTCATGCAAGCTTACAAGTTTATAAGTAAAATACTTGAAAAATAATTTAAAATATAACAAAGAATTTTAAAGTTACGATATAGCAAAACTTTGCTGCTGCTCATTTATTGGTTCGAATCGCAGCATCGATTTTTAAATTGCGTAATAAATAAAATTAGCAGCGAGGGTGACTTCTTTGGTGGGTAAAGGGGCCGTAATTGTAACTTCATCAGAGCAACTTCTCTCAACTTAATAAAGCTGTCTCAATTTTCGCCTCATTACCGAAACTCGTGCGAAAATTTCTCGTTCAATTTGTGTATACTATACAATACATACAATTAGTTATTATTTTTTATAAATAACATGAACTTTGCTTGTACATTTATATTTGTTAAAATATTATGCAACATAATATTATTTTCAATTCACTTCCATGTTTCACATTTCAACTCTTTTTCTTTCAAACGTTTCATTATTTCATGAAAAATTATGACTGCACTGCGTTATTACGACCAGTACATCACGCAGCTTGCAAACGCGTGAAAAAATACCATTGGTCGGTGAGATTTATGGACTTTGCCAATGTATGGTATACATTGATCGAAAAAATATTTTGAATCTTTTATATCTTTATCTTTTTTAATAATTTTAGAAAAAAATAAAATATGTTGCTGTTTTATTATATATTGCATAACATTACTTTAGAGATAAAAAAGATTATAATATAAATATATATATAATTATTATTATAAATGTTTATATTAACATCTTTTCACATATTTTAAATTTCGCAAGTATTTTCTAAAGTACTTTTATATTCAATATTAAAAAGTATTTTATTGCATTAAATATGAAAGTGTTTAAATGCATTATAATTATTGTAATGTACGAAATGCTAGCGTTGTTAATGTGTGCCTTGTATTAAACTTAAACACGCTCCCATAAACCACACATCGCATCACGCATAATACAACATGATTGCGTTGTGTACGTTTAGACATACCATTAGCATGGCAATTGACATATGCATCCCATTGATGACACTTAGGTTCAAGGCGGACGTACTCGTGCATCATCGCACAGGTAGAAGAGAGGGTAGAATAGTGGTATCCACTCTCATGTAACTAATCAACCGCCTGTCGAGCCAAATCGTCCCCTACTGGATCCCTCGCAGACCCTCTGCGACAGAGAAATCCGGTCGTGCCAGCACAAGTGATACGGCAAAGAAGTTGCGCGTTTACAAATGCATATGATACAATAGCTTTATTACCTGATTATTATAAGAACCGAGAAGAATTTTTTTGTTCGTTGTATTCACGAGCGACGATGAAAAGAGCGTACGAAAAAATGAAAATAAGAGAATTGTGTCGAACAAAGTAATTATGGAGCACACTTTTGCGAAAGGAGAAAACGCTTGGTCGCACTGCCGAGCATTCCGCGAGGCGAAGGTAGAAGCCGAGGGTCGGAGTTGATAAAGAAATAAAGAATCGTGAAAGTTCGCGTCGAACCCCGCGCTCCCACGGGGCCTTATGACTTAAAGTCTCCTTACTCCGTTAATTCCGAACATTAACAAAAGTCTCGCTAAAACTCGCCGCCAACTTTTCCGATCTCCAGGGAACGAGCCGGACTTGTTAATGAAAAAAATACAATAAAACTCTTTCACGACGAAACTCGTCTCGAATTCTCGAGACTAGCCTGCTTGCGTTCTGCAAAGCGGACTCATTCCTTCTTCTACGTTTCTTCGGACAAAATAATCGGTAACTATAATCGAATAACGTGACCCTTCGGAAGTCATTTCTGTACATTTTGTTAGTAACCTATCCGTAACCTATATTAACACACGAGAAAACTAATTAATCAAAAATTTATCTGAAAAAAAAATATTTAAAAAATCATAAATTGTATTAAGACAAAAAAAGTATAATTTTCTTAAGTTGTACATATTTGCATGTAACAATAAGGAAATACGTGCCAGATTATTTTGTGTGTATATATATATATATGTATATACGTGTTTTTCTTAATAAAATATAAATATGCTTCAATGCCCATTTTTTCAGAATCATGTTCAGACTGTGTTCCGCGAGTAGATTTAAACTGCATATTCTTTCCGAAGGGCGGCAGGCTTAATACCGAAGTGTCGGTGTAAACCGTTTTATGCCGTCGCTTTATACCAACCGACCCCTTCGTTTCGCCACGAACGAGACCTCTTACTTATTCATTTATTCTGGTGAGATGAACTTTACGGAGATTTTAATGGCACTCCGACTTTCTTGATATTCGCACGCGGGCGGACCTTTTAAATTTCGTTGCGGGCGAATGATGTATGCGGCGCGAAGTAGCGGTCCTACTCGAAGATTTGACGCCATTCAGTATATATGTGGTTATTTAACTCGAACAGATTCGGTAACATTTCATGATCTGCGAAACTGATTGAGCTAATGAAAATTGAGTCGTATTTCGCATTTGTCGTGAGAATACGAAGGCAAATGTCTCACCGACTGACGTATGTGTTTAATTATCTCTCAGCTGTTGTAATCATTCCTATAGAATGCTTCGTAGGAGGAGCAGAATCGATAAGAGAAGTCTTTGTAACACATATGAGATTTGTTAATTTGTTTTTAACCAAGTACTATTTAAATCAACTTTAATACGCCTCTCTTGAGAATGCGTTCAATCGTGATGTATTAAATTTTTAAAGATTCTATGAAAAATCGATCGAAATATTTCGATATATAAATATTTAGCAGTATCTCGTTATTATTATTTTATAAAAACTGTCATTCTAGATATCTATAGCTATAAATTATCGCTCTCAACCTCCTGTCATCACTGGGATTCGATAATAAATGGTTCTTAGAGTCATTAATCGTGGATCACCAGCTATTCATTTTTCATAATTTATCAAATTATTTGTTCGGAATTTTGTTAAAACATTCAAAAGTATATGTGTGAGAAAGAGAATTTATCTTTTAATAATATATTATTATCATTATTTTTTGTATTAAAATAATATTATGTATATATATATATATATATATATAAAAATAAATAAAATAAAAAAAACTATATATTATAACGAGATTTCTCTAAAAACTTAACAATATGTTATTTCAGTTTTTAGAAAAAAACATTTTAAATTTTTGCACACGGATTTGCCGAACCTTTTTCTGTATTTTTTGCTCACCCTTCGTAAATTGCTCTTTGCAGGCACTCGCCTATTCTGCCAATCTCGCTTACCGATCGAGATTCGATCTTTCTCCTCCGGGACGCGGAACGTGGCTTCGGAACGCGCAGATAGACCTGGCCCAGGGGTGATGGCACACACCTAGTTTTGATTCACCTCATGGTATCCTACCGGTCACGGGGCTGACGGCGCGTAATTGTTCTCTTGTCTGGTTCTCGCACAGCATCCAACACTCGCCATCCCCGCGATTGCCTTCGCGCCAAGAATGCATAAGCAGTCTCCTTTACAGATCCGCAATGCTGTAAGCCTTCGTCCACTTACAATGCGTTCATTCCTCATGTCCGTCGCTTTCTCAAAGATTTATCGAAAACGCAAACAAGCCGTAGGTTTGCCACAGATAGGTTTTGCCGCTTCTTTGTTAACGAAATTATTTATATTCGAAATTATTCAAATTCAATGTCGTATCAATTGTAATGTCTAGCATTATATTTGATTTTATCTCTATTTCCAGTCGAACGGGCACATTCAGAATCAGTTAAAATTAAATTATCGTCGTTTTCAAAGTTTCCTGTAACTTTACATTAATGATGAATTCGACGACAGGTGAACAAAATCTGTTGCAAGTCTCTTTTTTCGATACTATAAAATTCGCAATCTCCGCATCGTTACTTCCATATTTAATATCGCATCACTCTAGTCTCTCTCTCTCTCTCTCTCTCTCTCTCTCTCTCTCTCTCTCAGAGTTTTATACGCATAAAATATGGACGTAGCGTGATATGGCTCAGGAACCAATCAGTAGCGATCCGGAAAATTGACAAACGATCTCCTTTTTTTCTCCCCCATCGCTCGGTTGGGTCGTTATCGCGTATTCCTGTAAATCGAAGCGTCCAATACCGTTAATGGATTATTAATGATCGGCAGAAATGTCGCAGCTTTCCTGATGAATCTGACGAACTGCCTAGTTACGATTCGTCGGTGCGTATGTATCGGCCAGGATTCGGCATAATTTCCCGCGCTGGCAATCATATCGCGCGAGGATAATTGGCACACGACCCGACAATCGTCGTAATTTCGCGTTCCCGCTGCGCAAATTCTGACGTGTGACACGCGACGGATCGGCGCTCCTGGGAGGCACCTCATTCAATTAGCCACTCAGTTACTCGCATCACATCGCATTTACCCATCAGACTCCCGCCCGGTGAACTCTCTGACGACCCTCTCCGAATCCACGTCTGTACGCCTGTGGGGCGGCCTCACCGCGAATTCGTGATTTAAACTTTTCGAGAACGACGACGCGAGGGGGTGCCTTTCTTGAGTGAGATGCACGTACCGGCAAGGATCTCACGAAGCTGTCACGCGGCGAAACGGCTTTAGTTTGCGCGTCAAGTCGCGCTGGCAGTATTGCTTCTCTGCCACGTTTCGTCTGTGAAACTTTGTTAGTTTTCCTATCGCTCTTTCAGCGACGCTTTATCAAGTCCTTGTTAAATCAGCGAGAGAATCTGATTTCATAACAGTAACGCCTTTCAACTTACAGGGGAGTCAAACAATCATATTTTTGACATAATATTGGCTTGATTATCAATAAATGCATGAATCATAATTTATTGATTATATAACTTATACGTTATTTTATTTTTTTTTTTTAAATAAATATAGATAAATTAAATATTATAAAATACTGTCGTCTAAATCTTCTGTCGAGGCCAACACAGATAATAGCATTTTTCCAGGGTCAAAGTAAATGATCGTCAAGCTATCGGCAAAGGTGGCGGAAGTCGCGCCGTGAAACCGCAGAAGTTTCTACGAATCCGCGACTGGTCGCAAACTCGCCGAAGGGTCGAAACCACCAGCGCCGTGAAATTACTCGACGGGTACCTCCCGCGGGGCCGAACTTGTCCGCGACAATTTCAAACTTATTTTAACATTCATATAAGCTCCGCGCCCTCGCTCGTGTGCGAGAGCCCCTGAACCATCATCTACGCATCCCTTTCACTGCGTAACCCGAGAAGCGACCCATGTACGACGCTCTTCCTCGATGTAAGGACGTGCAAGCATAAGGGCGGCTTGGGATTTACATAAGATTATGCGTAAAGCCTTCGTGTGCTTCGCGGAAAGGGGATCGACGAAATGGTATCGTGACGAAACAACGCTCCGGGGTACGCTCTCATCTCGCACTGATAATTATAATAAAGCGACATTATATGACGTACGAGCGATGAGATAAGCGTCATTGTCGATTCCAGTAAAGTACGAGCGATCAGATGTGATTTAAAATTTTTTTATCAGTTTTCTAATGCGATCTGACTTTAAATTTTGTAAAAAGTTATATACCAATATTATTCTCAGTATGTATAAAAAAAAATACTTTGTTGATTAATTGTTCTTGTTCGCAATCTTATATTATTTATACTGTATATATTAAACGTTTATATATTTATATTTTTTATTTTTCATTTGTGTTAATTGTAATTTTAAATCGTTGGTTTATATATTTACTTAGATATAATACATAGTCTACTTTTCATTAAACATTTACAGATGATATTATAACGTATAAAATAATGCTCTTAATAAATAAAATGACGTAACAATAATATAGTATTACAATGTAAGTAGTTTTAAAATTATATTAATAAAAATAAATTATATACACATCATAAATGATTGCATACATACATATTTTGAATGATTAATTCATGTAAGTAAAATTAAAAATTATATACTTTTTTTTCCTATGTACGATGATGAAATCGCACTTTTTATAGACCGGCACAAAAATCAATTTTTAGATCTGCAAACTACTTTATATTTCAATAAAGCCAAAGGATTTATTATCACGCGTATAGCTGTTCTTTGCCTCGTGGCGTTGTTAAATCTTACCTTCCATCCCATAGTATGTTTTGTATTCATAGTCTGAGCGAAAATTGCTCCTAGAGCACAATAAAGATTATACGAACCATAAAGTGAGTTCAGTTTAACTTGCCGATGTTTATTTAAGCACGTGAGATATATTACAAGAACCTTTTCTTTAATTTTATCTTTATACGTATCCCTCATACCTTTACATTTTCTTTTCATATTATTTTCCTTTTGGCTCCTTTTGGCTCTCGTGAAACACAGTTGAGTCAAACCGACCGTGGTTACTACGAAACCATTGCGTGTATATCGACAGAGTAAGAGATTTTCTCCGTTGAACATCGAGAGCACTGACTGGAATTCCGAATGAATCTGCACTCTTACGAAAATGTCTGGAACTACCTGAATGTACGCTGTGAAGCACGATTAATAAGGAAGGTTGCGTCATTTATATGAAGCTTGATAAGAACAAATAAAAATCATAATTTTGCAAATTAAGAAATCGTAAAAACATTCATGCGAAAATTATTCAATTATTCGGTGCATGTTAATATTTAATTAATAAATTTAATAATTTTTAAATTCTTTTTTTATACAAAAAAATGTTGCAAAAACAAATTACATCTTTCTTACGATATGACACTTCTATTTTTACATCTGCGTTTTTCAATAACCTTCACACATCGCAAATTTTGACAGGAAAAGGTAAAGCAAAGAAAGAAGGTAAAAAATGTGAAGCTACGCCCGTAGCTGTGGTAAGTTATATTGCGATATACTTTTTAAAATAAAAAATTTTTCACATAGATAAAAATATAATTCAAAAATATTTGCAAAGTTTAAGGAAGCAATTTGTGCAACAATTATATCTATAATTTAAATATCGGCTAAATCATTATCACATACATTTTGTTTAAGTTACTTAATTAAATAAAATATATTTCGATACTTGCAGTATTAATTTTCGAGCATATATGGCATTTTATAAAATATTTTGTTATCTATAAATTACATAAAAGTTTTTATAAAATTTTAGTTGTGACAGATTTATGTGGTAAAATATTCATAAAACAAAAATTACACTTCTAAAATAAATTAATCTTAATTATAATTGTGATTTTATAAAGTTATAACATCCGTGAGAAAAATGTTCAGTATTAATTATTATTTAACTTTTGACAAGTAAAAAAGTGATATAATTACTCATATGATATATGATGTAACGTATTATTAATGTCTATAGCAGAAAGTAGTTAAAATTTTTCTATGGAAAAAAAATTTAATGGTTCGTTATTCGCAAGTTGTTAAGTTTTTTGGGTAATAATATATGTTTATAACTCGAAGGTGAAAAAAAGATATTAATATTTTATTTTAATATAGTGCGTAAAGAATGTAGTTTTGTGAATAAAAGTTCTGTTCATTTATATTTAAATAAATTACCAACGCTCATTAATGATCAATGTTTCCTATTTGACATTAATATAACTTGAACCTTTTTTTAAATAATCTTAAATTTGAATACATTTTTGTCAATCAGCGCTAAAGTATAGCTAAGAAACATAAAATGTATTAGTATAAATCTCCTTAAAGATTCCAAATAATATAATAATTAATGATTTATTACACAGTTATATGAATTGTTAAGAATTTTAAATACGGAAAATGTGATCACCATACTTTTAATATATAAGAAGTTTTTATGTATAATAATATGCGTTTTGTTATAGATTCTATGTGGATGCGGTCGATTAGATGGTACAGAAATTTCAGAAGCTATTTCTGCGGCTATACACTTACGGCAGAAAGACATGAAGCCGCTATTTTATGCTCCAAACATTGAAATTTGTGGTGTAGTTGATCATTTTACCAGAAAGATGGATACTGCTGGTCCTCCTAGAAATGCTCTCGTGGAAGCTGCCAGATTAGCAAGAGCATGTATAAAACCTCTGAGCGAGTGCGAAGTTTGTACACATGCTGCTCTTATTATACCCGGAGGATTTGGCGCCGCACGTACTTTGTACGTGTATATGACAATTTGATAGTAAAATAGCGTAGAAAATTAATTAATTAAATATGAGACCAAAAATAATATATATTAAAACAATATTATAAAAGTATAATATAAAAGACATGAATTGATGTTAAAGCGCACAATAATAATTTATACAAATATTCAATAATTATTTTATATTATTTTATATTCATAAAGGAGCAATTTTGTCGAAAAAGGTGCAAACTGCACCGTTTTACCCGAGTTAGAAAAGCTTATCGAAGACTTTTACTGCGAGAAAAAACCGATCGGTACTATGTGCATAGCTAGTGCGCTTGTCGCTAAAGTGCTGAAAGGCGTAAAAGTTACACTTGGCAAAGAATGTAAGTCACTTATTATCCTTTCTCTCGTTGATACTTCTTTTGTTTTAATATCTGTAAATATCTGTTATTTTACAGCACCTAAAGAATCCTGGCCATATGCTGATGCTATCAAAAAGGTCAAAGATATGGGCGCTAGAGTAGAAATGAAAGATGTTAAAGGAGTAACACGATGCAAGAGATACAACGTTTTCAGTACACCAGCCTGGTTATATGAGCCTGCAACTTACTCAGATATTCACGAAGGTATCGGTAAACTCATCACCATGCTAAAGAAATGCATAAATAAGTAATATGTATTTATAAATGTGTCTCTGGAAATGGTATTTTATAACAGGTTCATATTTTGATATTTTGCTATATTTATTATGTATATCATTTTTTACGTATTTATATTTTTGACAGATAAACATTTCTATTATATCAAACGTATTGTACGTGTTTTAATACTTTTGTAATATTTTTCGAATTGTAAATTTTGCTTTTAAAAATATTAAAATTAATATTACCTAAGCTTTGTGGGTGAAAATGTGTCTTTTCCTAAAGTAAGATAGGATTTTATGGGTCAGGAATCTTATTTTCGAAAAATATACTTTATTCAATTTTTTTATCTCTCATGCCTCTTCAAAATGAAATGAGATGAACAAGGCATACGTTTTGGATATGTTGTTAGCGCAGGTCAGTAAGCCTAAAAATATAGTTAAAATAATCAACAACAAGTAAAACAACAATCGAGATCTGCGGTAAAGAATCTCCGTTGATTTAAAATCGCATTTTTGTTCGCTAAATAATGCACCAATCTTCGCCGCAAACTTCGTCCGAAGTAAAAGTCGTCCTGGAATTCTACGGAAATTCCAGCGCAAATACTCAAATATCCTTTATTTTATAATGATTACAAATGGCAAGAAATGCTTAGAGATTTTCTTATTAATTGTAAATAACGATTTCCTTATAAATGTGGTCGATTGGCAGTTTTGTTTAAACCTGCAAATGCGGAGAGAAATAATTAACGTATTTTTATAATTAATAACGAATACAAAATAGACAGTCTTTATTAATTTAATAAATGTATGCGGATTCTCACTTAAAATATCATATATCCAAATTTATTAATTTTAGACATTAACGCAGTTATAAATAGTATGTGTTTAATATTTGAATAAATGTAATATTATCATCTTGTTTTTAGCTAAAACATTAAAGTATTATAGACATAAGCACCGCATCGATATAATTATGATAATAACGCAAGTTTTGCAAATCAATTCTACTAAAAATTTTCGCATGAATGTTTTCATAAGTTTGTTCTTTTCGTACACATTTTTAGCATCTAATATAAAAATAGGTCATTTTGAAGAAAAAAAAAATGAATGCAAAGCTGTAACTAAAAGAACCAGATCTCACACATATTCTAAAATATAATATATTCTACGTAAGTTGTGTGTCGCATAATAACAGGATAACGAGGTCGCACGAGTCTCGTGGAATTCAGGTTTTAGTCCGAACACAAGTGTCGTTGGTGACCGATTCCAGAATTGAAATTTACTCGAGCGTAACGTTTACGTACATGTAATGAATTTAATCAACGTGAAAGGTCTCCGTATAACAGCTTTGCAAGCGTCTTGCCAAAATCGTTCTTCAGAAGGTGCCTACATGGCCGGTAAAAGTTATAGTACCACATAGAATTTTCTAATCGATATTGTAGGTTCGAAAAAAATCTTATGATTAGAATCTTTCAAACTTACATAATTATTTACTTACGTAGAGAATAGATTGCTCAGTATTTTATATTTCTAATGCAATATATCTTCGCGTATTTTTTTTAATAATATTTTAAAATCTAATTAATTACTTCGCATTTTCGAATCGGTTAGAAAATGTTATAGAAAATTTGTACAATGGTATATTAAAGATTATGAGCTGATATTTTCATCGCTTATTTCATTCATACTTACAGACCACCGTCGGAATTCCAACGTTAGGAATTAAATACCTTCTAACCGGCGACGTTAATTTCAAAATATGATTTTCAAGTTCGCCAGTTTTCGGATTAATCGAACAAGTTCGGTACGCGCACATAGTATCGTACATAAAGATGCGAGTCTTCTCTGTCTCTGACGCACGTATTCAAAACATTCTTCTCCAATGATAGAGAGACGACTCTTTTAAGAGATACTTTGGTTCTGATCTCGAGGCCAGATTCCGAGTTTGGGAGAAATCCCGAGGTTGGCGTCCGCATTAACGTACACTTTAGCGATGTTCGTCAACTCTCAGCTGAGAGCAAGTAGTGGTTCAACGGACATGCGGGACCTCCTTGCCTTGTCATCTTCGTACTGTTTAATCTTCATAAGCTTCCACTTGCCCTTACTTTGTTTCTTTTTTGGTGCTTCGGTGGTGGTCATTTCTTCTGTGTTCAACCGTTCTTCTTCCTCCAACATTCTGAGAGTCTCAATTATGTTTCTGGGTTCCGTGATACGTCCAGTGGAGCTATCGTTCTTGTTGGCGTATACTACGGAAAGGTGTGAGAAACTGGATTTTGGCGGCGCCGTAATATCGGCAAAATCTCGGAAATTCGCGAAGAAGTCACCGCCACGATACGGCTGGGGTTTAGGATTCCTATAATACTGAGTGCGACCACGACTATGATAGTACGGATTATAGAGGCTTTCGTCTACCGAGTACTCATCGGTCTCTTTATCTTCCGGATAGTACGTACCACCGCGAATCACGCCAAAGTTACCTGAACCTAGTAAGGAAAGCTGATCTTTGCTTGCAGCGGTTTGATAATTATTACGATCGCGTTGGAAGTAGCCTAAAAATCTGTTAGGACGATATCGTTGTTGCTGTTCCGTTACCGGAAGTCGGTGGTTCCCGAAAAGTTCTGCGAAAGACGGAAAGAAATTTTGACTCTGCGTCTCTAGACTTCTACTTTCCTCATCAGTAAACTGTGCGACAGCGGTATGTTGTGTATTTTTCGCTTCTTGATCTTTAGAAGAGTCAACTTTCTCAGTTTCGAAAGATCTCTCTTCGCTTTTATCGACAGTATCATTGAACGCTTTATCCTGGCTATTATTTAACGTGCTATTTTCTATGCCATCTGATGGCAAAGTTGCGGATTCATCCGGCTCCATATACATGTCAGAATCGTCGTATTCTTCACCTACCTCTGACGCTGACGCCATAGAATCCTGCAACAGAGGAAGAAATTTTTGCACAATTATATTTAAATTGACGTCGCCTTTCGCACAATAAACGCGGAATGCTAGCAGGAGAAAGCTTATCGGTACAAGCAAAGAAATGTTTTACGAGGCACGTTACGGGAACGTGCTCTTTTGAATTCAATAATTTTGCAACGCACGAACTTTCCTCGCGCTGTATGCTTTCCTCGCTTCCATATGCGCACCAATGATTTGTGTAACAAGCGTAACGATTGATGACTTTAACAACAGAAAATTGATTTTAAACTATCAAAATTACCATCACCCTAAGCGATTATAATAAGAACTTGACAGGAGGATATTCAATTTTCTTTGTTACGTAATTCTTTACGGTCTTAACATTATTTTAAACAAGTGAATGATACGCTTTCATTTAATGTTAATTCAGTGTTACATGATAATTGTAGCTTACGCGTTTTAGCGGAACTTAAATAAAAATTCTTGAAACTTGGTGTGATTATTCTTTATAATTTTTCATTTTTCCATTGCATTTTCCTTGCTCGAGTTTTTTCCCTATATAGGATATTAACAAGTAAAATATAGTCATCGGAATATTACTCTCTGTACCGTTCGTCTCAGAATTATTTTTCAGCATCCACAAATTACAATGATTGAAGGTTGTTCAAGCGTGACAGGAAATATTTCGATAAGTGCAACAGTTCCTTTCGCAGAGTGCATCGACCGAAGAGGAACGGTCTTCGAGCCCACCGTGTCCTCGCCTTGACATTTAAGACATCTTCGTGCGAGATCGTTTGTGTTCAAGACTAGTCACCATAGATACATTATACCTGACCCGTATGATACGGTGTATCATCCACGCATAACACAATAACACAAATCGCATTCTATAAGAGCGCGGTACGCTTGTGCCGACTACGTGCACACGCGACGGTAATATGTAATACGAAGCGCGTAGATGGCCGTTGAAATTGGTTGCAACACGCTGGCGAGACACGCCTAGCATTGTTACGAATATGTCAGGTCAACACTCGTCCGATACAGCTGTATCTGCCATCTCAAAGTTAATATAATATCTTGCTCCCGTATCCAAGTTGTTCTTACAAATGCGACATTAAGCTCGCAAATGAATCTAGTTGTATTGCCAACTGTAACGCATTTATTATACATAATGCCAATTCATAATGCAATATGTACACTAGATATTTGGACCTCTTTCTCAGAACTTAAATTGATCAACTTTATTTTTTGTAGAATTTTCAGTTTTAGTATTAAAGCACTAATAATATTTGGGTTTTATTAAAATTAAAAAATAAAAAAAAAAAATAAGATAATCAGTTTGATTTCTCTACTCATATGGTGAATATATTTTTTTGTATATTACATATTACACATGTTGCGTGTAATACTACTAAACTGTTATGGAAGATTTTGTAACAAACGATTATAAATCAATGGTCTGCAAAAAAGAATGGTTTTGACGAAGAAGGAGCTTGGTAGTCGTTTCGCATGTTATACGGGCGTGTAGACAATATATAATAAATTCTATATATACCGGCGAATCAGCTTGATGGATGCGTCTTTGCAACCCGTAATGAGAAATGAATGATAGACTTTACGGGCAAGATTCCATATACGGAGTTTTGATCGCAGTAGAAACAAAATAATGTGTCGCAGTTAATCACTCCGGTGTAATTATTCGCTTGCTTCGACTAATACAATTAGGCGATACTACAAAGCTTACAGGTGAGACAAATTGAAACACTACCTTTGCGACATCACATTATGAAAAATTCATATTCGGATGTTCATTTATCTCAATCGGTAATGCAATAACAATTAAATATGATATTAGCCATAATGGCAATAATGCAATCATTAGTTTTAATTAGAAATTACTTGCTAGTGCGTACTATAATTTATTATAATGCGTATGATAATAGCATAAACCTTTCAAAATTGCATCGCATGCACGATATAAGTGTAGATATAAAATGGATAATCCATGAAATAATATTTAAATACGATTAAATGAGAGAAGACTCATTAAAAATAATAGAGACAGAAAAACAGTGAAATTATGCTGTATAATTATAAGAGTTGAGCATAAAAGATAGAGAAAAACAGGTTATAATTATGTCATTAAAAGACATGATTTAATCAGTTTATATATCCGGGAAAATTGCAAGATAAATGCTGTATTAAAAGTACTGGTATTTCCATCCGATATAGATCTAGATATTTCATCGTGTGTACGTGCACAAACTCGTTAAAAAGAATTTTCTAAAATATACAACTATTATTCCGATAAAATAACACAAATTTGAGCGTTATTATACATATTTCAATAAAATTGATAAAAAGTGTATTCATAATAATTATATTTAGTAATTATTATTAAGTAATAATTATTTAATAATAATTATATCATGTATATCATTATAATATTGTTAAAAGAAAAGATATAAGTCTCAAACTTGGGATAAATATATTAATATACCAGAAATATACTCGATAATAAGAAATTAAAAAAAGAACACATAAAGACGTATTATAATTGTTACGCATAATTATGAAACGCAATTAGTTACGCGATTCGTACTTGATAAATACTTCGTATTTATTAATTCAAGAATTATAGTGTAACTAACATATATATAAAAGAGCAAGCGTTTGATCAGGAAGTTCTTATGGCCACTTATCTGCTCTCACAAACATATTATCTCTTTCGCCACTTTTCCTGACTTTTTCACATGTAATATTCAAACAGGATTTAAACTAGTATGAAAGGCTTAATATTCCGTAACGATCAAAATTGACGAAGATTGAAATTGACAAAGAGAAGAAAGCTAAGAGAAAAAGAAGGACACGCTATTATTACGCGATTACAAGATTCAAATTAGTCTTGCAATGTGTTCTTTTTACCAAGTAAAATATACGATATGTACCTGAAGATTATTATATTATCTCGATGTGTGCATGTGTGCTATCCAATTAGCTATAGCGTATCTATTCCCGTCGGTTGGTATGAATTATATGTGAATTAGGGGCAATCACACAGCACGAGCAGCCGCAGGCTATACGATGGATGATCCGCGGTTCTTAAAGCAGCACGAATCGTCTTAGTACGAAGAAACTTATAAGCTCTATTAGCGAATTGCATGTGTTGTGACACGCGAAAGTACGGCAGAAATCCTGGAGCGAAATCGACATTGGTTGGTCGACTGATCGATCGTGAAATACAAGCTTGTAATTTTATAATGCCCCTTTTCATAAAGTTAAAGAAGCTTAAATAAGATTAGTTAGATAGTGTTGAAAAATCTGTTTATTAGGAAGATTTACTAATTAAAACACTAGAATTATTTAATTATTTTATATCTTGTTTTGTTTTATTGATATTTAAAAGTAATTACGTAATGTATAAATAAATAATAAACGTGTATAAAGAGAAAATTATTTCCAGTAAAAAAATTAATATTTGTTTCTTTTCTTTTTACTTTATAATAGAACTGTTAAAAATACTATATTGGAGCAACAGAAAAATTATTTTTTAGTAGTTGTCAAAAATATTCATTGAATTTATTCAAACATGAAAAATATTTATGGCACATTTATATGTAAGCTATAAAACTGTGCCTATGTATTTTTTGACGCATCATTGTCGATTAGCATATTGTTATAATGTTTACAATTTGTTGTGATATTATGGTCATGATTTGTTGTAATATTATGTTGTCACCGATTGCTCGTTTGCGTTATTATGTAATTTACAGCATGTTGTCAATACAATCTCTGAGTGAAATAATCGCATATCTGATTTATTACGCGTCATCCATGAGCGCTCAGATAGCGTTACGTTATGAATATCAGAACAAGAATATACTATTTGCATTTATTGCGACAAATGCAGTTATACTTTATCGATGGATAGAGTTACTAGTGTGACGGTCAAGAGCAGGACGTAATCAGAAAAGATGCAGACTTATATTTGCATCTTATCTATATTCCTATATTTTATTATATCGATATAAGCAAAGAAAGGCATGTAAAATATATAAATATAAAGAAAAAAAATTTTTACATATAAATTTTGTATATATAAATAAAAGATAAATTAAATTATAATAATTTAGTTTACACGTTAATAAAATAATACCTTTGCAACTACAAAATTAATTTCTGACTACGCTATAAGTTACAAAGACATTTCGTAATAGATCAAATTTATCAGATCTTATCTTCGCACAAGTATAGATCATACAATAGTTGGCGTTAATAATCATACAGATAACTATCTTAATATAAACTAACTTAATATAATAAACGAAAGGAGAAGTATTTCGATGAAAACGAGATGATATCTGCATGAATCTGTGATAATCCGTGTAAAATATGCAGGCGACTACTGAGGCAATCCTTTCGCCTTACATATATATCGCGATTTTCGATTTAAATCAGACTTTAAACATTCGAATTGTAACACAGCAGGATAATACTATAATATGTACGTATATGTATGTATATGATTTCTTTCTTTTTAGTATTCTTTAAAAATTTTTCTTACCTCATGTTCGACCGCGTCCTCGGGAACCGGCGCTCCATCTGAAACAAAGAACAGATCTTTGTGAGAAAGGTTGCATCCTACTGGTACATGTGTACGCACAACACGGTTAAATTGCAGGTACTGATATTTACGACCCATTTATGCACCGTAGGCAAAGAGCGAAGCATTTTTTTGAGACAAACATGCATCCACGAATGACGATGGAACGACTTCGATGGTCGATATCGAAACTTGGCAAAATATCCTGCAGTCTGTTAATGACCACCCTTAATTACACGCGTAGATCATCGAAGCAGTCGCATGTATCACTCGCGTACAATAGTTGTTTATTGTGCGTTGCATCGCGATTTTCAAGGAGCTTTGTGGAACACCTTGAAAACATCACATAAATTACATTATATCAGCAGCTCCAAGAGATCGAATATATATTGTGAAAGTCGATAATTTATGTTTTCATACATTATCGAATTATAAGGGATATCTGAAATTTGTGTAAAACTGATTTTTATTTTTTTTAAGTGAGCGTATTCGGGTATCTTACAACAATACTTGAATCATGATGTAATAATTTAAGTTATTTTTATGCTACACAAACTAATATGTGTCCTCGTAAAATAATATATTTTAATACCACAACGGCAAAGGGATATGTTTCTGTGGAATGCGACTATTTTATCTGCAAAACCGGCTACTCTCTTGTTTGTCCTCGAAATAAATTTGATCGTATTTGGCGCTTTTCACGACCGCTCGTTTAAACGTTAATTTATGTCCACGTGCATTTCGTAAATTACTGATCGCGCACAGTGAGAGTCATTTAAAAATACAAGAACATACGAGAGAAAAGAGAACAATAATCGCATGTTCTTCCGTAGTTATCCAATCGAGCCGTTATTAATTAGTTCGCGGACATCGGACTTCCTTAATTAGTTCGTACCTTACTGACGGACGATCTTGCCGGGTTTCTTTCATCCTCTCTCGACACGAGAGAAAGTCAATTACGTCGATGACAAGTCGTAGACGCTTACCGAGGATTTAGTACGTCTCCAGAGATACTTGTATATAGTCAAGTCTCATTCCCTCGGGCTCCGCTTGTCAACTGCGTGTCTGAGACATACAGTACTAGGCTGACAATGCTTCCGACATTTCCGTCTGTTTTTTTGTTTCGCCATAAATCTCGGGATAGTTAACGTTATAAGAAAATTTACTCGCTTTTAATGAGATATATGATATTTATGTAATACTTGTATTAGAATAATTAAAATAATGATTGCGATAAGAAAATCGCTCATATTTTTTATTAATTCGACGAATGCGCGTACGCTTATTTCCGCGAGATTATTCGCGATATTTCTTTCATGCGTTATTTTTCAATGCTCGAGGCACGATCCGATTTTCGGATCGAAAGAAGTTAGCTCAATGAACTTGTTAAATCGCGATCTGTCGGTGGTATTTCACCACGCCAATTACGGCTCGCCGCAATGTAATGAGGCAGCAACCGGCAATTTGTTAGTGCGATTCCGCGGGATTCTCGTAATTTATCGTGCCGCGTATCGCGATCAAGAATCACGATTCTTGATCATCTTCCGCTTAAATCGTCAGATACGGCATACCTTTGAGACATCTTAACAAAGGGAAAACTAAATATTTTTAATGTAACATTAATATATACACAGCGCATGCTATTCATGTATTAATAGTCGCTAATATAGTCTATACATTCACTCTCAGTTTCATTTGCCACATTTGTTATAGAAGCGTTTCCCATTGAATTCAGAGAGGAAACGTTATACGATGACACGACAATCGGTCTTCCTTAAACATGCACGACGTACTTTACTTTCTAGCGACGAACCGCGAGCGCTTTCTGCATAATAGAACAATCAAGTCCGAGTGACGAAAGACACGCAGGCTACGTGTTTCGTACGGAATGTAAATCTTGAGTAATAATACAGTCTGCCCGACTGTTACTTTCGACAATGCTGCCATACATCAGCAGATTTAAAAAAATAATTATTGATCGGGTGCATACTGGGCATTTTGCTTGTACAAGAATGCATTGTAAGACTGTCTTGTGCATCCTGTAATCGCGTATTAATAATTCTATTTATTATGCTAATCAAAGTTGATATAGCAAATAATTTTTTTATTTATTAAGCACATGTACGTACATACATACATGCGCTATAAAATTAAAAAGTATACTGTTTTATCAAAAGTATGACAAAATATATATGAATAAAAAAAGAAAATTTTTTGAATGAAAAGTGTATTACCATCTAAATAATATTGTCCTTTCAAAGGAGCCTATGCATATTGCTATTTAACTATTTATTAAGCATCAATTTATCTGGCCTCATTTTTCAATGACATTTTATGTATCCTGCAACAATAGAGATGACACCAATGCGGGAATTCCGCTTCCTCGCGTACGGTATCGTCACACTCTCAACATTGTCCCAACGACACTATTTGCAACACAACCGGAGATGACGCTTTACTATCGCCTCGCGTGAAAAGAACATTGCGTGATTATTATAGACTAATGAGAATTGTGTGTGATAAACTTTGTGGCATATGGTGATTATTTTATCGAGACTTCTAATTAATCAGAATTTATGTTTATTCATATTATATTTAAAAGAATATTATTTTGCAAAGAATAGAACGGTTGTCAAAGCATCATTCATGGTATAGAGTAACGTAATATTTAAAATAAGCATTTTGACATCGTCGATGCAATTAAAAACCATGTAGTAAAATGCGAGAGAGTGACTAGGCTGCAATTTATGCGTAGCTAAATAATAGTATTAAAAAGAAGTTTCCTACACAAACAAGTGTTTTTATTTATATAAAATTAAGATAGTTACGTAATTAATATTCAATAACTTTATGTGTTATATATGTACCATATATATATTTTTTCTAATAAATTTTATAATAAATTTCATTTTTGGTAATCATGTGCAATAAATGAATTATTTAATGTATTTATAATTTAATTTAAAATTTACAAAAAAATAACAAAATCCGCGCTATATATCATGAAGTAAAACAGAGAAAAATTTGTAGCACAAACATTTCTCTCTTGCAATATTCATGAAAATACATGCTGAACGAATGGACGATACGCTGATATTGATAGAGGAACGAGATGTGTGTTCCACTATATACTACAGCTTGCAGTTTCTCATTTCGACATAGCCGCACACTACTTAGAAATTGTAATGAATACGCGAACGACATAATCAAATCGCAAATCAGGTTGGATTCCTATGGGCACTCCGCACGCCGACGAGGAAGTGATTACCATTAACTGAAGTGCGCTGCCCCTGTTGTTTCTTTTTTCGCCCTAGGTCACGAAGGGAAAAGACGCTATTACGTTCCGTAGAACGAGAGGAAAATTTTGTACTGACTGAATTGAAATCGGGTGCTTCCTGCTTTCCAACTTTCTGAAAAATTGGTGACGACGGTGCCGCTGGCACTAGCACGTAACCAGATACACCATAAGATATGCAAGAGACGCATTCTCGTGAGTTTATCAACTTTCCGGATCTAACCGATAATCTAAACGTCCGAATAAAGTGTTTAATTAAAAATTCTTCTTTAATATTAAACGAAATATTTTAAATGCCGCTAATATATTTTTCTTTAAATATTTTATCAAATAATTACATAAAATAACATACATTTGTAAATACAATTCGATTATGTAACATATGAAATAAATAGTTTACACACACCATGTTGATAAATATTCAATAAATGCAAAATTCAAGATTATAAAAAGTGGTCGTCTCATCAATAATCGTTAATGAGACAAGCGCTTGGTTTTATATTGTCATAAATGTCTTGATGATTTCAACACAAGGATTATTCCAGATCTCCTTTCTCGTAACGTATCTAACGTATATCAAGAAACAACTTTGCCTAGTTAATCTATCTCACGAGTCTTGCTGCACCACATCTGCATCTTGACTCAACGTCATTTACAATGCCGATAATTCAATGAACAGACTATATAAAGTTATATATTTTCATGATTATTCTATACTAAATACTGCGATCTTATGTATATCGTACTTAAATAGTTCAATAATTTTTAGAGACTTTATAGTTTATATAATATTGTAATTCTATGTAATTTTTTTTCTCTAATTTAATCTTAGAAAAAAATCAAAATATATACTATAAATATAACACATAATACATTACATTTAATATTTGTTTACGATTTATATTAATAGGATTACTTTTTGTCACTTTATTATAATTATTACAGATTAAGAGTACGGCAATGAAACAAGTCTGAAAATGTAATTTCTTATTATCGTTTTATTGTAGAAAACTCAAATGACATAAATTGCATTGGGATGCAATTTATTATTATTACAATTTCATTAATAAGTCGATAGTACTATGGGAATCTCGCAGTATAGAACGTGGGAGTTCAAAGTTGGCCACACCTATATCTTTGTTAAAAGACTGCAGAGAGAAGAAACCAGAAGGAAAAGAGATAGAGAAAAAAAAGATGCGACTCGTCTCTCGAAAATATTTCTTGAGAGTGAAAGCATCCGGCTCGCTATATAATACACCATCCCAGCTCCAGCCTGCGTTGCACGTTACACGTAGTAGCGATAGCCTCGTAGAGAACGTGATGACTTTAAACTTTCGTTTAATTTATCGTAACGTTGGCAAGAATTCAATCACAAACTTTCTCCCGAAAGGAAGTCACGATGAGATTTGGTAAATTATCTATTGCAGTATTTTGTTTATAAATTCTTTTTTGTGTTATTTTTTATCTGACATCGAATGACAAAACAAGTTTTCGCCACGATACTTTTCGATGATATAAAAATACAATAGATAGCACAAGTGAGAGAAAATATTGTTAATAATTATTATATAGTTCAATGATGATGATATACATCATATACATAAATAATTAATTCTTTGTGGCTTCCTATTCTTGTTCGATTTTCTTTGATTAAGATATATTCTCAGATGGGCTTGTGTAAAATTATTTGAACGATAAAAAAGTTTTCTTCCGAAAGATATCGAGATGCAATAGTGCCAGCGGTGAATTGAGTGCAAGACAATTTTGTAGAATGAGCATAATCAACGACCGTTATGCTGCGCTGTAATGTTCGATTGATAACGTTTGGACAATAGATCGGGCTTTATAGATTGACGTTCTGCAACATTTTATAGAGACTGGATCAAATGTCTCTTTGCGATTTATCGATGACTAAGAATTTTGAAATTCGGCATTGTTTTAGAAAAGAAAAGAATCTCTGAAGCTTTTTCGTTTGCACGATCGAACGCAAAGATAGACTTAGGTATGCAAATCACGTGTGTAGAGCTACATGATATGACAGTATGCATAATACGGGTCTCCATTCTCCTCGCGCCTCTCGTAAAGAATTAATCTCCTTTCACAATTGCATTATTGAAAGTAATACTATTATGAATCTGACGCTTTTGTTCTATCAATTTTGCTAACATTTACATATTAACATTTAACACGCGAAAACTTTTTTAATTTTATAAATATAACATTAACTTAAACGATTCTGCATTACGTCAGATTACTACATTAGTTTAAAAAATGCATGATGTATTATCAAGAATAGTATATACTTTATTCGCATCTCGGCATGGGAAACAAATCGTGAAAGTTGCTGAGAAATCTAGGTTTGCAACTTGTGCTTTTATATATGTTGAGATTTATAAATTCCATGAGAATGTTACAAATAGTGAGGAACAAAGCGTAATGAATGGGATTAATTAAGAATTAGTTGCGTTTTGCACAACTCTTTGATGTAAGAACTTAATTTCTAATTAAATTTCTAGTTAAACGTAATTATACAAATATTTTTTGAAGAAAATTCAACAGACTATTCAATTCTCGATAAAATGCTAAAAATCAATTTTTAGTATTTCTACATATTAATTATAAAAAAACGAATATAAATAAATTATACAACGTAATAAAAATATATTAAATAAAATTGCAATTTAATTAATTTAAATATATATAGAATGAAAATTGAATTAATCATCCAAATATATTCTTGTACATTTTACAAAATTATAAATATTAGAAAAGAAAAGAGAGAAATGTATTTCTAAAATAATAGAATGATAATAAGAGTTAAAACAACATTTTCGGCTGTTTGAATATCAACACACTTGCAACTAGTTAGATGAGATTGACCTTGACAGTACAGTCAACCTATTCAGTCAGTGTTTCAGCGACCACTGACTTAGGTCGATGCCACTTTCACGATCAGAACTATATAATTATCTTGCTACGAGGGTTCCTGTGAAACTTGTTTTCAGAACTCGGATATGCAAGAAGTAGGACATCCCACCGCTTGATCGTAGAAATTATACATAAACTAGACTAAATAATTTTACAATAAATGTTAAAGCTCTTAGAACATAATCATAAAAAAAGAGAGAGACTACGCATACATATACGTATTATACGTTATAATAAAATAAAAACAAAAAAATGAAGAACATAAAAATAAATCATTTAAGTTTCATTTTTATCAATATTATGTAATCTTGATTATTTGATTAAATCGAATCATACTATCACGTAATAAACATTTATTTCTAAATAGTACTGCTCCATATTTAGTTGGAAATCTTCGGGGAATATGTAATCAAATATTAAATATTAATTATTAAATGCAATTATTACATAAATGAAACAACTAAAAAAGTTCCCAATGTAAATAGTTAATCTTTAAGATTCTTCCAAGAGAGAAATTTAATAGTCGTTAACTTTCTCTATGTTTAAATTATATATAAGTGGCTTTTTTAGGCGACATTATTAATTGATATTTTATGTTTCTATATATATATATATATCAAATAATATTAATCTCGGCATGTTATTACTTTCAAAGTAGAATTGATCATAGTTTGACATAATCAACTTCATTTTCACTTTTATATTTATGGATTCACTCTGACAACCGATTTTATTTTCAAAATTTTTAGGCATATTATTAACGATAATAGATCGTCAATCTCAATGTAAATTTTCTATTGATTAGTTAAATATTATCAACTACTAAAATTTATACATTTTAAAACTAATATAATTGGAAGGATTGATATTAGCGCAGGAATTCTCAACTTTCTCTATTTCTTCGTCGTGACGTACTTAATTTCCGGGCGTCACGAGGTGTATATTGAGACACGATGACGAGAATTCTCGATGTTTTCCGTAACACAGCTTTTCTTTCAGTACTGATAGATGAGTTAACAACGCAGTTTAGGACATAACTCTTTGGGAATCGTGATTCCCGTCGGGCACGATCGTTGTAAATCGTGGCGATTTTTTCGACGATTGTTGAAGAGGAAAGTGACTACCGATTATCCCTCATTCATGCCAATTCTACGGTATAAGATTTGTATAATACTCAAATCATTCGATCTATTCCCCCTGCAGGTTCTTTTCTCGCGATCAGACACGTTAATGCCTTTACGTAAATTGCAATGTTTCACTTAAGAACACAAAGTTTGCTTTCATAATCTCTAATCGCACTGTAGCTTCATATTATTATTTTTCTTTTTGGGCCTATCTCAAAGAACTTTCTCTATTGAAAAGGGTAGTCTTTCTTTGTCGATTTTATGTAGCTTTATTTTTATACAAAAATTTTTATGCAGGATATATATATAGAGAGAAAGAGAGAGAAAGAGAATAGGACTATACAAGGCTTCATGAAAGGGACGTGCTGCGTTCTAAGACATTCCATCGTGGTTTCGAAATAAACCGATAGTTCCTCACTGTCATTAGACCTTCATGTGATGCGTATCGATGGCAAGTATGAAAGTACATCGTGAAAAAACAAATGTCTAAGAAGGACATAGCATCCTTGTTACCGTTTTCTTCCTGCATGTCTAACTACCGGTGGGATCTAGAGCGCCTCGATCATCAACACAAGGACACATTGATCATTAGATTCTGCGGTAACCAATTAGCTTTCCAAGACAAATGGTGGTGAGCTCCGACGTGTATTTCTATCTCTCCCGCTATGCTTCATTAATCAAAGTCATCCTGACAAAGATGATGATTTTCGATAATATGTTTTTCTCTGTCATATTCAGTTGTCATCCTTAATGTTGTGCAATACTGTTGTGAGAGGAAAATCGATGAGTGCAAGTTTACAGCTGTTAAATCAAATTTACGTTAATGAAAAGTCGGTAATGCGTTAAAATGGCTTTTCATCACGTCGTGATTTATGTATTCGTTGTAATTAGAATATCGTAGGTAATTGGAAACTTCTATGATCGGTAATATTCAGATTAAAATCTTCGAGTCTTCTATCATTTTCCAATATTAATTAAACCATATTAAAATTTGTACTTCATACAAGTATCTCAATAAATAAATAAATAAACCTTAAATATATACATATACATTTAAAAAATAAATTATTAAATTAACTTTTGTTGCAATTATAAAATATTATAAAAACACAATATGTATTAATAATAGGTACATACAAATTCTTTTTCCAGTAAACATAAGATTACAAAATTACAGACAATTTGCAAAAAAGTAAAAGATAGTTGAGTCATATAAGATTATTTCATGTCTACGATGTTTGACAGTGCAAAACGGATGCTACTTGAATAAGTTAGACGTTAAGTAGCGAAATAATTTAATTATTATTCAAGGTGTTCGCTGGCTTTCTTGCATCAATCTATGCCAATACAGTAGATTAGCAAACACAGCGACGGTCTAAAGTGACACTGATTCCTGGATTAGAAGTTCAATGGTCAACGCGCATTAAGGGGCATTGTCCGGAATTAATGCGCTCCAGTTCTGTAGAGTGAGACGCGAACGGAACTTACTAGGCATCCTACATGATCGAAAGTCGACCGACAGATAATTAGTCATTTTCTTTATTGCGCTACACACAGAGGCGTAAATGTCAGCTGACCGATCTTGACTGAAATTACGCTCGAAAGCTTGGTAGGCAGAGCCGGTAAAAGTATCGACAGAAGGCTATTACAATGCTGCGCACAATCAAACGGCGCGATGTAACAAATTACGTTAGCCATACGTGCTCCGGTGGCAACTAAAACAAATTTTATTGAATGCCTTTCGCAATATCTGCATACCTCACATCCAAACGGCGTATCTTGGCGAATAAACGCCTTGGCTGCTACGGCATACTTTGCCGCGACAATCGTTTTATTTTTAGTGCGACGGGGTTCGGTCAAGAAAGTATCGCGCATTGTGCGCTTCGTTAACCCCTGTGTGGGTGTAGCCCGCAAATACATTTTACTCGCTGAAGTTGAATGATCCGCGAACGGAGCGTAGGTGGTAGTGCGTTGTCGCACATGGCTATCGCTTATGATAGGCGGCCAAGTTGCTCGGGAATGTACCCGGCGCGTTTACGGCGCGTGAACGTTTCGCCTATCGATTGTGCGCGCAGGATAATAGGCGTAATATGCGTGCCAAGGCTCACGAGTCACGCATGATCCCGGGGTTCACGTGATCCGCGCGATAGCGATCCCCCACTTTACGTCATACACGTGCAGGGACTGACACGCAAGAGAGTGATGCACGCACGCACGCGTATCGGTCACCACTGAGGAGCATGTACTTTCACACGCGATCTTGCCATCTTCGGTGTCCTTGTCGATTTATCTGCGCGCGGTTAACGGATAATAAGCAGTAAATTTACGCCGTTCGCGTATCCCGATGCACTTTCGCGCGACCCGCGATACATCATTTTAGAGATAAATCCGCCGGCGCGGCGCGTTGTGCCGAAAAATATGTACATATTTTGGGATACGATTTCATTCCAAACGTGATTCACATCCTCGGTGGCAGAGCATTATTTATTTACATTCCATAAAATTCAATTACTTACATTCAATATCTCAAATTCAGTGGTAAAATCCATTGTATCAAATATATAATTTTAGCGAAACGAAAAAAAACTTTAAAAAACAGTAACATGTTTTTTAAGAAAAATTTTTATAGAAAAACAACTAAATATGTAAATTCTTCATATGTAATAAATTTATATATTATTTTCCGCATAATTTATCAAGATACAATTGTTTAACGTATTAATAATTGCTGTTTCAAATATTCATTAGAATAATTATTAGAGGTAGATTATGTAATATATTGCATGTGCATACTTATGGGTATAAACAGGTAGCAGACTGCTATTTTAGCCTTTAGCCTTTAGATGCGTAAACTATGTTCTTTTTTGACAGATTTGGTTCTTGCGCTTATCAGCGCTTATGGAAACACAAGTTAGACATTTATGGCAATTTATTACCAAGTTTTGCTTAACGCTTTACAAAAATAAGAATTTTTTGCATGGAAATTCGTGGTGAACAGTTTGTTACACATCAATCATTCTACTTGGTGAAACTGTTTCAGTAATATTTTCTCAGCAGGTCGCCACGTACTGTTTCGAGTAGCGCATAATGTACGCGGTTCAGATTTTACTGAGTGATATATATGTAAATTTGTAGTAAGCCGGTCGTCATTTTTACAACGCAGTCAGGCAACAATTTTGCGGAGAATAAAGCGTGTTAAGATTTTGTTCTGCTTTCGAATCTAACGTTATGACGTTGCTCTTTACTATATTGTCCATTCGCCCTGTCAGCGTAATTAATTATTTCTCGCAATTTGTCAGCAGAAATGATTAGAAAGCGCGTACAAATCAAAGCAATATTAGAATACAATCAATTATGGAACTACATAAAGAAATCTTTATCGATAGTTGCTAATTTATACTTTATTGCACTGCTATTAAAAGGCCATTATTTTCGTCACAGACGGCAAGAAATAAACAAAAGCGCTTTCACGCAAATTCGAAGCTTTTCGCACATGTATAGAAAGCGGATGCAATCAATTGATTACATGACATAGGGTTATCTTACAATCGGCAACGAGTTGTAAGCGTGCGGGAGGATAAACGGGTTAACTCGGAGATCCGGTGAAAGTGAACGAAAAATGATCTGGTTATCACAAGAAAGAGCTCTCTCGTGCACGCCACACTTTCTTTCGTGTTGACATCTGCATTACTCGAGCTATAAAATGGTGATTGAAAAGATAGACTTTCTTTCTAATTAGCCAGTCGATAAAGAATCGCGATTCTAATCGATTTACATTAGCACGTTTGACAGAAATCCAGAAACCTCCCTATTTAATTTTTTTATTTATTAACACATTTTTCTTTGTTCCGATTTAGTGTTACGTTTTTATAATTCTGTTATGCTCTTCGACGCGTTTTCTATTCCGATTTTTTTTAGCTCGTTCTCACAATTCGGCACATCATTATAATAATTCTTGTGCAATAACTATTTGCGAGTCTACTAAAATAGTTAGATATATTTCATAAAATATGTCAACATGTCGAATTAATTGTTCAAAATTTTAATATCAATAGAAATGTAAAAGTTTTATTTATGATTTTATCTAACTTTTTGAGTTTGTCTTGGTATCAGATTGAATGCTAATATTGTAAACATACAAGCATAAAATAAAATTGCATCTAAAACATAATTATTTAATATTATTTAATAATTATTTAATAATTATTTCATAATTTGATGGTTAAATAATTATAGACCTTTCAAAAAGTTGAACTATTGTTCGCGGCCAAGGTACAGCAAGATATCGTAGTTCCTTCGATACGCGATTCTTGCCTCTTTTACTCCTTCAAAATAAGCTATTCTCGATATGCTATGCGCGTACATCCTTACTATTATGGAATCACTTTCACACAACATTCAGAGAGAGAATCTCCAATCTCCGGTAATGCGTCGTCACGACATCTCTCTCGGCTATGACCAAAGAATATCTCGCAAAAACGCGTCGAGACGTGCCATCGCTTCCTGTTTAATGTAACTTTCTTGGTTCATTCCGCTATAGATTCTTACTGATCGTCTAATGACTTCCTTGAATCACTCTGCTTGAAGTAATCTCATTCGCCTAATGTTGCGTATTCCAGTGCATCAAATTCCACCAATGTAATAATAAATTAAGGATCAACGTAATTGATATCGAAAAAACATAGAAAGTAGAACAAGACAGAATATATATAATACGTAAAAAAATCACAGATAGCTTAAATTTATAGCAGTTCTTGACCAATGTGATTTCAGTTACGATCCATCTCACACTGACACTGACATCGCCGTACCATCGAAAAACACATTTCTCATGTTTTCTTTTTTATGTCATGATGTAAATATCGCGGGCATACGGATGTGGGGTACGGATGAGTAATCTCACAACTCGGCGAGTGAAAGATATTCCGGTCTGACTGGAGCACTGGAGAAAGTGGCCGATCTTCGTACAAAGGTTCACGTTGTTTCTCGAACTCATCCTATCGTTCATGAATCGTTATCGCCAATCAGACACGTGATCGACTGTTGGCTCGCCTACACACGATGATTTACGGTCGGGCGTTTAAGGATCGCGAGCACGATGAATGAACGCGCTCTCACATCCATCGCTCTTTCGCTGGATAACAAATTGCCACTCGTTTGTCTAGGATAGCAAATTCTGGATCGTCGATCGCAAACTGGAATGCATCCTTGCTCTATAAAACGCCACGGGTCTCCATTTTTTTCGGCACCATGATAGGAGGTTAATATATCGTTAATACGAGGCAATTTGTCAAGAAACGCGTTAAATCTCAACGGTTGTTCTTGATTGTCGAGATACGAGGAAGTGGAAGAGATTAGGATCGTTCTACTACATATCTCTAAGTAGTTGATAGCTTAGTTCAGTGTTTTCAAACGTCCACTACAGTTCCATAATCGGAAAATCAGTATTTCTTGTACACCAATCTGTTGTCTAATAATATCATTTTTGCCAGTGATTATCTAATAATACTTTCAATTGCAATGAATAATGCCCATATAAAAAAAGATACATAACAACGTGATGCAAGAGTATGAGTTTGATCGTGTACTTCTGTTCGTACTCTTACAACTTCTCGTATCAGCTTTCTCTCGTAATAATTAAATCTAAGGAGCCTCTCATCCTAATTTGCGAAACAAATTAAAATTTGCCACGCTTGCCAATCGCGCATTTGCTATGATTATGCTTTAAAGAATTAAAAAATTTTAATGTAAATTCGTTTAATTTTTCGATCACTATAATCATACTGATAATAAGACGACAGATAAATATAATCAAGGTCTTCTGAAAAAAAGCTAACAATAAGATATATTAAAATAAAGTATTTACTCGTTTTGATGATAGACAATTTTGATGACAATTTCCTAGTGACTGTATGGCAAGCTTTTTCTCTGTTACTGCAATAAATTATCGAGTCGCTATTACAAATTACGCGACCTTATATAGTCAAGCTGAAAAGTGTTTCATTCGCCATTTTCGTCAGCTGTTACATGAGTATAGGAAAACACGCGAATGTTATGCGGATGCTCGCGATAAAACACCCTAAAATCTCTGACAAAACTAATAAGTATATTAGACAAGATTCAATAAAGTTCCGGCTCAAATTCTTTAACATTATTTTGTTATTTTATAAGTCAAATTTGACATACATATTATAAGTACTTTAACATAAATCATTTAATACATATATATATATATATATATATATATATATATATATATATATATCCATCTCGCATTTTTTAAAAATAATTATAAATATTAATTGTAATATTTAATTAAATAATTAAATTGCATTAAAGAAATATATGTTTATAAACCATTTGTAAAATGTACCCGATATATACTTGAGTTTATTTTTGAAACAAAATGAAAATTATTTTAAGAATAACGAGGTTATTTAATTTAACAATAAATCGTATATAAAGATCTTATCGATTTTTCTAGTTTCTTAATCGTTCGCTATCATTTTTCGATTTTGTCTGAAAGAAAGAATCGATTAGTTGACCAAGAATAACGTTGACAAGCAAACATTACAAATAGCACGTTCCTACCTATGTTGACCGGGCGAAAAATGTCTCTCGGCTATACCATTTTCGTCTATCAATCAAGCGATCGTGCATTTGATCCTGACACAAGTCAGGCAGCAAAGAGATCAGAAAGATACAAGCGCCGTTACCTTACTGAGTCAGATTTCTTAAAAGGCACGAAATTTAAGGAACTTGCTTCACGTGACTTTCATACAAATCACGCCTATAATTCTTTTTGTGATCTATGCGCCTTGATTTTTTTTCATTTTTTATTTTTGGAGTATCATATTAAGACATCTATTATATATACAGAATCTAGTTGAAAGTGCAGATTCGTACTCGCGAATTTACAAGATTACAGAACGATTGCAGCGTGTACCAAATCATATATCCTACGATTCAGCAACACCTACGATTCGCGCTCGCTCGTGTTTAAGCTCGTTAGCTCGGCATTCAGTCGAGTATCGAAATCGACGGTACTGGCAATTATGAGGTGTTGTGTATGTCGAAAGAATCGACCGATACGGAGAGAACCGGAAAAACGAGAGGAACCGTTGGCGAGAAGGCATTTCTAGAACGCGGTTTGTTAGATGCTTTTTGCGAGCCAGGCTCTTTAAGGAAGATATTATTAGGAAATTTCGCGCGGCAACCGCATTCAATTTCCTTTTACGTTCAGGAAGGGCCTTGGTAACAGCACTGACAGCGGTATTATCTGTGCTCTACTCTCGGAAATAAAATAATTCTTTTTATGCCACGTTGAAATACGCGAGGAATGTTTGAGTATACGTAACTCGTGAAGCGTAAATCATTACCGAATATTTATTCAAGTGTCGGATTCACGCAAATACTTATTAATATGCCAATATCATTAAAATTATTCATTCGATAATCTTGTTAGTGATCGTGATCTTACGTAAAACAGTAAATTATTATATCAATGTAATAAATAATTATATTAAACATAAACGAATCTTAAAGAAATATTTATTTACGTCTAACTATTTCTAGATAAAAATAAATGTATATGAATTACAAAACTACAAATTAAATTATCAAGTATTACGAAATAACCTTTAATAAATATGCTTTAACTGCGATCCATCACCGCGTGCACCATTATTTATATAATTACTACTTCAAATCATGGAACAAAGAATTATACGATAGTAAAAAAACTGTTGAGAATGGAATTAAAGCTGACATTGATAAACCAGACAGTACTATAATTTTTCTTCTTTGTATATCCGCGATTGTAAGAAATATATTCTTCTTGCGAAACCATAAAAACCATTAATATAAAAGTTGCAACATGTATATATGAATTTATTTTTAAATAATTAATTTATAATTAGTTATTTTGAAATTTTTTAAAACAAAGATTTAATTTATTGATTGTTATGAATGCACAGCGGTAGATTACAAAGGAATAAATATAAAAAAAATTAAGAAATTTATCTATAAAGAAAACCATATATCTTATAAATCCGTAATGAGTAGAAAAGCAACGATAAATCGGCGAAACTAAGCGAGCACCGGCCCGAATCGAATTATATGAGATCGCATGAAAGAACAGATCGAAATAGCAGATTACATAGATCAGCGGTATTTTACAAACGTAATTAGTTTCTTAATACTAGTTTCTCGTAGACTATATAATTTTTGAATCAAATACAGATATAGTTAAAATCAAAGCAGTGCTAAAATTGCATGTCGACGAGTTCTGATCGCCCTATACACGATCAATTATTGCAAAGCATTCGGAGAAAGTAATACATATCTTTGCATTCTGCTCTCAACCAGTTAGAAATGGAATTATAACCTTCATGGAATTATAACTTTCATAACGGAAGTAAAAATATTCCATACTTTACTTCCGTGTTTTGCAAAATTAATGATAGCCATTGAATTAAATAATAAAACTACATTTTCACAAAGTTAGAAACTTTAACTCGTTATTAAAAAAATTGTAAAATGACTAGTACTTAAACGAAATGCGACAGTATTTTACACCAGCCTAGTTAATTAAGCATAATAAAACCGCACATAATAAAACTGCGGTTCAAGAAAATGCCGTTTGCGCGGAACAATTCGTGAGAGAGATTTCTCACCAGATTTCTTTTACGACCTTCAGTTGTGTGATGTTCATTCTCATTACTTTAACGACTGCCGCGAATATATAATTTTTTACACGTCTCGCTCTATTTGCGCGTCGTTATCGCTTCGCTCTGCGAATTTATGTATCTGCATGCGTGGACCTTCAATTATGCGCCGACAATAACTAACGATCGTTCTCATTGAGCAGTCCGGTGAATCTAAGCTGTTACAATGCGTAATGATCATATTAATCACGCGTATAGGGAGCAATATGCGATAAATATACATGATACAGAGATTTCTCGTGCATTGATTACGAAAGATTTGCACAAGTATTAATGCGTAGAGCAGTAAATCAATTGAATAAAGATGATAATCGCATATGCTTTTTTCATACTGTCCTGTATTTATGATAATATATAAGTAATCAAGAGTACTTTTTCATGTATTTTTATCGCATAAACACATCGAGAGCATGTATCAATTATAATTAATCATACAATGTCCATCTATACAATGCTGACAATAGTCGACATCGTTTATTATCAATCATAAAAAATTAGACAAGAGACTAAAGCAATTCATTGATTTTTTTATGTGTAAAATGTAAGAAAATTAATTGTTAGATAATAACTACCTACTAATATATTCTCGCAAGGTATGTTGTGCCAGTCGACAAAGTGTCTATTTAGCTATTTGACCTCGAGAAAGTGACTACGATCATTGATCACCAATCGATGGCTTCGGATTATACACGCTAGAAGCTTTTGCTTGTTCGGTATCTCTATTTTGTTGTAGATAAACATTCGAAATATTTTTTATTGGTTCGCTACTCTATTGTGTTAGCAAATCGTGGTTGTGCGGTTCATTCGAATGCGAGGATTCACTTTCTAATTTAAACATCGGTCGGCTCCCGTGTATAACTCGAGATTCTCGTTACGGGCTTTGTAGTTTTTACGGCACGCACTTACTGCTTCACACGAGCGTCATAGTCTGATTAGCCTGTCGACCTCTCTTCATGCTCTGAGATAACACGAACAAGCCGACACGCGTGTCATGTATAACATCCCATGCGATTTAAAGAAATGAATGTGTAAACGATCCATAAGTTGCACCAGTAGACATGTAACACATGAAGCGAGAAAGACAGAGCAATGCGCACGTAATTGTATTAAATGAATTGGAATGGAATCTCAAAGTAGTCGCGTGCATCGTTAGTTGGTAATCGTCTTGTGTAACATTACGACGTCAAAAAGTGCGACTGGCGCCGAAGGAGATGTTCTCTTCAATGCGCAATAAATAGTTTGAAATATGTCGATTTCGAGTCATTGCACTGAAGAAAAACAAAGGGAAAGAAGCAGCTGCATATATATTTGCATGTGATACTATGTCAAATATTTAAACAAGTATATTTTATCGTCCATGAGAATATAGACAAATATATTAAAATGAATATATTTAAATGACAGAGTAATCACATGCTTCATCGTAAATTTTTTATCTTTAAAGATCTTATCGATAAACAATAATATATTATTGAATAATAAATTAAAGAATTAACTGAAGAACATTATGAAAGCTCATTAGAATGTCAAAATATATCAAAATAGTCATCAAAATCTTAGCGAGTTAATAATAATTGCCAGTATATTTAATGCAAATATTTTTTAAAAATTATGAAAAATGCGCTAGAGATGGATAGATGTCACCATTACAAGTCGCGTACATTTGCAGTTGTTTTCACATGTCATTTGTCGGGATGGCCGCGATTTGCATATACAAGTGGCAATGCCGCAGCGGAACGTTTCCACGGCCGTTACCGGCGAGACATTGCAACCTCAGTGATCAACTCTCGATCGTATGCAACTCTCGCGGTGCAATAGCCGGCGCTCTTCTGCAGCACGAGAGGAGCCTATGCGAACCGAGCGTGATGACGGTGTTCGTGTCGCAAGAGAGTACCAACTTCGAACGTTCGATCTAACCACGAATAACATCGATAAAACGTAGTCTCTGAATATATATATATATATTTAGATATACATTAATTATAAAATTAAGTGCGGATATAAAGATACTTATATGCGCTTTTAAAACATATATGTATATATGTGTGTGTTAATATGATAAAATAAACGGAATAGTCAGAAAAAAAAAGTTTCCAAAATGCAAAACAATACATTATCACTCGAAATGAGTCAATTATTGTCACATTAATTCACATACGATTTCTCCGAAAGTTCTCTTTCTAATATGCATTCGGAAGTGCCAGATTCTAGTCGAGCCGGTTAATAGTATCGATAAACTGTATATTAAATTAGTTCTTGTTTTACTCTTTCTGGGTACAAATATTCATGTTTGTCAAGGATAACGAGTTGCGATAACTGGTTTAGCAAGATAATATCTCAGAGGCCAGCGTAAGGTGCTAAAAATATTTCCAATGTTTTGTATTGCGAGAAAGTCTTTCCTTGAAGTCGCAACATGATAGAAAATACCATCATGATGACGATTTGCGGACAGAATCTTAGAATGGAAAATTTCATTGCCCGGCATAGATGATTCACGCGTGTATATAAGAATACGATTCCATAAATCTAATCCTAATTGGAATAGTCTAAGATCGACACATGCCAGTTCTTTAATGAAAATCCAAAGGTCACTCTTTATGCAACAATAAGATAGATAATGACTTGCGAAAGGAGCATGCAATCTTGGTATAGAGAGTTCATGATTGTTAAGTTTATTTCTAAACCATTCTTCGAACGGAGGCAGTCAACCCAATGCTGTGGCAAACTACGTTAATTGTGCAGTCGCCTAAAGGCAAATCGCAATTACAAATACTATTTTTTATTTAAGCTTAAATGAATACATAATCTATCTAGCTTATAATTGCACATTTATACATATTAATAACAATCTATACATTATAATTAAAGTAATTTTCTAATAAACTTTTATATATCGTTTAGTCGATCTATAATTATCTCCAATGCAAGTAATATTTTTCATTAAGTTTTCTCTATTCCAGGAATATATTCGAACTATTACTTTCGTAAAAAATAATATACCGTCTTCGCTTCTCTGACGTAGTAATTTAACAGATATCACGAAACACGTCGTGGCCTTCGTCTATTCGTTTGCAATCAACACACAGGGACAGTGTCTTTGTCTTACAAATGAGTCGCACCTGTTGCGTGTCGCAATATCGTTGCGGCAGGTCACGGTTATCAGTGACGATAATAGTAATTCGCCGCATATTCCATAGGCGGTGCCGTAAACGAACATCATATAACCAAGTGCATCTCGATAGACGATACACGAAATGAAATCGTTCTTATAATAGAAAGTTTACACAGCGCCGATGGTAGCATATTAATTACGTAGCTGCGTTAGGATGTGTGCGTTATTTCTTATCGGCGCATCGTTTTCGCCCGTACTCGTTACGGTAAATCACGACTTCCCATTCTCTCTTTCTTTCTTCTTTCATATAATGAATCTGAACAGGCGAGCATTTTTATGTTATAAACCTTTGCGCGCGCTAAGACGTGCCGTTATTCGCTCTATGTGACAGCTGCTTGTTTTAAATAACTGTATATGAAATCAGTCTTGCCAGATGCAAAGCGATGCGATGTTTTATAATCGTTGTTAAATCAAAAAAATATTTAAGTGCTATTATACAATGCGTGCTGACTCATTGGTGAATTATAAAATCGCTTTACATCTGACAAGACTTATTTTATTTATATATGTATAATTAATAAACATTGTGATGAAAAAAATATAGATAATGAATATTGATATATTTTGATAGAATATTGATATTGACATAATAATTACTAATTAATGTAATTAAGATTAAATCATTATTTAAAATTTAAATAATTTTTAAATAAAACTCGTTTTATATAATAAATAACGTATAAATGTTTAAACTAATTTAATTGATTTATTTACTAATTTAATCTAATTTCAAATTTATAAATGTGCTTGAAAAACTTAATTAAATTTTTTTTAAATTTCGAGTCTTACGAGCAAGCGCTACTACCTTTTATGCGCGTTAATACATTCTTCCAATTAGCAATTTCGCGGGAATCAATTACTGGTCAATTCGCACAGGAACACTTTCTCGCACATCAAAGAAACGCTTTCTAATGACGAAAGACCTGTGCGTTAATAACGTTCCATGCCATCGATTTGTCCTGCCGCGATCTCGTCACTAATGCACCTTAAAAGTTTTCTTCGATGACCGCAATCTTCGAAGATTCGGATCGTTTCAAAGCAGTCATGTGACGAGCGTTTTCACAATCTCTGGATGCATAAAATGATAAAATGCTGTGTTATATTGCTTCCTCAATAAATTATCGTTGAAAATAATATCGACTAGTCCGGCCTTTTAATTGTCACTATATGATTGCTACATGAGTTGTAATTGCAAGCATTGCAACAATTCATTACTTGTACAGATCAATCTGCATTACTACACAAATATTTTCTTTTATTACCGAATAAAGTTAGTTAAGTCATTTAATTTTTCTCAGTTGACTTTTAATGACATCACTGAGAAAAAAACTTAGCATAAATATTTTTATATATTATTATTAATTGTTAAGCTCTTTATATTAATAATATATATTTTTTTTATTTCCTTTAGATAATAGATTTGTAATTGAATAAAATAAGTAAATAAATTTTATTTACATTAATAAAATAGATATAGTTTTTAACTACACTTGATTGAATTACATTTAATTTTTTTCACATTTCACAACTTTTGTCTAACATTGTTGACTTTCATTGCAGAGTGCATTTGTTTTGAAATAATCATAGTGCGCCTATGGCGTTTGATAAATCGGTAAAAATATATTTGACAGAGATTGAGGCAGTTGCATGTAACAATTTTGCGGCGAACTTTCGTCAGCTGCACGTTGTGAAATTTTGTATATAGACGCGTTTCATAGTACCGCTATTAGGTATGCATCTCTATGTATATGCAAAATATTATTTTATATAAAATGCACAAAAAGAATTCACACAAACTTATAAAAATATTTAAACGCGCACAAGATCAATTTCAACCTAAAGAAGTTCTTTTAAAAAAATTAATTCTTATCAAATTATTACTTTTTAGATAGAAGGTCTTAGAATGACACTTTTTTGGCATAAAACTCAGGAACAATAATTGCTTCCAAAAAAACTCGAATTTTTCAATTCTTATCTTAGATATAGACATATGTATGTACACGCGCACGTGTGTATGTAATAAAATTTTCGCTGATTTTCTCTCTCTCTCTCTCTCTCTCTCTCTCTTTCTCTCTCTATTTTTTTTCCTCTCTATCATTTCAAAATTGATATAAAAAATAATTTAACACTTACCGGCACGATGTACAATGGCAGAGTTGTAATATATTATTATATTGATCTGTAAAACATAAATACATCAATATTATATAGCAATGTCTGAAATAATTAATATTTCAAGAATAATTATTCCACGTAATTAAATCTTTTATTTAATAATAAAAGCTAATAGGCTCTCAATTCAGAAATAAATTAATTAATAAAAGCGGGCCGAACACAAGATGTAGAAGCGTAAATAAAAACAATGTTTAGAAAAAAGAAAATGAATTTAAATTTATTCAGACGTTTCGGTCTTTCTTCGAATCATCCTCAATGATACAAAAATAATAAATAAACAGTGTGGTCACTTATAATTGCTTGATTACATTCGATATAAAGAGTCACCTAGCAGCCTCCCATTAATGTAGAAGTGTATAGGTGCATAGCTCCCCTTTCGGTTTCTTTGTATTTTTTAATCTCGCCATTATAACGTTACATTTGAGAGTGCATTTGAGTATGCACTTCTACATTTTAAACTGTGTAGTGGGTAGCCGCTAGGTGACTCATTATATCGAATGTAATCAAACAATTGTAAGTGACCACACTGTTTATTTATTATTTTTGTATAATTGAGGATGATCCGAAGAAAGACCGAAACGTCTGAATAAATTTGAATTCATTTTCTTTAAACATTGTTTTTATTTACGCCTCTATATCTTGCGTTCGACTCTTAAAGCCCCTTTTTATTAATTACTTTTTTTTTTTTACTTAAGTTTTTTTATAGAAAATTATAAAATTTTTTTAGAGAAAGTTCTAGAAATATATAAATTTTACATTTTGTGAATATGTAAATTTTATATAACACGTGATAAAGAAAATCTTATTTTTACATAAATAATTATAAATCTTAAATAAAAATATATTCAAATATTTATATATATAGGGAAGCATCAGAAGGCAACGGCGGAGCAACCGTGAAGTAAGCTATTTATAATATATAAATATTTATAATATTTATAATATATAAATTTATTATTTATTACTTGTAAAAATAATTCTTCTCTCATTCATTATCGTAGTAACAATACTTTTTAAATTACTATGTAATAACATAATATATATTTAAAAAAAAATATAATATATATAAATTATTTTAATATTGTGTCTAAAATTTATAATTACTTATGTAAAAATGAAATTTTTATTTATCACATGTTATATAAAATATTGTTTTATATATAATATAATAAAAAGAACTTTCTTCGAAATATTATATAATATTTTTTAAAATATGTTCCAAAAATGTATTAAAAAATTTCAATTGCGTGGAATAATTATGTTTTGGATTATTAATTATTTTAGACATTGTGTGTTTTATATAGTTTTGATATATTTGTTTTACAAATTAACGCAGTATATTATAACTCCGCTGTTGCGCGTCGCACCGTTGAATAATCTGAAACTGTTTTATATATATATATATATATATATATATATATATATATATATATATATATATATATATATATTAATTTCTAGGAAATTTTAACAAAATAAAATAATTCTTATATTCATTCCTAATAATAGAAATTAACAATTAATAGGATGTTCTCGTATCAGAGATATCGGTTTTAGTAATAATTATATACTGATATCTATTATAAATACGCAATTAAATTTAGAATTGAACTCTTCACCTAAAAGAGAAAGTAAGAATATTGTTCTCTCTTCGCTTGGGTATCGCATTTGCTAATTTGAAAGTAAAGTAAAAGGACTCACTTTTTATTTTACTTGCAAATTATTTTACATTACATTACTTTATTTCACTTAATTCACTTACGATCACTTGTACGTACAGAGGAAATAAATTGAGCTCAATATTGCTTCATGTGATCGCTTCATCAAGTATTCATAATTACGTATAAATGAGAACTCTCTATTTTTGCCAAGATTTAATAATATTTATCACGGAAACGCTGTAACGCAAAGAAAGTGTAACGTGGTTACAGTATGAGAATTTAACGATTAGACGTGACTGAAATCGCGAAGACGGATGAGTTGATTCATTAAATGCGTCTCCCGATATCGCGCGCACACCCGACATAATATATAGCTCGAGTTCCCGTGCCGCTAATTATACCGTTGTCAATCAATCGGCAGTGAAGTGCGATCATGATTAAGAGATCAAACGATGCGCAAGCGGTATCGATGTTAGCAAAGATCATTTCGCTACTTTGAAATTATATATTAAAAGCTTAAGATATATGCGATAAATTATTTTTATTGCTTTAGAAAAGGAAAGAAATTTATAATCACCTTGATTGATTCTTACAAAATTGAATACTGACATCAGATTATGAAATAACAAATTGTCAAATAATTATTAAAAAAATTGTAAATTATGTATATATATATATATATATATATATATATATATATATATATGTAAATAGTATTTAGAAAAATATAAAATGCGAAATATATTCAGCAAAATTTTTTATATAATGTTTCATATGTATATGTAATTCATAAAAAATAGGATATAAATGGTAAAGAATTTTTATTTTAGCAGAATGTATAAACTTATATTTTATTATAATTTTAAAAACGTTCATTCAAATAATAATATATTTGACAATTACATAACTAAATATACCTATAATTAAAGTTGTTTAAAAATATAAATCTCTTACAGATTCTAGTTAACGATTCATATCGATTATCGTCTTTCCCTTTTACAGTGTAAAAAATACTGCAATTTACAGGATACTAGTTATTCAATCAACAACTACTCTATGAAATGATTTATTTTCGCTAATGTATAAACACGAAATAATAAAACCTTACATGTTAAGATTATGTACGACATATAGATTACATATACCGCAATGAATAATAATTAATTATCTCTGATTCATCGATTGATTGTTACACGTAAAGTGTTGGTCACATATATTTTTTATCTACTGATGTAATTAATTGTCCTACTAACTCGATATTAATTGTCACGGTAACTTTATTATCGTGTACACTGTTTTATAACTTTCGATCAGATACGAGATCTCTCGATTGATTCAATAAACTAAATTAATAGATTAATATGTTACATGGAACAACACTTGACATCCACATGTCACCTTTGGCGATACTTTATCCTTTTATACAAACGTTTATATGATTGTTTGGAGAAGCGTAAGAACATTACAATTAAATTAAGGGGTTAACAAGAAGGCGATATATATCAGTATTGTGCGTGTCCAACGTGACAGTAAAAAGAAATTGAGTCCAACACTTTCGCGTTGGTTTTACGTTCACTGGACCATATCGATCTCCTGTAACATGTTATCTCTCACCGCTTTCGATAGTGATCGGCGTCTTTTCGCGACTGAAGCGAAAAATTCGCTTCTAATTGCGTCAAAACATTGTTGGACATCGATAATAATTTCGCGTTGGTATGGAGAATGTGGCAACATAACGTCGGTATTATGAAGAAATTACAATTACACGAGTTGTAATTATATATAATTATTGCCGCGATTTAGCAAAACACAATTATATTTTTTACCACGAATCTACAATATAAACAAAAGAATATTTTAAACCTGATATTATCGTGCAAACTTGTAATCTTAGACGTGTGAAATGAAAGATTGATAATCAAAATCGCGCATCTAACTCATTAACTCTAACATTTCCAAAGAATTTTTTTATTTACTTATTAAATTGTAAAACATGAAAAAAAATCTCTGCTTATTACTACAAGAAGAAAGCTTAGGGCAAGAATAAAAGCGTGGATGAAATTTTATAACGACACATACTTGAGTTGTATCAAAAATCTAAAATATTAGGTATTTCAAATCAAATTTGTTTAATCAGCCGTTCGAAACAAAAGTGAAACTCGGCTCTGTTCGAGCGCTTCTCTCTGCACAAGGATAATTGATGTAATTATCGTACAAGCCATGGCACATATCCACCGAGTAGGAAACCTCTCGCAGCCGACTTCGGAGGAAATACAAGTGTACATGTATGCATTCGCACACATGCGTTATCTTTCGTGTTTCAATAATAATTATTCACATGTATGCAACAACCGGTCTTAAACCTGTCGTTACTGATTATATGACTATTAGCCAAAATTTCGCGGGCGTACATACACAGCCATGCGTAACTTATTGTAGGTTGCAAAATTTAAAATTAAATATTTCATTAATATTTTTCATTTAGCATATAAATTTTTTGGAAATGTGTGTATTGTTATATTACTGAATAATTATCTTGCTTAACTTATAACTTCCTACCAAATAACTGGTTAACGAAACTTCCGATTAATACCCGAATCCAACAAAACAGATATTATGTACAATCTTTTTTCTTTGTTTCTCCACACAAATTATTATTGCAAGATACTATACGCGATATTATTATTTAAATAATAAAATATATTTATGATACTTGTTTTTTTTTCTTTTACATTATAAAATATTCTAGATAAAATACTTGTATGATCTATATTTTAAATCTCATTTTAAACATTTAAATCTACTTTAAAAGATTTTGTCTGTATTTCATTCATATATCGAAATGCAATTCGGTAATAAAGTAAACACTTTCGGATTATATGCAACGGTGGAAATGCAACATTGAAATACACCCATTATATACCATAAGATTAAATCGCGGAGACGATATAAAATAGAAAGCGCGAGCCCAATCTTGCCTAACTCCCATAATTTTATAATAGCAGATTCTCGTGGCTTGCTAGAGTCATCTGAATCATAAGCAAAATTATTTTATTACGATGAAAATATCCGTGGATAATAATCGTCTAGTTTTGCGACTTGAAGTACTGTCAAAAGTCGAAAAGGTATAAGATCTCAAGTTGTTACTTCGCTCGTCGAGAAATTGATATTTTTATTATTTTTATCGAGGTGCGCAATTTTGCTCTTTCTCTCTCGTACGTTAATCGATCTCTAGTAGTGTATGAGAAGATCGATTCTTATCTTAAAGTCGTTTCGTTTCCGTGATTGCGATAGGCAAATTGAAATTCTCGCTGTACGATCCGTGTTGCGCGATTCCCATCTGGCTTCAGTCTTTAAGTACCACTCCATCGCGCACTTCCCTTTTTAGAGTTTAATGATTCTTTGCGGTGAAGCCCGTTATCTAATCCCGATGTCATAATGTCGCCATTTTGTTTACAATTTTATATCATAGAGTTTCGTTTACAATTTTATATCATAGAGTCGTTAATATAATATCTAAAAAATAATGGCATCTTATCATTTAAATATCGCAAGAATGACAGTATTCTCAGATGTTTATCAATCTATTATTATATAATTAGATTTATTCTGGCATTAAATCTGCAGCAAAAGATTTATAATATATCAAACGGTATTTGACATATGAGACTAATTGTAAGAATTCTTTTTCTAACAAGGAAAAAAGATACGTCTTTTTCTAATCGCAATGTATAAGCTTTTTTTCTCAAAACGTAGTATAAAGATTATACGCGAGATTGTATCTAAGTTTCTCATTTTTTGCGATAACATAATTATTTGGCATGAGGCATAGAAAGTTACGCGTGGCAAAAATCTAATGATATTTAAAATATTCTTCGATGAACGCGATATCGCGCGTAATACGTGGTAAAGATTGTCTTATGCAACTACTACGAGTTCATTGCCTGAATTGCTTTGCTTGTACAGATTGAAACGTTTATTTCAAATCTTGTAAAAAAAGATAGATATGCCGTTTGGGCGCAAATCATAATTCATTTATTTGCCTGCGGAATTATCATCTTAATATGCATATCTGAATGTACATGGCTACAAATATTAAAATTATATATTATAAATTATATATATTGATAAAAAAATGTAAACAAAAGAATTAATTCTTTTCATTACTTAATAAAGTAAGAAAGTTAATTTTTTTATGAATTGTAATTGTATACTTATGTGTATTTTAAATTTATAATTGTGGAGATTTTAAAATTCCATAATTTTATTATAATTTTATGCAACTCTTTTATTAATTGTTATGCAAACAACTTTTGACTATTTTTTTCTTATTCTTAAATTATATATTAAATTATATATTATTATATAATTATTTTTCAAATTCTTTATAAAAAAAAGAAAAAATATGGTTTCATGTAAAATAAAACCTGTAGATGCCTGGCAGTCTTCAATTACTTAAATTGATTTGCATTTACAATCATACATGTGTAGAATTAATACTCAATTATCCGTTTAAGACAACTAGCAATTCTTTGAGAAATGCACGATACGTATAAGCAACAACTATCCAGAAAACGATTTCGCAGCGCGCGGAAGGAAGACCATTGCATTGTATATTTCGTAATGCGATTTGCCGTGTTTATCGCGAGATCCTCGAGGGTCGAGTATTTTGAGTAAGATTGAATCGAGAAAGTGTTTAATGTGAAACCAGCACGATAGCTGACAGTACATAAGTTACCGCCAAATAGAACGCAGCTGGCACGCTATCGACAGTTTTCTCAGGTTTCCTGAAACGCTGTCTCTCTCTCTCTCTCTCTCTCTCTCTGTCTCTCCCTCTCTTTCTTTCTTGACATGTTGGAGGACGATCGCGAAATCTGTGGTATGTTTTGTACGTTCCGTGACTTCATGTGCACCGTAGCGTACACCCGGAAATCAACGGTATAACTCGGTAGGCGTTGAAATAACTGTCGAAACGCGACAATATAAGGCTTCGAGTGTTAAGAGACTACAAATCATTTTATCACTTTATGACCCCATACATACACACATTTAATATTAGAGAAGTTAAAAATATTAAACGTAAAAAAAATTAGACGAAACAATTTTCGAAAACGGGATAAACATTCAACATTTTTAATATAAAAAGAATGCATGTATAATTTCTGTTAATATTATTCGAGATATCTTATTATATTTTTACGTAACATTTATTAATATTATCAATACTAATAAGCAAGATTTTAATATTCAGTATATATAATTAATACAAAAAATTCCAATTACATATCATTTTTATATCCGCGGCGCATAAAACGTACAGTTTTAAAGTCAGAAGTTTTTCCAATTGATATTTAAATTCTATAACTTGGTCCATGTATGTATATATGTAAGGCAAAATTTACAGCCAAAATTGAAATCTTAAATTAAACGTAATTCGGTGTTTCGATCAAAAACAAACCAACCAACTCCAAAAATATTATATCCAATATTTTGATCAGAAAAAGGCATGAGATAATCGAACGTTTAATTCTTTTTCGCATATAGAGTTTATTCACGAAAGACGTCGTTTACGAAGAAAATATGTATGGATTACGAAAAAATCATTAATTGCTGTTACGCGAACAAATTATGAGAAAATAATATAGAATCAGCGTTTGTTCCACGTGCGAGATCGTCTTCTGATACACCGATGTTAATCTTGTTGAACTTAAATACATTCCAAATATAACCACCGTCATGCTCTTGTTGAGATATAAAGGGCCGCCTCATTAAATCGTGCTCGCGAGTGCAATGTAAGAAGAGTTATGAGATTGTTGTGCAAGAGTATCATTCATTAATTCCGTTTTATGGCACAAAGGACTGGCACGATATCTTCCGCTTGAATAAAACACTCTTTTTAAAAACAATAAATTTAAGCGCTAACTAAGATCATTTATAATATTGACTTTTTCTCGTTCTAACAGTATCACATATGTAAGGCAAAATAATAAGTATATTAAAAATTCTTTGATATTATTATTAGTATTCAATATATCTTTTTTTGCTGCAATTATTACAGTTACTAATGATAAAAACGACTTATGTAAGAAAGTTATCGATTATTTTTGTCTATTTCATATTTTGCGACGTCATAGATGGAATATGGTTTGACTTATAAATAATGTTACGTAAATACGAAATATAATATTGAAATATTAATACGCATTAATATTGATCATAAACGCTTGCCTTTCGGAGAACACAATGAAGCGTATCTACAAATTTTACGAAATCACGTGCTAATCATCAATCATATTCTGTTCTCATGTAATATGTATTTTCGTTAACGCATGATAGCACTATTATTATTTATGCAAATGGAGCTTGATATGTTTGTTTCACTCTCAGACATGTAAGTAGCATTTTCGAAGCAAAATTTTCTAGTTGCCTATGCGCCGCCCATAATTATACGGTAATCGCGATCAACACATTGACAGCGCGTGCTTTATCGGAATTAATGTCTGGTTTAGTTATACGAAAATTATATTCCTTACTGCCACTGATCGAACTCTGTGTCGATCGTCATTGATTGCATCAACATCGTTGATTGCTTAAACCCTTCACTGAACATGTCGGCCACACTGACAGTGCAGGCCACGTGCTCATCCGTGCACGTGTCTCCTGTCCACGAACGCTCTGAATCGTGAAATAATCAGTTCTGCTTCCATAACTGTCTAGTCAAATTGTAATTTAAAGACGCAAGTCATGGATTTGCTATAATTATGTAAAAATTTTTCTTATTTAATGTTTAAATCGAGTTCATTGTAATTATGACGGTAATTAAAAGTGTATTGTTGTTTGCTATGTTACAAAGATTTTTTAACATTTAATAATAATAATTTAAAAAATTGATTTTTACTAGTATAATATTTTATATTTCAAAAAAATATTTTTAAAATATATTATAAAAGATTAATATTGTGAGTCTAAAAAATTATTATAATAATTGGATATATATCTTTTTCCTATAATATGTATTTAGCTTAAATTATTTTCATATATTTGCAAAAATATATATTTACTTTTCTTAGACATACATCTCAGGTAGCACATAGCATTTATAAACAAATTTGTTTCATGCAAAACACAAAATTTATTCATTTGAACTTTTATTTATTTATCATTTATTTATCAATATTAAAGAATAAAATTAAAGCATAAGAATTATAAAATATTCCATTTCGTTTGTCTTACTATCGTGTTATAAATTCATCTATCGTTACAGCATACCAGAAAGACAGAAAATGTACTCAAAATAATTAAATATTTTATAAAATACTAACTTCAAGAAAGATCGAAGACGTGAAATTTTACGAGTATATTGAGTTGTCCAATAGACCGCGATTAATGTCACCTCTATAACTTGTTTTACGATACGCTTCGGCTTAACTTTACGATATAGTTTTTGCTCTTGAAAAGATCAGGGTCGTGCACAAGAGAGAGCGACGTTATAAATGAAATTGGCTAATACGTATAACGAAATTTACTGAATTTTTATAATTGCGTTATTACGAATGTTTATAGAGAGAAAAAGAGTAGAGACCGATTATTGAAATAACCTAATCCACATTATTTGATATACAAAAACTGTCCGTCGAGCGTTGCCAAAGCGGACTTTACGTTATTGAAAAAAATACATCTTATTTCTTTTTCAAGAAAATTGCGCTTTAAATATTGCAACAAGCATTTTAATAAACTTTGCAACGTATATATGTAAAAAATAAAAATGAAAAGATTGCGTATGTGACTTGTAGCGTGAAAGAGGAAATCCGACTGTTAATCGCGAATGCACTGTTTTCGCTTATGGCGTGTTACGGTCTCGATACTTTAGAGTCACGCGCGAATAAACCGCGTTCAAGAGAGCGACAAGTAGTTACGAAAAGCATACGATTGAACGGATAATCGAATTTATCGATTGTAACGAAAGCTTCCGATCCTGAGACGCTCCATTGTTCCTTCGCGTTTTGATTAAGAGACCATGGTAAGGTAAATTAAATTCATTGAAAAGCCGTTGTTGCAATCGCGGTTGTATTTCGTATTGCGGCAATAAGCCTGGCGCGTCACGAAATCACCGAGAGAAGAGACACCGTTCTCGTTCTTCGACAAATTGCAGACGATGCAGCGAGTCTTATCTCAATTCGCGGGAAGCTTATTGTGCAAGGAATTGCACAGTGAAGTTTCTCAGAGTTTTCACTGTTTCAAGTATACACGCAAGTACCAAGAGGTTGACTTAGAAAAAGCAATATTTGCTTCGAGAATACACAGATGATTTCGTCTGTTAAATTCGTTTAATTTTTCGTTCACTTTACATTGTATTATACATATATAACATCTCTAGTAATGATTATATTATATATAGTAGATGGAGGAGAAGGCAAGTCTATAAATTTCCGTGATTTTTATTTCCGTGCAAATCACGAATGCACAGTGAATTGCATTTTAAAGACTCGACTCAAGGATTGCAACGCGAAGGTGTAGGATTAATTTTTGAAACTTTATAGATATCTTGTAATCAAGAAAACAACGCGACAGTTAATAGGTTTAATAGGTGACAGAATTAATGGTTTGCATTCTCGTGTGAAAGAACATCTGCACAAATTGTAATATTATTGTAAACATATACATTTATGAGAAAATTTAAATTATTATAATTTCACTAAGTACACAAAAAATTAGAATAATTTCACTGTATGCAAAATTTTTTTCTTTTTTTTTACAGCAATTGTATCATAAAGAAAGAGAGAGAGAGAAATACATAAAATATACAAGAAATAATAAAATAAAATATACTGATAATATTTTAAAATATAGCAAAGCAAATTTATTATGTTGCTACGTAAGACTGATTTCAGTATTTAAATTCAAGCAGAAGCATTAGAAGCGTGCACGTAAATCGATAAAAGACTTCGTCACGACTCCGTCGGATTTATTTCTCGAGATCGACAGGGATGACGGGAAGAGATTATACAAAGTCGTGTATCGCGCGAGGTAGCGTAGCTGACAGATGAGAAGAAATAGTATCGTGAATCGCGATGACTTTTGCCGGCGGTCATCGTGACGAGTCACGAATCGCGATACATGCGCTCGTGCATTGCGCCTCATTGCATCGGGATTGCATCGAAGGAAGCTTGATTCAAGGACTACCTGATGTTAGAGTTCACGAATAACATGGAAGATTAAATGTTTCTCGCATGTCGTGCATCCTGGATTCGAGAAACGTTAGAAATTAGCACACGCGAATTTCACATGCTGTGTATTGCGAATTTCACTATTATTATATCGTTTGAATTAATTAAAGTCATCTAAGAAATAAGAATAAACGAGTAAATCGAAGCTACTGTTGCAACGTGCGTCTTTAATCATTCGCATTTTTAATTCTCGATCTCCGTAATGAGCAAATCTTGCGACTTGATTACAAATTGATTGACAAATTAGTTAACAATCGGTCAGATGTATAATCAAAATAATTGTTCCTACGTATTAATGTGATCTCTAAAAGAGAATGATAAATTATTATTTTGTTTGTAAGTGTTGTGTAAGTAGCCGAGAATTCTATTTTTAAATATTTTAACTTATCATAAAAAAGATATCAGCATACATTAGAAATTGCATTCAAATTCAAGCGCAATTGATTAAGATATTTCTTTCTATAGAGAAATAATTTAGATCAATTATTAACGAGCATTTTTCAATTATATGTATTATACTTTCTTATCGCACTAAAATATTCGCAATATTTTGCTTGAAAGTAGAAACGCAACGTCTGTCATCATATAAAAACATATCATTACGTAGTTGTTAAATTTACATGCTATTAATAGTTAATATATCTATTATATACAAATATAGCACCTATCTCGTGTTATAACTTAAATACTTAAAATGCTGTTAATCTATGATTGCCAATTAACAAGGCTGATTGACAGCTGAGTGACATCTGAGTATATAAATTCGTATAATGAATACAAGTGAGATAACGGGAGGCTTTAACTGCGCACTGCGAGATGAATACGTTTGCGGATTACATAAATGTCTAATCGCCCAATTTCACGATGCGTCAGTACTTGCACGCCTGTCGCGAGTATTGAGATTGTTCGTTTTGCAACGCGTTATAAATCCTCGAAGATACTTTATTGCACACAGCATGACACACTGGGCGCCGAGACGCGAAAGAACGGTCCGCCTATCACTGTGTAATTACCAGACACTATATGTAGCAATGTTTGCCAGGATTTCCTAACTGCAGCTAGTTCGCTCTGATCTTCTAACGGTTATATCTTTTTTGCGCTCTCTCTCTCTCTCTCTCTCTCTCTCTTTCTCTCTCTCCTTTCCTATCTCCGTCCCGCTTTCTCTAAATATAAATGACCAACAATTTCATTGCGGAAAAAACAAATGGACGAATATAGTGCTTTTGTGAAACGATCCATTGTATTGGCTAAGAATCAAAACGTCTTCTTTAAAATCGCAAAATGGAAATAATATCAATATTCTGGTAGTGCCAAATATATGCGGTATATGCTCGAAAAGAAATGTTGTTTAGGAGAGAGTACTCGTACAAAGAGAATTTTTCGCCGAGCCAATTGCACGATAAGAATACAAAGAGTGGGAATGATTTAAATTCTTCTCGTACACAGTCATAGTTTTTAGCCGGGAGACTGCTCGCAGCCGCCGCGAGATTTATGATCGTGCGGTTTGCCAGGATGCAGTTCGACGGAGAAATGCGGTAACGGCGCAAACGAAAGATAATTTTCGCGTCGTTAAGTCGGAACGCGTAAGAGTCTCTCGAGATGTTCCGCGTTTCGAGATAAAGCGTGTCGTTCTTTCTTGATGCCGCTTTTAACCGTATTTACGATCGATTAAAGAGACCGCCGCGATGCAAATAACTAAACTTGCAAGAGAAAACTCACGATATGCACGTTGAATGCAGGTCGCCGATAAATAATCGGAAAGAAAAAGAAACATACTTAAGCTTCGTGATTTAAACGGTTGTAATTGTGCTTACTAGGAAACTCACGCCTTCAGTCTATCTCCGGGATAGCGTTTCGAATCTCACGGAATAATTCAGTGCTGTTAATCGAACTTTTCCATTTTGAGACTGCACGCGTATTAAATACGAGTAATGTGTGAATCGAATATAGGATTATAGGAAATTGGCACACTCACAACCTCAAATAAAATCCGATTATTTTTTCCACATTAATTGAACCGTTATATTGTGAGTTGTAAATATGCATGGTAATTCAATTTGAACAAAACGATTAGTTTCGCTTTTTATACTATTCATGGTATATATACGTATATATACGTATATATATATATATATATATATATATATATATATATATTTATAATATATAGCAAGTATATAGAAGTACGTGCGAATGTCAGCTAAATTCGATCTGTTCAATTGATCTACGCTTCATTTGCCTGCCGACTCATAGTATACAGTAATTGTTTTAAAGGTTAAAAAGCATTGTCTAGGAAAAAATCTGTTAGTTTTCTTAGACAAATGCAAGGCAAAATGACTAGTTATAGCATCGCAATCTTTTCCAAGGAGGTTATTAGATGTGCAATGGCGCACCAAAAACAAAACCGCTTATTGCGCAGCTTGAGATTTACAGATATACAATTTTAGTAATTGCTAATAAAATATTTACACAATGCATAAAATATTTACACAATATCTTTGATATGCTGTTGTATTGTATGTGAACATGACAAAATATAAGAGTTAAAACGTTGAAAAATAATTTATGTGATCTGGTTCAAAGTCCAGAATGCTAATGGACTATCTGCAAGATATAAATCGCATTTAAAGGTAATAATTTTAATTATCATGTCGTCAGCGACGTTAGCTCCGTAATGTTCAATAAATCAACGAGTGCGTTAATCATCTATCCTTGTAGGCACGATAAAATTAAACAATATCTCGTGTGAACGGCGTAAACAGAAAGAATGATAAAATTCGTACAATGCGGACTCTCTTTGTAGGAATAAGAGCCGATAACGCGAACATAAAATGCAACGTTGTAAATCAGAATGACAGCGCTGCTTGAAAGTATGCTAATAATTCCAGTCACACTTTTATTAAAACTCTTCAAAGCTGTCCAGAGATACAACATGCTTTCAACTAGTGTCTGTTGACAACATGATAATGAATAGAAAATTAAGTAGAAAATTAAATTAATTGTAATAGAAACCTTTCTTCTGATCTTTATAAGCTTCGAGATAATATAATAACGATAAACCTCTGAAGTGTTCTTATCATCATGGCACTTTGCGTAGCTCGGCTGCATGTGTCTCATGGCAAAATAATTCTCGAGCCGCGCAAGATCAAGGGAATCTGGTTTCTTGACTCGGGTGCAATCTTGGAGCGCTTATCTGGACTCGCTTGTATTTGCATGAAATAGACGGCGAGTCTCGTCCGCCTCGTCTCGTGACAAGAAACATGAGGGGAACGGCCGGTAGTCATTGTACCCTGTCGTTGCTCAGAACGCCGTCGCAGATCTTATCCTTCGATCACGAGCGACCCATATAAGCGGATTCTTAGATTCTAATCGACGACGGATGACCGCACGTTCAGCAGCCGCCTATTATGCACCGCCAATAGTCGCGTTTATAAGCGGAGGCGTTGATGCGCGTGAAATCGAATGATTTATTGCGAAACGATGCAGTTTATCTAGACGAGAGAGGTGTTATTTCCAATAGAACGATTAAATCGTATTATTTCTTAATTATACAACAGTGAGACGATTGTACTATAGCTAGGAAGCAAATGCCGGAGACGTTATTTGAATTAACCATTAATTAGATATATAAAAATTTTTCTGCGTAATGTTATTAACTGAACGTTTGTTCCTTACCGCGATTTGATAATCAAGCATTTGGATACCATGTGTGCTTTCTAGTTACGCAAAAAAATATTCTTAAGTTTTTCTCGAATCAAATTGGAAAGTCTTAACGCATTTATAGAGATAAAGATGTTGTTATAAAACGTGACTGGCTGTATTTATTTCAATCAGTTCTGTTTTTTTACGAGTGGTTTGTTCGGTGGTATGCATAGCTTTTCATTTATTTGCCAATATAATTTATTGCGCATTCATCGCCTCTCATTCTCTTTCCTATCCCGTAATAGAGAATGAAACGATACTTTCTCTCTCCTTCATTCGCTCTTATCGTTCCAATCTCTACCCGTAAAAAGTGATCAAACGGTACGGCACACTTCAAAGTTCTTAATTAAGAAATAAGAGACAATTTTCCACCAGGAAAGGCAGGACAAACATTCGCCTTCGTTCTCCGAAAAAGAATGTGACTCTTGCGTCAAAAAAAAAGCGGGTGGCCCCAATTTCTGTAAACGATCTCATTCTTGTGACTTTCAAAATATACAATACTTTATTTTAACATTTAACTTAAAAAATTATTGTGAGATAATTTTATACACGTACCTACATATATTGATATGTGTTCATAAGTGCCAATAATCTTGTTTTAAGTAAACATCTTTATAAATTTTAATCTACAAAATGCATGATAATGAAATATTTCTCTTGCACAGCTCAAGATCATATTTGCAAATATGTAATTATAATAGTTGATAATAAAATATTTATTCAATGCATTTACAACGAGTTTTTTATATGCTGTTGTATCGTGCGCAAATGTGACTAAATATGACAGCGTATTTGTTGCAAAAAAATTGTTGAAATTTGCATATTGGTTAAGAAGCGTTCATGCGAACAGAGTTGTAGCTGAAGGACGATAAGACTTTGTGTAATAAAGCTAAGTGTTTTATAGAATTGCTGAAAATTTCCGAATATACTTGATAAATTTATGCGCATACATTTCATTTCACAAAGTGTTTTTTTCGTTTTACTATCTGTAAAAACTTAAATGTTAAATGTTCTTTCATATTATAAAAATCTTATGTTGTGACAGCGAGTTGTAAAATTGAATAAAAATAATTTTTAACAAAAGTTAACAAGTACAAATGATAAAGAATGAAAAGGTTTCGCAATAATTTTGATGCTAATTTAGAGGGATGTTAGAAAGACAAATAATAGCGCTACGAGAATAATAAGATACGTAGGCACAAATTTTTTGCATACTCGAGAGATTGCTCATTATCACGCCCTCTTTGTTTGCCTAATAAGGCAAGCATGACTGCATCTTTACGTTCAAGGATGATAGGGACATAGAAACTTGACACACACGATCGTTGATCGCTCGATCCGTAGCCTCAACGAGTCGGTTCCATTCAATATCACTTAAATGTGACGGATCGCCGAGAGACACTCTATCATTATATTGACACGAGAGTCATTTAAGTATTTTTTTAAAATAACAAAAAAGTCAACGTGCATTTCTACTCCAAGTGCAAAGGAGTTGCAAGCAATAGCTCGATCGGCGAATTTTATTTAATGCAGAACTTTTTATTTAATGTATATAATTTGATATTAATATTTTATTTAATGTATATAATTGATATTAGTATATCATACGAGGACTATTAAAATCAGATTATAGGTGTCCAGATTATAGAAAGAAAATAATAATTATTTTAATACATGTAATTAAAGAACATGGTGTTAATTGGATTAATGAACACGTCTTATCTGTGGCTGACAGTAATAACGTTGCAAATAAAGTAATACGATTTGGTTTGATTTACGAAAGAGAAAGGAAAGAAATAAAGAAGGAAAGAAGACCAAAAAGAGTTAGAGTGTGATATTTACAATCCTTCTTTTATGTAATAAATTCAGACAAAAATTTTATAGATTAATGGTAAATTTCGTTTAAATGATACATAAGCGGAAAGTTGATGTTTTACTTAGATCTGCAAAGGCGAAGAGGGAGATGTACGTAATCTGTCAATTTCACCCGGAGACAGTGTTTTTGCTTTTTTGTAACGAATCGACAACATTTCCATTGCTTAAAATGGTGAAATGACGGCAAAACTAGTCTGTCAGCATCCTATTACATTCATGCTTGTGTGAATTGCACGTTTCTATTTATTTACTTAAACGCATAGGCAAACTGCGATTGCAGGCTACATATTAAGCACGAGTATAAATGTATCATTACATATGTAAGTAGATGGAAATATATGTGTTTTCTCTCAATTTCTATTTCTTGTAATCTTTTTAAATACTTTATCTATTACAATTTGTAGATGAATAATTATAAAAGTTGAATTATTATAAAAGTATGTACATTTTTATTGTTGTTATATATATATATATATATATATATATATATATATATATACCAATTAAAATAAACAACAGTAAATTTATAGCAACAATAGATAGAAATACGCAAATTATTATTAAAATTTATAGTACTGTATCGTGAGTATTAATGTAACATTTGTTCCCGACTAATCGTCGACGATAAAAATATAGAAATCGAGAGGGCAATTTAGAATTGCATTTCAGTTTATACGCATGCGGTCAAAAGTCGATTATAATAGCGTTCACCAGCATAATTACTTATTAGGCGCAGTGTAAGCCCGACCTAGAAAATCAACATCGGGACCGACAAGCGATATTAGTCGCGATAGAGCCTTAATGGATCGTTGCCACATGTATCCGATTGTATACACATACATGTATATTATTAAATAAAACGTGCAAGAATTCGCTACCAGCGAATAGGTATTTCTCTTTAATATTGAATATTTATTTAGTTCATGGAATGCAAAGAAGGATATCAGTGTTTTAATTTCGAAAAGGTTTATTGCGGCGAATACCGTCCAATTATGTTTGCAGGCAACGCAATTAAGCGACTGGAGGAACAGAGATTGTCCTTCCTTTGCAACTATTTTTTATTTCACTTTTACATGCTGCGATACGCGCGAGAAACTTTACTGCCACTGAGGTTGAAATACGGCGCCGTTAATGAAATAAAATATTATTGTAATGTAATTTTAACCACAAAAAAGTTACGTATGCTTAATTAATTATTACCGTAATAATTACTGCAATGAATTACACTGAAACATTATAGAGAGGAATTACAATAAAATAATATTATTATAATAGTATTAAGTTACTACAATAATTTATTTATTCTTGATTATGCTTAATTAAAACACACTTAAAAACAGGAAAATATTTACTTACAATTAGTTAAATAAACGATTCTCTGTAAGTATTGCATTGCATGCGATATGCAACATTATGTATCGTTAAAAAGTAAAGACTAAAGATAATAAGTGATGATTTTTATACATTTAACGTACATTTTACCGAGAGCCGCAAATCTCAAGTAAACTTTTTGTTAGCTTATCGTAGCGCGACGGCAGAGCGCGGTTGGTGCACGTGACCACGTGCAGCGGTATTGCGCTGCTTGTCACGTGCATCGAACAGTACGCCGACCGCCACGCTCTCGTGCACGTGAATTCTGCATAAAGGAGAACAAGAATGAACGCGTTTATTACGGAAATTTCTAATACAACTTCTACCACACTTTATAGTCTACAAGTATGTATACATATAACGATTTTCGCGAGTAAACTGAAATTAGTTTCATATATTATATATGTTTAGGAAATCATCTGTGCATATTGAGATAATATACGCCTAAATTTTAATACATAAGTTTTAATTTAATAATTCCAAAGTTATATGCATTGAAAGATACCTTATTCTTATTTATTTTTTATGTAAATACTTTCAGCGCCAGTTAATGTAGAAAGAAATAAAACAATTTATTCCTTTAAGTATAAAATAATTATTAGTATAAAATTATATTTCAAATTTGATTAAAAAATACAATGTAAATACATGATAAATAAAGATAAACTGAAACAATAAATCTTATTATATTAATATGCGCATAATGATTTTTGTAGGATATGTATGTTTCGACATACATATTGCAAATTATATATCACAATATATGTAAAAGGAAACATTTTTGCAGTTCCTATACATACTCGAAATTTAAGTGAAATTAGACTTTCCATTAAACTTTCTCGTACCGATTTCACAAACATATAATGAAAAAAAGAAAGAAGGTTTTTAGCAATGCAGTCGATAACGATGGACCAATCACAACTCAATAATTGCTAAGAAAGAATTTGCCGTTCTTACGATAAAACAAAAACAGCAAAGGAACAAGGCGAAGTCGGTCCCCACTTTAAAATGCGCTATCAATTACTGTGCAGTTGAAGCAATGATAGTTTAACAATGTTAATTGCTCGAATTAAGTTGAATCATGTGGTCCTTTGGGGGTCCTTTCTATACCGGCTTAATTAACATATTCGTATTACCGTAAATCTGTTTGACAGCAGGCGCGCACTATAGCGATACTAATAACATTGATTATGGTCAAACTGCCGTAGAAAGTTGACGTTTAAATTGACATACTTGTCATCGCCAATGAAAGAACGGTAGTTAGCAGGTGCCTTAAAAATCCCATGGGTGTATCAAATCATGATCATGAATTGTGGAAAGTTGAACTAAGAAAGAACTGCATTCGCCAATGAATTTACTTGGATATTATTAGCAGAGACGGTAGATGTAAGCAATTTAATAAATCCGTTGATCATAACCATTACTCGTTCTTGCACACTAAAGTGTCACTAAAGTTGTAACTTTTCCTTATATCAAAAACTCGACCACAAATCTAATGTTGCTCAATTAATATTTTAACATTGATTATATTTTATCAATTATTATAGCAATACTGTATACAAATAAATAGAAAATGTAAGAAATATATTTATTTCTTAATTATTTCTTTAAAAAAAATTAAATACTTTTTATTAAAAATATATACTCTTATTAAAATATACTTGACAAGCATGTGAGAAAGAGATATAGAAATATTTTATCTTTGTCCGCATACATATACGTGTAACATTATCTATTTAAAAGATTATACATAGAAATGTATTGTTCTAATAAATGATTTAAAGTCAATTTTATTTTTTAAAATCTAGATCACTTTTTTAACTGTCAGAATAAAATTATTCATTCGAAGAATAGAAGGTCAATTTAATAATAATAATAATCTATATGCGCTTGCTTTTATCGTATCCACGTTTCTTACGTAATTTACTTTTGCGGTACAACATGTGTTTTATATTTATTGGACATATTTAATTACATCTTGCATACTAATTAATGACACATCAATCACTTTTGCATGCAGTAAAATCGAGAAACTTTAATGTAATAAACTCGCGGTTTTGCTAATAGCTCATTTGTGAATACTTAATTAATAGTTCAACATATTATGAAGAAAGATTATTGATAAAAATTAGAATTCTTGGATATGCTCAAACCACAATATCTTGTTGTTTCATATTTGGCGAAAGGAGAAAATACAGAGAATATAATTCAAAGTTACGATCATCGAGATACGATATATAATATTTTAGAATATTTAAATAATCAGATGAACTACTTAATTTTCAGAACATTTTATAAAGAACATTATAAATATAAAACTTGCCTTTTTACCAGCGTGTTCGAGAAATCAAACCAAAATTATAGATATCGCCTTTCTATTCTTCTTGCCGCGAGAATATCATTATTCGATACACTATAATCTCACTTAAATTTCTCACACTTTCTCCATCTCATGCAACTAGTAAATAGGTTTAACGAGATGCGACTGTATCACTTTTTTAACTACTAGTTAGTTACTTATACAAGGCTAATTTAAGATACACAATGTCAATGTCGGATTTCTAAGAATCTTATTCTTCCCAAAAGAATCACTTTCATTTACACTTTCTCGCACGTCATAAGTAGTCAGAAAAAACCAAGACATAAAAGATGCGATCTTCTTTAGATCTCTCTTCAAATAAAGTTTGAAATAATGATATGCTACCTGCAATTCTTTGATGGCTATTTGAATGTACTAGTGAATGAATACAATACCGTCGTAAACTCTAGTTTTGCAGATATGATAAAAATATCACGTAATGGTGAATCGAACAAACGAGTTTTATCGCGGCCTTGCTATGGACCGGTGTAAAACGCTGAGAAGATATCGCGCGATCGTTAATTGACAGAACGGATGGTCGTGTGATTCGAGGTGAGTGGCTGGCGCGTGCACGTGACTCGATCAGACTTTTCTCTCGATGGCATTAATTCGTACGAGGAAAGGCATACAAGCGTGACTCTCTTTCTCTGTCTTTCTTGTACCAATCGACAATAACTGGCACGTGCAAAAGCATATGCAATCACGTGCGGCACGTGATATACTCTTATGCGTCGATATAGGAATTGCTATTATCGTCCATGTCCTATACAACGGCATTGATTCTATAACACATGGTAAGTGAACGCTGTTATAGTTATTAAATGATTGCAAGATGTTCTTATCTTGTCTTTACAATATAATACTAACAAGAATTAATTTCATTGTAAAATCAATTTGCAAAAATATAAAAATCCAAATTTACAGAATATTTCAAATTTTATACAGCTTTGTTTGTCTATGAATTTTTTAATTAAAAGTAGATTTTTGTTTAGCAAAGAGATGATAAAATTTATTATTTCTAAGTTATAAACAAACAAAATTTTAGAAAAGTGTACAAATTATAGGTATGTCCCAAAAATAAACTTCAAGTTTTGTAAAGTCCATAGATGAAAAAATGTAGAATCAAAAATAGCCTATATGAAGAATGAATATTAAATGCATAATTGATTTCATATAAGTGAACGTTCGAAGTTGAATTTATTATATTTGACATTGTTATCATATATTTCTTTTAATATCCAATGTAAGTTCAAAAAAATATTTCTAACAATTTCCAAATTATTGTCTGAGAGATTAATTATGTATTTTTAATATTTAATTATTATCGAATCTATATTTTATAACAAGTTGAAAAATTTATTTTTTAGTTAAATTTTTCTCTAGAAAAATTGTTTCAATTATAAAACGGTACTCTTCGAACCCAGCGTGATTTCCGCTACGCTTGGCGACCCTGCTTTTATGTCAATTTCTAAAAAAATACAGCAAAGTGGTAGTCCTTGCAGGCCATCGTACTCGCACATAACGACGATGACGAACATATACGCGTAGGCGGCAGATCTCGTGAGCGTTGTTCATGACGAGCTAAACTCACGTGTTTATTCCGACAACCGTTTACAGGCCTTTTCGCGGCTCTCATGCGTTTGAATGACACGTGTTGTAATACCTATTTTGCAGATGTTTAGTCGACAAATGTAAGAGACCTAAATGCAAAGCAATATAAGAATGATGTTGAAAAGATCACTTATAGAATTGTGACAAGAAGCGAGAAATCTAAACTACAGCGATTTTGAGTACTATCACGTTCCGGAGAGACACTTGCGAGGTTATCAGGATTAGCATCTGTAGAAGGAAGTGTTCCACTTTCGCAAACGAAGGATAGAGAGAGGGTGGAGACATAATTGTACGGGATAGAGCCAGACGTAACGACTATGATAGAACAAAATAGAAAGAAAAAGAGAACAGCAGTTAGAATAATCAAGATCGCGTCATTTTTGAAAAATTATGGTGTTTAAAATTGTGAAATTTTCTCATTTTAATAGGTTTGATGTATAACTGTAAAAAAGAAAAAATCCCATAATTATCACAGAGTGCTAATTATCGGTACTCTCCCTCTCCCTCTCTCTCTCTCTCTCTCTCTCTCTCTCTCTCTCTCTCTCTCTCTCTTTATGTATCAAAAACATGTGTATTATTTAATATTATATTTTTATCTATTTATATACTTAAATATTTTTTAATTGCGTTAATTTTATTTAAAAAATTATGTAGATATAATCTAGATAATCTAGAATTATCCACATTAATGCAGATTAAATGTAAACTTTAATATCAAATAATTTTTTATTTATATATATAAATTTTATATATCTGAGAAAGAAGAGTAATCGTATATGTAGATAATTTTTCGTCTTGTTCAAGATACATATAGAGATACAACTATATGTATATCAGTGTATACGCGAAAACGCTATAATAATGTCTTCGATCACGCCTCATTGCGAGCTGTATTATTAATGTTATATTATTGTGCAAGATTCAACCATGAACTTTAAATGGATACACACATAAGAATACTGTATTTTTGCCGCTTAATCATTAATAACGTATAGACAAAATAAAGTACTTTTTTCTAATAACTTGCATTTTTGTCGTAATTTTAATAGTAATATTTTTATAGTATTAATAATTTTTAATCGTGTAACGGAAATGCGTGTTTATTAAATTAACTTTTTATTCAATATATTAGAAAACACATCGACTTATTCATAGGATATTACATACTGTGTTGTGCTTCACACGTATTATTATTTTAAATTTATATATATGTGATATTATTGTACTTAAAATAATTTTTAAAGCAAAATAATTTTAGGAATGCAAAATATGAAGCCTATTTAAATAGAAAAGAAATTATGTGCATGCAACATATGCAAATTTGTGCATATCAAAAAAATTACGTGCGTGCAAATTTTGTGCTTATCAAAAACATTAAATACCTGGCATTAATCTCTCTTGTGAAGGATGTCCTAAAATCTCTGTATCGACGATTAACAAGATAGCCAAGATTCCAACGAGATGCATCTTCATGGTCACTCCTAATCTAAGCTATCCTGATCACAAATCGGCGAAATTTCGTAAACACGTAAATAGCTAAGCACACGACAGATAATTCTTTATAAATTGTCTTACTTCAACGTGTAAATTTATGTGAGAGATTCCCAGGTGTTAATCTACGTCCGCCGTACAAAACGTTGGCAGAGCTCCTACCGCTGTCGGACTGTACGCTAGTCTGGAGGGCCGCCTGGCGCTTTCACTGGCTTTATACGTGCGCATGAAAGCACCTCTTCTAAAAGAGGGGATTCTATAGGGTTCTCATGTAGGCACTGGATATATCACAAAGCATTGCGAATAATCATGATATTTCATGACACAGACATATATATATGTGATATTCATCATTTTTAATTTTGGCTAGAGGATATTATTTCCAAGTGTGCTCGCAAAAAAAAAAAAAAAAAAATAATTAAAATATGCAATACAATATATCATAAATATTGTACTAGAAATCATATTGTACATATTAAAAATCATGTTAATTTAGAAAATCATGTTACTAAAATTTTTTTAATAAATTTTGTTGTTTATAAATTTAAGAAAGAATATAAAATGTAATAATGTAAGTACAAAACATAAATTCGATTTAAAAAACAAAAGAAATTATACGTATGCTATTAGTATCAAAAATATCAAATCGTATTAAAATGAAATAGTACTAAAAAATCAAATATTAAAAGTGTTAATCTTCTTTATAAAAAAAATTAATATATTTTGCACCTTGAAGTAAGACATTTTAAAAAATTAAGTATGCTTACAATTTATCATAAATTTCCGTAGTGAGTACTAATAAACAGTAGAACATTTTAATAGCGTGGCAATAACGAGACAGCTCCACTTCACTTCTAATTCAGGGTCAAAAAGGAAACGGATTTTGCGCGCTATTTCGAGATATGTTATTACAATAGGATTTCACTGTAACGTGAAAAAGATTTAGTTTGTTTTTTTATAATAGCAATTTTTTTTGCTTCAGAAATATTGTACAAGAACAATTATTATTACTGTAAATATAATTAAAACAATATAAAATAACACATTAAAATATGTTGCAATGTTTGATGCTTAAAGTGCTATTTAAAACAAATCAATTTTAAACATAGAAAGAGATGTGTGCAAATAATTAGATTATTTAGTAAAGCCTTTATATATTTTAGTTTATATCCGATTGCTATCATTTTAATGATTCCTACTACTTAATTTTCTATATTATTTGTAATTTTCTGTACTATTTGTAACTCTTTCTTTCAATTTATTATAAATTATATATGTATTATTTATTATTTATTAGATTTAGATACAGATCTTGCGTATATACTTTTACAATATCGATGGTTTAATCATTAGAATAAATTAAATAAAAAAAGCTCAATTCGTCCAAAATTTAGTTAATTAATTTTTATTATATAAACTTCATTGTTTTAAATATATTTATCTGAATATCAATAAGTAGAGATAATTTTGCACTGTCTTACATGATTGCTTCCGATTAATGATTGGCAATGCATCAATCAAAAAGTAAATATACGGAAATATAATTACCAGTGCAGAATTACAGACATACGTTCCACACTATCGATTACATGGATGAGCTGCCGATCATATAGTATTAGCCACAATGCTGGTGTCATTATTAAAGCAAGCATTCATTACCATAGATTGTTCTATGATTAATTGTCAATACTTGAGAAATGCATGATAATTGATAGACTAAAATTTTTACTTTTTCTATTTATCATTACGAATTATTATCATTTTCATTTAAACACACGATACATGTAATGATTGTTTATGTAAAAAAAAAAAAAAAAGTTCAATTTATATTTTCAATTCAACGCTATTTTTAATATTTTATACTTTTCTAATATTTCTAATATTTTATACTTTTCTTATATATAAAATTTAAACTGCTTTTTACTGAAATCGTGTACAATGAATTATAAAATTAGTTACATATTATTTGGAAAAAGAGATTTATTTAATGAAAATATTTCAGCGTAAAACGCATTGAAATATGCTTGATAATACTAATCAGCGTCTATAATGATCTGGGTCAATGACCATGACTTTCTCACGCTGAAGAAACAAATCTGATTTAATAGATTTTTCTGAAGAAATGTACTTGTATAATAGTTAGTTTGTGTAACAAACCTGCAATTTGATTCATTGTCTACTGCACCTTGCCGGTCAGTTGCTATTCCAGATGAATCATTACTGCACTCGGGATCATTATCCTTGGTCGTTGAATATAATTCGTTCGCACGTTTCGAAAGCTTCGACAATCCTTCCGAGTTGTACGTTTTATATTGCTTAATGTACCCCCCGAGAGAGCGCCGTCTAACTCATAAGCTTAAAGTACTCAGGTCACTTTCGTGATCGTGCATCAACGTCATAGACGAGATAATATGTGTACTAATGAATGACCTTAACGACTGTGCATTGTTAGATATAATTATACTAAAAAATTGCTGAAAAGTGTAATTCCCGTTATATATCTATTTTATACAAATTATGGTAAAATATATATGACGACACACACTATCATTTATATGGAAAAATATGATAATACACACTTTTGAGACATCAATTAGAATCTAAAGTATTTGAAGAAAGAGAATAATAATATTCAAATGACGTATATTAAAAAAAAAAAAAAAAAAAATATGTAAAGTAATCGATATTTGACGCGAGTTCATGCTAAAACATAAGTAAGGGAGATATCGGCAAACTGTCTATCATTCGAATGAACCGGTTTCTGCACTTCCGCGATTTAGCAAGCCTCATTATTTTGAAGCCAAGCTGATTTTATTTTGAATATCGTTAATCATTCTTGACTGAGAGAAGAGAGATCTCCAGATGATTTTCGTCAAATTACGAGAGGTTACGAGCACGTTATTTATCACTAGAAATTCACACGTCTTAATTTATATTCTTACTCGCAGAGGCATCGAAACTGAAATGCGAGATATATTAAATTTATTACTACATCGAAAAATGACGAAAAAGATTTATAAATTTTTATCAGCATTACACAGTTATTCTCTTATGTTAATGTTATATAAAAATTGCATCGGACAAGAATATTCGTTGCTTCTTTTAAAAATTTTACAAATAATGTTGTAAGATAAAAATCGATAGAGATGTAAATGTTATGTTCAAAATTGCATATATAAAAGTTAATACGAATATGGATTACATCGAAATTACATTTTATATCTACTGTTGACATCTGATATAGTTGCTGTTGCAATTTTAGCCGTACATATTGAACTAAATTAGATTGATCTTAGATTGATGCAAATTCTATGTTACGTTAAACCCAATTATGTTTAATTAATGTAATATCATATTTAAAATATTTATCGGATTTAGTAATCTGTTATTATGAACATAACAGAAGATTGTATCACACATGTGTCGTTTCCGGTCTAACAGGTTTGTGCTTCTTATAGCAATGCGACGGCATTTATATTGCCGTTTTTATTATGATCTCTTAAACGATTTCTATTGCTTTCTGCATTAACATTGGCACCACAAAGGTTTCTTATATAAATGAGAAATAAATAAAGCTATTTCATGATATATGTACATGTCTTAAGCATGTAGTACATTTTCATGTAATATTTTACACAAAGTACAAACGATTGTATAATCACTAGATTATGATGATTAAGAGAGTTGCAATAAACTCTCGTAATCATCATTATTGTAAATGTACAATATTTTGTTACGATATGTCAAATATTATTAATTTAAAGTTAAGATTGTCATAAACTAGCATAGAAGTAAATAATCATTATTTTTAACATATAAATTATAGGTACAAGTTAGTCAGAATATCTATTTCCTTACAATAGATATTATTCAGTCTCAAAAAATGAAAGGAAATATTATTGATAATGTTATTGAGGGAAAAATATATATGAGATATTATGATTTACCAATGTGAAAAATTAAATATACGCTGTAAAAAATATTACACAGTTATATAAACAATAAACATAAAATTACACAATAAATAATAAAAATGTATAACATTTTTATAATTTATTGTATAATTGTACATTTATGTAATTTTATATATTATTTTTACAGTGTAACTCTTTTAATAAGCTTTCAAAATTGAACAGCAAATCGATAATAATCGCAAGAAATGAAAAATTAATAATTATGATTATAGATACTGAGATTTAATTTAAACAGTATTTCGCAGTAGTCACCTTTCCCTCGAACCGATAATGTCTCGGCTAGACTACGAGTTTGTGCTGATACCTGACACATTAATCTCAGGTGGTGCAAACATCCTTAATAATTAGCCACGCTAAGGGAAGTGTCGACATGTCTACACTTGGTATTATTGCTCTGCGCCTCTCCCGTACTAACATTTTTTCTTTTAATTGCATTCGTGTATCGCGATCTTTTCGCAACAGCTCTAATATCAAAGGCACTTGGCCGTGATCTTAATTAATGCAAGAATTGGAGCTAACGAGAGCAAAATCAAAACGGTTTCGAAATTTTTTCTTTTTTTAGTTTTAAACATACATAACAAATGTGGAATTTCATTTTATAAGCATGTTCAAGAAACGCCAATGAAAACATTCGTTTTCTCGAACGAAGTATTCATTTTACCAAACACTCGCCTATCATTAATCAGTGAGCTTATAAAAATTTTCATCGGTTCTTAATGACTTCCATGGTTTGAAGTCTGGCGAAATTTAGGTTGATGCAATATCAGCGCAGCCACGTGGCGTTTTGCTTCTGTAGTACCGCGTTCATTTCGCTTTAACTCCTCAGTTACGATTCATTCAATTCGAGTTATGCAACGGTAAGGAACAAGTCATTAATACAATTAATGTGCGTCTATCATTGACTGTAACAGGTAAATTATGAATTTTTCATAAAATTTTCATAAAATATATAATTACCGTGTTTCTAAAATTATACTATGAGTCAACAAAAATTTCTTTGATATGTAAAATAAAAATTTTGTTAAATATGTAAAATTAAAAATTTCTAAAGACATTAAATGTACTAAATTAATATAAACAATTTTATCATCCTTTATATTTTAATATCCCATTTTGAATTTCGAATTTAATTCTTTTATAGAAAAATATAAAAAGATCTTTATTTCAAAAACTAAATTAAATAATTTCACGTACATAATTAGTGCCTCTTTGCTACTAATTGCATTAAATTGTTTTTAAATATTAAAAATGAAAGACTGTTCAATGTATATCTCATAATTGTAAAAATTATATATATTTGTTATCATAGGAGAACAATTGTTGTTAAATTAGATTATTGAAGTGATTTTGCTATGGTTTTTATTATTGCAACGATCACCAGTCAACTTCCTTTGAAAATTCACCACATATTTCTTAGTCTTTAGAAATAATAAGTATAAAAAAATTACAAAGTGAAATATAAATTCAGAGCAAACACACTTTTTATTTTCAAGTTCTTCTATAATTTGCATAGTTTTTCTGACTATGACAGTCACATCATTTAACTAAAATCTAGTACTTACGTTCCTTATAGTCACAATGCAATGTCTGCTAATGAGTATAATTGAATAACGAATATTATTTTGTCAGAGAAAGTTTGCGGAAATAAAATCTTAGTCTTACGATATTGTTCTGTTCATTATTTCCTTAATCAGTTTTAATAGTAATAAATAAACTTATAGTAAATTATATATATATATATTAAATTATCATACATTTAGATTAGAAATTGTTAATTAAAACTCTTACCTTAAAAAAATCGATTATCAATATCATTATTGATATATATCTTTTATGAAATTTTTATTAATTCTTGAAACGATATATTTTCTAATATAAAATATGCAACAATTTATATATATATATATATATATATATATATATATATATATATTTAAAAAAATTAATTTTTTTTGTAATACTGCTATAAATCAATAATGATGCTAGAACAATCAAGCTATTTTTTATGAGCTATTGGTCATCGATTCGAAAGAACTTCATAACTTAAGCCAAATCCATCGAACGATTCGTTAAATATTCACGAGACCTTATTCTGCGCGACAATATCATATCCTTGTATGTCTAATCCGATATTCTCTCATTTCGATTGTAGACATTTATGAACATATACTTTAAATAAATATTAATTTAAGTATTAAGAACATATAGACGATTGTTGATTATATTTTGCGAAAAAAATACACGTACAGTTTATAACAAGGTAATTTGTTTTAATATTGCTTTAGAAGTAAGTCAATAATAACACAAAGTAGGTCAATTATACTGATTTTATATATAATCGTTTAATAAAATAAGATTATCGTTTAATAAAATAAGATTTATAAATATTTATCATATGATACAATTATTAATTGTATTAGAGAGAATACGAATATATTAGATTACCTTACAATTGTTCCGACGATGTCATCCCAGGCCTGCTCCTCCTCTCTTAATCTTTTGCTGATGATGGATCTTCGAAATCACTCAGAAAACACTCCCGTTTAATTACGATACTCAAATACGACGATCGCGCGACATTTTGTACGACAATATTGCTCCCGACAATAATCGCATTTTTCGCGGGGCGTACACTGTTTTAACTGCGATGTAAAATAACGCGAAAAGAATATTGATATTTATCATGCGAGCAATCGGCAAATATTTAATATTTTCACCCGTTATTCAATTACCGAATTCTCGTTATTTCCGATTGACGCGTTTCCGTCAGTTGAGTTATATGTATATTACGCGCACTTTCAATAACGATTTCAATAACGCGTGACACTGTTAAATCGTTCGTATTATATTACACGATACTTACGACGCTTCTCACTCGACTACGAAAATTCTAGTAACATACGAAAAAGCGCGAGAAGTTCTTCGCGGTGAACTATAACGTCACGAGCCTCGGCCGCGTCTAGTGATCACTGTCGCTCCATTGGATGCTGTGAAAAGATAAAGACAAAGATAAAGATATAGGCGTAAACATAGTGATAAAAACATCGCTATTTCATTATATCGATTATTATGACGTGGTAAAATATCGCAATTGACAATGGACTGAACAAAATTATACACAGGAGATGGCATTAAATGATACGAATCTATTAGACACACAATACAGTAGACCATGCGACACGACGGACGCTTCCGATATGTATCGATCGCGATTCAAATGAACAAGCAAGGCCCGTCTTATTAAATAGAATATATCGATGGATATTCCGCCGTTTATGCGATACGTACCGGTTACGGAATTTCGTTAATTACTGCTGTGCATGCTAATTAATGCGACGCTCCGTTCGTCCATCAATGTCACTCGCAGACTTCGATTACAAAAATGACGAGAAAAGCGACGCCACGCGTCCCGCATCCTGCGAAGTTAACATAATACCCGATTCACAATACATACTACATATTGACCAATAAAAATATTAGATTAAAAACACGGCTAAGGTTCATCTAAACAGAATATGCACAGAAAAATTAACTAGTCATTCTAGTAATAAAAAGGTAACAGTCTGTACATTAGACACTTGATTGGTATTAAATATATAAGAGATTTCAGTGACGCGCGAGCTAAACGACGAATAATTCCTAGTTATATATTATCGACAAATCTATCTTGAGAATATAAGTCTCGACATATAATACACTACGTACGTGATACTCGCCCAAGGTCGACACAGAGGACGAGAACGACGTAGAGCAACCGCGACTCGACTTGTTGGTTGTCAGCTCATTATCAGTGACATTGCCGCACGCACAGGGCGCGATTGCCAAAGCTTACTCTACAGTGGTAGTATAGAGCGAACGATAGGTGGCTCTGCGTCAGCGTTACGGGCTGTATAGTGCGTGGCATGTGCGTGACGCGTGACGTCACGTACCATGGGCGCAGGGCGCAGTAGCACGGCAATAGCTCGCGTATATATATTATATCGAGTTATGTCTCGTATCGCATCTCCTCCGCACTCCACATGTTACTGGGGTCGGTTCTGACGATCACGCACTGTGCGCGTGATAGTCTTCGGAATCGCGCAGCTAACGATGAGTTGAGTCGCGGTTGCCCTGTGTTGTTCTCGACTTCTGTGTCGACCTTGGGTGAGTATCACGTACGCGAGTGTACAATATTATACCTCGCAGTAGTAAGTTGTGATTTATGAATTATATCCTCGAGACAGATTTGCTCGATAATATATAACTGTAGGAATTATTCATCGTTTATATAGCTTATCACTGAAACCTCTTTCTTATATATTTAATATCAATTAAGTATCTAATACAGGCTGCTACCTTTTGCGTACTAGAATGGATAGTTAATTTTTCTGTGCATATATGCTGTTTAGATAAATCCTAGTCCGTGTTTTCAATCTATGATAATATTTTTACTAGTCAACATGTATGTATTGTGAATCGGGTATTATGTCAACTTCGCAGGACACGAGACGCGTGGCGTCGCTTTTCTTGTCATTTTCGTAATCGAAGTCTGCGGGTGAACATTGACGGACGAACGAAGCATTAATTAGCACGGGCAGCAGTAATTAACGAAATTCCGTAACCGGTACGTATCGCATAAACGGCGGAATATCCGTCGATATATTTTATTTAATAAGACGGGCCTTGCTTGTTCATCTGAATCGCGATCGATACATATCGGAAGCGTCCGTCGTGTCGCATGGTCTACTGTATTGTGTGTCTAATAGATTCGTATCATTTGATGCCATCTCCTGTGTATAATTTTGTTCAGTCCATTGTCAATTGCGATATTTTACCACGTCATAATAATCGATATAATGAAATAGCGATGTTTTTATCACTATGTTTATCGCCTATATCTTTATCTCTGTCTTTATTTTTTCACAGCATCCAGTGGAGCGACAGTGGTCACTAGACGCGGCCGAGGCTCGTGACATTATAGTTCACCGCGAAGAACTTCCCGCGCTTTTTCATATGTTACTAGTATTTTCATAGTCGAGTGAGAAGCGTCGCAAGTATCGTGTAATATAATACGAAGGATTTAACAGTGTCAAAGTGCGCGTAATATGCATATAACTCATCGGAAACGTGTCAATCGGAAATAACGAGCAGAGTGGATTAGTTTTTCGTTTTAACGCGATCGTTCTGCATTCTTTTCGCGAGTTTACCGGTTCGTTATCGCGTTGCGAAGTTGTGTAGTACCGTGTAGTTCGAAAAAAGTCGTTATGTATCGCGAAAGTGCGGAGTGATGCGTTATAAAGTGATGCGCGATTTCGTTCCACGTTATTTATCGGACCGAAAAATAAGCCATTTAAAGTCACGGGCGACCGACCGATTGTAATGAGCCGCGTTTTTTCCGAGTGGTTTGTATTCGAATGCGAGCGAGTGTTCAAAGGAAAGTGACGACGACGGTGATTGAGCGAGAAGGACATTGTAGTGAGTAAATCCATTTATTTATTTCTCTTGTAACTAATTATTCACCTGTTCGGGATGATTTCAAGTGATGAATACATGATTTCGGGGTCAAATCATGTATTCATCACTTCTTAACAGGCAGTTAATATTGTTGATTCGAATACATTACGTTTAATAAAAAATATATACCTCCGTTAATATTTTTAGCTCATCGACAAGAAACTTGGTTTTTGCACGTATAAATTAATATAATTTAATTTTGATGTTTTTTATTAATTAGTAATAATAAAGTAACATTTTTTTAGTTTTAATTAATTAGCAATAATAAAATTAAATTTTTTACATATTTTTTTAGCTCAACTTCTGGTAGTGCAGCCACCATATCAGTGCAGTTTCATCATATCATGTAAGTTGCACGTCTTTGTATCAATATTATTACAATAAATCGCATAATTTTTTATTACATGCGTCTGATCTTTATATATGTATATTATATTCAAATATCAGACACATTAAGAAATGAAATAATATAACAACAATAATAGTAATAATTCTAATAATTAAAATATTTATTGTAAAACATATGGAAAGCGATTGTTTCATTTTTGATAAATATTTCGAAATATATAAACATGTAAATTTTTTCTGAGTCTTTTAATTTTCAACAAAAATTTCAGAATAAACAGATAAATTGTTCTTTAGCGGGAAATAATATATCTTTTCAAAATTTAATCTTTTAAATTCTTCTCGGCATCCATGCATACTCTCTTTTTAATCCCCGTGTAACATAAAAACTATTTCTCTAAAGATCAAGTTGTGTAAAATTTTTCTCTTGCAAAGATTCTTAGAAATTCTCAATAAATAATTAATTCTTTTTTAACAAAAAAATTATTTAAAAAATGATTATGTATAATAGTTAAATTAAGTTATTATATTATGTGCTAGTAAGGAAATTAATGTTAAAAGGAAAATATGTCGACACATGTAGTAGTTCGAAGGATAATATTTAACGTTTATATATTTCTCATTTACGGAATGATATTTATAGCTTACTTTTGTGTCACTAATATTATATGTACGCGGATAATTAATACACAACTTAAGGTTTATCGCAATGATATGAGTACAAAGATTACACATCATAAAAAGGTCTTTTTGAAAATGAGATATTTTCCGTAGCTTATTTTTCTCTCACAAATTCGATTTAATTGACACTATAAAGCGAAAATAGACTAAAAATAACTAATCAAAGGTAGAAATAGTCTTGTATTTGTTAGTTAATAAATTAATAAGAATTATAATTAATTACTTTTTTCCATATCAATTACTTATTTTTTTTTTCTTGTTAAAATGCCCATGACAAAATGAACGTTTTTAAATATATCTCCGAAAAAAACAATAATTGATTTTTTTTGGTCTATTTTTGCTTTATGGTGTCGATTACATCTAAAAATTAATAATACTTAATAAAATTATTATTATAAAATTAATAATAAATATATATTCTTACATTGATACATTATTGTTCTTATAATACTTTTAACATTGATTTTAATAAAAAGAAGATATCATGCTCATTATCATAATGCGTAGAATCTCCAAAATAAACATTCTATTTATCTCAATATTATTATTTCATATAAACGCTATATTTATGACGCAACAATGTCTCCGCGAGAATAAAAAATAAAGAACGAAACCTTACTTACAAAAAAAGTTAATTAGAGAGAGAGAGAGAGAGGGAGAGAGAGAGAAAGAATTTTTCATAAAAAATTTTATTTAAAAAATATTGAAATTTTTAACTCGTAGAACTGGTGACATTGTCTTATTAATTTTGATAATTTATTTAATAATATAATAAAAAAATCATTGACGATGAAATTTTAATTTCTCTGCCATAAAATATTGTTTTATAAAAGTAATTTCTAAGATTTTAATATATATTTGAACTTTTTCATTATTAATTAAGCCCATGCAATCTCTCAGCTTAGTTATATTATAGATTGAATATATCTTTGTAATCATTTATAAGAGTTGAAAAAGGAGAAAAACAAAGAGACTGCTTACGTCGAAATGTCTATTATAATGGAAAGACGTAGATTTTTTAAAGTTTTAATCGTAAATTCTTTTCTTTATTTGTGTTCATGATATATATGTCAAAATTTGGCTAAAAAATTATTAGAACTTTGTAAATTAATTCTGATTATTGTTAGAAAACTCTCAACAATAACTTTTTCGTTAGCTCGAGAAGCTAAAATAAAATCTACGATAACCACGCAATTACGAAATTCATACATGTATCCACAAATGGCGAGACAAACTTTACTATCGTAAGCTAAACGCAGATCGATGCTCTATCGCGATAATGGTCTGAGGACATACATTCTCTCTCTTTCTCTCTCTTTTGCTCTTTTGCTCTTTTGGTACCTTGTCGAAAGGCTATAATAAAAATGGAAAACTTTATGGAACTCGGTTGAGACATGTGATTGCAATCTCTAGGGCACAACTTCTATGTACCCCTGTCTGTACGTAGATTGATCTGTGATTGATATATCCACCGGCGTATTTCTACCGTTTTCAAAGACAGACATTCCGAATGCTCGATCTACCATGATCGATCATTATTTCACCTATTAATCCTTCGTAAAGCAATCTCGATTTCGTTTCTCCGAAGGAGAGTAACCGCCAGAGTGAACTAATGAATTTTGATACAGTGACCAGGCGCACTAGAGTAGCCGAATGCAGGCACTGAATAATGTTATCATAATATTTATCTCATCATTATGTGTTATTAATGATCATGAAAATTATTGCTACAACTATTATACGGTTATACACCTCGTGAGAAGCTTTTAACGAGAGGACTATTTTAATCACATGTTTTACATTATACTTCTTTACTTTCAAATTGCACGTGAGAAACTTTAATAATTTTATGTCTTATTCAACAACTGTTTTTTTTCTTCTTTTATACGATTCTGAGGTTTATATTTTGCTTTCGTGTACGCACATATAATTTTAATTAAAATTCTTTGAGTCTTCTTTTTAATTTAATTTAATGTCCTTCGTCGCTCTAGCGCTTCTGTGCGTATAATTTGGACGAATGTCATTGTCATTTTGAAAATTACCATAATAAAGATAATAACAAGTAGATGTGGCTTTAATGCGGAAGTTTCTTCTAAAATATGTACTTTACATTGCGTAACTCTTGCGGTTATTAACAGTTATAATTTAACAAAATGAAAGAATTGTACATTTTTTTCTAAACAAAATAATATCTTTTTAAAATCTGTTATATATTAATGAGAGAGAAACAAAGTTTATGAATTACTGGTTTCATTAAATGAGTTAAATACAATTCTGCATAATTATAAAAAATTATGGATAATATTTTCTTTACATATAATGTATATATTAATATTGTAATTGTCTGAATTAGAACAAAATTAGAGAACATATAAAGTCGGCAGAGAAAGAACGAAAATTTTTCGGTTAATGCAATCAACATATTATATCTTTGTCCTAGATCTTTCAGTATTAAGGCCAGTCTCCTGTCGTTATAAAAATGAGAGTAAAAGTGTAGTTGCACGCATTACACTAGTGAACTGTCGAAATGATAAATCGATTGTTACAAGATTTTATGTATGGGGATGTTAATGTTTCCATTAATGTTATTATTATATCGATATTTGGCAATCGACAAACAATTATTTTTAAAATTGATTGCTGACAAAATTTATCAGCAATTAATTTTAAAAATAATTAATTATAACATAAATAAATTATTATAACAAAGTCGAGTGTTCTTTCTATCTACGAAATTATAAAATTCTTGGCACAATATATATTTTGCAATTTAAACATTTCACTCTGTTACTTACAATTTTGAATTTATATTTTTCTATATTTAGTTCATATAAAAATGTTGCATATTAAATTGATTGTAATAAAATTAACGAGATACTATATACTATATTGTAAGTGGGTCAAAACGTCTTGATATCTATCTAAACAGATTATGTCTCAAATTAAGAAAGTTATCCATTTCAAAATACGCCTTTAATTGCTGATACTGATAATGATACAACGAATATTCGTGTAAGTTGATGAATATTAAACGCGACCAATTGTCGAATGAATGCGCTTACATTGCGTAAAGACGAACCTTTCCAACAAGGGCTACAGTGTTTTATGAGTCAATATTTGTCCGGCATTTGCAATGGCTTTTTCTATTTGTCATAATTAACACTTTTAATTTTTGCATTCTCATTTACATTAGACTAATTTGTCGGTGATCAAACTGCGTTGCTCTTCAAATTAATAACCATTAGCAATGATTATAAATATTATAAATAAATCATGTATTACATTCTAATTTAAATTTCGATATCGGTTACACATGAATCCTTGATACATTCGTACCGAATTTTTACTACGTAACTACTAACCCTGAAAGTTACAACACTCACCGTTATGGGTGCAATAACGGCATAGTGATCTGATTAAAACTAGGTAGATTCTTGATAATCCGTCAATGGATTTCGTACGTACAGCTTGACCGAATCATAGGTTGACCTTGCACGCATTCTCTTTTAGTCTGACTCAGTTCGATATTGCTTGTCTAACAAAACAACACCCAATACATGTAATTGCTTTATGGAATAGTAATCCGGGATAAGAGAGTGACATTATCGTCAAGCAATCACAAGAACAAACATTACTCACTTGACAAGATACTCTATTCTATTGTAATCCTATTTATGATAAAACAGTAAAATTAATCTTGGCTGTTTGCTTAAAGTGTTGTATATTTTGTCTATCACATTAATTTTGTACGATGTGTAGATATTGCACTTATCTTTTCGCATATATTCCAAATTAATTATGATTTAAGTATCAACATATTTCATAAACATATGTTTATTAATATCTATTTATTATACCTATCAGATTATTTTTTTAATTTATGTTTTTTTTCTCCAAAATTAGGTAACATAAGTTAATAGTAGGTAATATAAGTTGTATCATTGACAGTTGTTATTTATATATTGCATATCCTTTTTTAAATAATTAATAACACTTTTTTACATCAACAAAATTAACTAGCAAAGTCATAAATGTCAAATCAATATGCGCAACAGTAGCAAATTCGAATGTCATTACCATTCATGCCTTACTTGGTAGTTTGATATCGATGAATCTTACCAGTTGCGCAATTATGTTTCCGGAGTTTACATAATACACGCGCGTACAAGTGCGTGCTTACCTGCCTACTAAGAGTTATCTGGCATCTAGTGTGACAATGATTTTACCTACGCAATCTAATCTATTGTGTGCGGATGATCTTATGTAATTCCTCGATCCTTTTAAATCGTTACATCGCTTGGAATACATGAACAGGTTAAAGTTCTTGAATGAATTAGAATTTAATTTATATGTTGAGATTGATAAAAAAAAACTTTCTCACTTTCTAAAAAAAAAATGTAATAATTTTACGCATTATATTTGTAGATATATGTGTATATCTTTATGTATATAAAGAGAAATTTTATACTAATATTTTTCAAAAGTGAATATAAATAATCAAATGTAAATAATATTTTAATATATTAACATATCAATAATTTAATATATTATAATAAATTTTCAAATATAAATAATAATTATAGAAATAACATGTAAAACAAATGTTGGAAAAAACAATAAATCAAATGGAGTATTAATCACTATTGTGTTTACAAGAAATAATAATTTTTGTGATAAATTTGTCAGCTAGTTCAATTTATTTTTCTGATTGAAAACTAGAAATCACTATCTACGTTAATATAAAAATAGCTATATAATAATAATGCTAGCTTCTTTTCTCTTGTAATAATAGAATATTAATTAAAAATGTACATATAATGATCGAGAGAAGATTACATTCAATATCTCAATAATTAAAAATAATTGTTCTATTGAATATAGTATAGCTTCGTACACTTACCTATGTTTACAATATTTTTTTCTACACTATCAAAGAGCTTACGCATCATAACAGTCCATCTTCAAGTGAAGGTGAACACATTTATAGTGTAATTACGTAATCGAATTTTTATCCAATTGGAAATTGCGTTGCGTCGTACAGTAAAAGCAGATTGTCATTATAGGAAAGCGCTGTTTCCTGACTGCGCGTATATGATATTGTATGGTGAAAAATACGTGAATATAATGCTTTCACTGAACGCTGATTACTTCCATTGCGGAGAACGATCGATGGGTCATAGATGTCACGTTCTCGACAAGGTAAAGCATAACTTTCTTCTCACAAGAAATGATGACGACTGCTTTTCGATCGTATCTGACTAACAAGTGTCTAAGCGATTCTTCAAAGCGATCATATTTAGTAAGGAATATAGCACAACATTTATTTTTTTTTTTTCAAGGATTCTCTTTTTGTCATATGACAGACGGACGGAAATCTTGTTGAAAGTCTTTTCTTTAAATCTCATTTACATATCAAAAGAATGATTGAAAAGACGAGAGAGAGAAACAGCAAAAGAGTATTAAAATATTTATTGATGAAATTGCTAATTTACCTCAGCACACATTGAAAACAAATATTTAGACTATACATTTAATGCGTTTAATTCTAGATAAGCTATATCTGCTCCTTTGTATTCCATTTATTAAAGTCTTGATGTCGTTTAATGAAGCAATAATAACTATAAAATTCACAGTCAGATTTATTAAATTGATGTATTTCAAATATAATGGTTCTTCAACTCAAAGGTATTATTTATTCAATTCATGCAGGAGCATTGACATTTCCAAAATTTTATTTAGATGATTTATGATCATATTGCTATTATTATATACATAAAAGTTTCGAGCGCGAGATTAGTTTTTAAAAGATTCTAAAGGTATTGTGCTACAAATTAACCAGTAGAAAACTTTACGATGTATGTGAGTTTACGAAGTTATAAATTTTTTTTTATTTCTTATTATTATTATCACTGTATGTCATTAATTATGACTAAACTGAAAACAATTATTTCTATATTTATTATAAAAAGAGTAACAAAACGCCTAAAATGTATTTGTATTTATGAGAAACTCAAAGTTGATAACGTTTTATTTTTTGCGAGTATAATAGATTGAATAGATAAAATGCGAGGACAATAGAAGATACTTCAAATTTTCTGAAATATCATGAAATATTGAATATAAAAATTACTCAAAAAGATGTTAGAAATAGAAGATATAATACGAAATAATTTAACAAATATCAAGATATCTTGACACTAAAATCAATTAATAAATTTTAATCAAAAAAAAAAAATCGTAAATAATAACAAAATATTTTATAAATTATAAGCTCTAATTAAGTTTATAAAATTGATTCGACATAATAAAACTACAAATTATAATAATTATTTATATATGCAAAATTAATTATATACAAGTATATAATGTATTTAATAATACTTGACACAATTAGATTTCTAGAATCGACATAATGCAAAATAAAGAGCTATAGAGAATGTCATGTTTATATTAATGTCCAACTAGATTGTATTTCTACCTGTATCTTTGACATATAAGTACGAGAGGGATTCCTGAGTTAGACTCACGTGACCGTTAACCGACTTGTGACTTACACGAGCGATGGAGACGGTGCACGAGTGTTTATCGACTTGCCATTAAAACAGCCGTGGTGAATCCGGTGCTGAATAGGTCAATGCATATCTCTCACCATTGTATATTTTGCCTAACAGCCACGCGTGAGCTGCTTGAGTCGTGTATTAATGGCATATCAGATGCTCAAATGTTCAAAGGCACCTGTGTATTTAACATTCCCATGCATCTCATATGCATGAATTTTCCAGGATTTTTCCAAAGAGGAAAGAAAATAGCATTATTATTACGTAGTTATTTTTATACATAGGTAGTGATTTTCAATTTTCAATCAGCAAAAAAAATTGAGCTAGCTGACCGATTTATCATAAAAATTCTTAGTTCTTGGAGACAATAGTGAATAATACTCCATGATTTACTTTTTATTTTAACGTTTGTTTTACATATTGTAAATAAAGTGCGATTATTGCACTTGATTAAAAACATGTTTAAGTGCGATATTTACGTACTGATGAATTTTTACAAATGTATAAAACTTATATAAGTTATATATAGCAGCAATTTTTTATGAATACACATACACATATATATTCAACATTTATTATATATTATGTATTATTATTTATTATTACATATAGCATGTGTATTATATACGTTATATATTAATATTTATATACATAAATTATATTCTCTCCTCAACAATAAAAAATGTAGTTAAGTGTATTTTAATAAAAATGTTTCAAAACAAATCTTGACAATGCAATGAAATTCGACAGAAACTTTTAAATATATATGGTAATTTATCAGTAAAAACTGCAGCAGTGAGTCTATTTAAGGAATAGCAATAACATCGTACATGATTTATTTTTTAACACGATTATATAAATTATGACATGATATAAAACGAGAAATCGAACGGATAATATACGCAACATAAAGCGCAAAGAGATATCAGAAAGCAGAATTGCGATCTGCCTAGATATAAGATCTGCAAGACATAATTAGGAATTGCACGGATGTAGTACTCACAGGGTGGTCATAAAGAGCCGTTAAGTTACGTCTAAGCAATAATTTCTGTCTTGGACGAAAGATTAATTCGAACTGGCCAACGTTTACATCTCGTGTTGCTGCCACTTACGCGCTCATTATTCCAACACGTGAATGTGTGCCTTTGCTCGCGTCATCCGGCGATTCTATGAACATAAAAATTAACCGTAAACTTGTAAAAATATTGCGCAACATTTAATGCGACACATAATCGAAGACAACATTTTTATTTCTACATTCAAGATTATTTCAAGATTGACATATAGACTTCATTTTAAATCGTGATACTTTATGGCAAATTTAGATATCAGTTGATTAAGTTTATAAGCCCTGACAAAGAAGTCTCTTGGCAGGTGAATTTAATAAAATAAATTATAAATATGATAAAATAAATGATGTAATTACTGTGAGATAAATTTCCACATACAATTATATTATCTTGGAAACAGACGAATTCTAATATGCATCAGTGAACTGAGTGAAAGTGAAAGTACGATTAATGAGACAAATTCGTCTTACTGTGCCGAGTAAATTTCGTTTATTACCAGCCGAGGAAGATATAATCACGGACAGAGTGATACACGATGCCTCAAATTGCCAGACGATCCGCGTATTTTCTTCACCAAACGTAACCGCTTCCTTCATTAGCCCAGCTTTCACACATGTAGCGGTGCGAAGCGCCTTTTCCCCTGCTTTCCATTTTGTTCTGCACATCCAATTGACAAAATTATCGCTAGTAAATCGGGACAGTTATTGATATACAACGTCATCGATCGCTGTCGTCGAGCGAAAGAAGAAGGCTCGACTCGCTTCCTAGTTTCTCCTCGAAAACGGAACAGGTCGATGCCTCCATGCTCGTGCTTACCCGTGAGTGTCTTATTATCGTAATGACGATATTATAACGCCACCGTTGCAGAGGACAAGAAAAACACGAAACAGATATCAGAGTTAACTCGCATATCCTTGCACTCTCAACAATTGCCGTCCCAAATGCCAGAACGCTCCCTCTTCCATTTGTCTTTCACCTGCGTGCCAAAGACTCGAGTGCCAAAGTATAAATCAGCCACGACGCTCGATTCCGATTATCGACCTGAACGCCAAGACACGCGGGCGATCTTTTGTTTATTACATAGTTGCCCGATAAGTTTGCATAATTGTGCTCACGTGCGAGAACGTATTTCCCTCTCTCGGCGCTGTTTACGCACGAAGCATACTAATCGCCTGATATATACTTATACGTTTATCGAGAGAAAAACTTCTTCGTGAACTCTTAATCGATAGCTTTCAACTTGAATGTTCAATTACGTCATAATCGTGCGAATGCGGTTAACAATTATCTCACGCTTAATCTTAATTATTTTTTAATAGGATAATCTTCGAATGAATAAATAATTCGTAGGATGATACGTGACTAAATAGGATTCTACTGATGCTATTCATCTCACGTTTAATTATTGCGATTCGTATACATTGTAGGATGCGAGAGGTATACGTCTTTAAGCGTAATTAATTTCGCTAGCAAAAAGCATGTGTGTTTTTGAATGTAAAAATATTACGATATTACTTTTAAATTCTTATATCCTTATATACTTTCAAACTTTTTTATTCTCAATGTCGTATTTTTAATTTTTTTGCGAATAATTAATTTTACTTTGAAAGTCTTTATATTTTTTTCATAGTAATTGTATTTCTTATATCGTTATATTAGTATTTAGCATTTATTTATAAAATTATTTATCATAATCTTGCAATTTCAATGAGCAAAATATCTTTCGTAACGCTTTTAATATGTGCGAATGATGAGATAACTAAGGATTCATCGGTAAAAGCATCGGCGTAATGACCGCCAAGAATAATATCTCATGACGACATCGCTAGACAATATTGTCGATGACAGTCGATCAATTAACAAGACAATACAATATATTGACTCGCTTATTTGTAATGAGCGATCACGCGTAATGGCCGTACGTGAATCGCGTGCGGACGATACACTATGTAACTGAATCGCGGCGGTCTCGATGCACTTGCTCGGATTTCTTATTCGGTCGTGCAATAAATCGCACTGACAAGGGCAAAAAGCTGAAAATCAGAGAGATCGATGACAGGGGAGGGAATACGTGAGGACGCATGTCGATAGAAGCGAGAATCCGGTATGGTGTTGTTACAGGTGAGTCTCAGTTGTATCGAATCGGCATTTAGAAGGAAACCTTTTCAGTCGGCACTCCCTCGATCTCTCTCTCGACGCATCTATCATTTGGTGTATCTCATGGTGATTTCTTTTATTTCCATGTACTTTGTAATCTACTAAGAGATCAGAAGAAAATCAAAATTGTCAAGCCTGTGATTTTTCTTATATTCATGGCTAGTTATTGTACGGTCAGCTGGATTGTAATGTAATAATTTTCTAGTAGATATGATGTTAGAAAGAGAAAATTTAATCGTTGAAATAAATGTTTGTAACGGTTTGCTAGCGGTTCTATGTCGATAAACATCAAGTGAGATAAGTCAATTCTTTTGCGATGAATGACTAACAATCGGTGAATTCTGTTGGTCGTATAATTGCTCTATAACTCGAAGTTTGATATACTGTTTGATTTATCTGAATTATAAGTTTCATATGTCTAATTCCTGATCATCCACACATTCATCACAATCGCGAATAAAGGATAATAAAACACAATTAAAATTGAAAAATAGAAGGAGTTAATTATTCTCTGCAATTTTTTAGTAAAGATAAAAACAGAAACAAAAATAATTTTAATTTATTTAAAAAATGTGGTAAATTTTTCAAATTATGATCCATTTTTTAGTATCACAAAACAGCCTCATTTCTATGTTGCAGATTTATTATATAAATTACTGTTTCTTATTAACTTATAAATATATATAAGGCAGATATAAAAATAATAAAAAACCTGGATGAAAAAGAAGATTGCTTATTTTTCAAAGTAGACAGATTACGCCACCGCAATTAATTGATTGTAATTATAATTAGGAGAAACTTTCCGGAGAATTTTTATTGAAATTCTTGACCTACAGGTTACACTGTCGGCTATTTTATCGAGTCGGAACTCGACTCACCGACTACCGGTTTGTGTTTTCTCAGTTTTCTAGATTCCAGAGTTGTCGACAGATTTTTCTTTAAGTTTGTAGACTGCCAGTATTGCGAAATCAGTCAGTGACATAAGTATAAGAATATTCCGGATGTCTGATCAAATACATATTTTATTCCGTGGATGAGACAGTCATCGATTATTATTTGTTGAATATTTATAATGTCAATATATTGCTATAATTATATATATTATTAGACTCATTATAAATAAAATGCAATAATTTTACGGAATTTTTATTATGATAACTTTATAATTAAAAATAATTTTAGTTAAATAGATGAACAATACACTTTTCTATTTATATTTATAAATTAAAAATTTTGCAATTAACTACATTAATTATGTTATCAATATCTATATATATATATATATATATATATATATATATATACATATTTATAAAATATACACTAAATTATTCATATATTCAAATGTACATATACATGTAAATACTTGTAAATACTGTAAAATTGTATTTAACAATTATAGTAATGCTTTTATGATTTCATATTATAAGCGTTAGATTAGACACTAAAAAAAGTTTTTACAATTATGATTGATGAAGTATATTTATGAGATTTATTATAATTGCCAAATTATAATTATAGATTCACGTATTTAAAAGTAATATTGCAAAGTCTTCTTCGTATACATGGTTGTTCCATTAGAATTAATTTCTGTGGAAACATGTATAATTACATGATATTATAGTTGCTGAAAATGCAAGGAGAGTTTCGATCGGTAAAACTGATTGAATTTATGAGTTTGTGTGAAAGATTTATGCGAATATGTTCGACAGAACGATACCTACATACTTACCTATGTGACGACATGCACCATTCGTGATATAGGCGCAATCACGGATCGGCTTTCTCATTCTTAGATGTAGGAAGGGGACTTCTTGAAGATTGCATCTCGAAACGTTTCCGTACAACTGACAGATGTAACCGTACGATGGAATAATTGTACAGACGAAGTTTCATGCTGACATATTAGAGGAATAGACAGATGATGTTTAAACTTTCTTTCTAAATGCGTTTATGATTCAGCAATCTAGAGAAGAATAAAATACTTAGTTGTAGATAGAGTTCTTCATTCAAGAGCTTTCTTAATTACGAAAATTGTGAGAAATATTTAGACTATGATTTAGACATTAATGTTTAGATTAAATGCTAACGTCAGAGACAGTACTGGGAATAGCGTGCATTTTGCTTGCATTTTTATCTAAACTTTTAATACCGCGTAAAGAAGTAAGTATATTTAAATGCGTTCTGGGAAGCTTGTGAAAGTTAATCAAAAAAGATAATTAAATGTACTCTATATAACACGTTCAATTATTTATAATAATTTGATTTTACTCTCAAATAATACAATTTATGCCATTTACTATGTAAATATTTATTTTTTATCAGAGAAAAGTTCAGTACAAATTTATTAAACAAATATTTAATATATTACAATAATATCTAACAGTAGTTTCCGTTTCTTTCATATGTGACGAATATACAGACATAATTCCACAGCCGTGATTCACGTTAAGTGAAGGTAAGAACCTTCCGGCAATTTCGCACGGTGTGAACGTCGAGATTATTGCGCGATTCCGTGACGCCAGGCTGTCTTTATGGGTGGTACTACGAATTATAATGACAAAGATCACACTGCACGTCTTTTTCTTGAGGCAACATCTTGGTAACGACGTCAACGTCAGCGTGACCATTGTTGTTGATTGACGACATGTCATCCTAAATAGCTCGTGTTCGCTTTTCTTAAGATCGGTCGAATAGGGGCCATGGTCATTCGATATTATTGATACTTGTTATGGGAGATTTCTACGACATTAATACACGATCTTTACATAACTTGATATCAACGATTGCGATTTTTTAATTAACGACACGAGATGTATAAGACGATGTGTACAAAGACGTTTCTTAGTTTAGTCTTAGTTTTAGCATTTAAGATTATTATCTTTTCAAAGAGTAAATGTGTTAAGTGATCGATGATGCAAAAAGATGTCTCTGTTTCGATGTGACATCAATATGTCCTCTTTAATTCATAGCTTTCTTTTTTTTTTTTTTATGTTGATAAATCACAACACAGATAATGACTATTGACTACCAAGCGATTTTGCTCTATTCATGAGCATTATGCGCCGTTTAATTATTACGGTCCGGGTAGACGCGAGACGAATGCACAGAATAGTGCTTTTGCAGATGTGCGGCGGTAATCATCTGCAGGAGTGTAATACTCGATGTAGAAACCTGCAAACAAAGAGCTGGCATTTGAATGCCAGCGATTACGACTCGCATCTGGTATGATCGGGCACGGACTTCGTGATCTAGAGAATCGAGGCTTCTCTGTTTTAAATTTCCGCTTCCAATCTTTAATTTAACTACCAGATGTAACATACTAATTGATTTTTAACAGTTCTGTTTATTTTACGGTACATTTTTCATAGTTCTCCAGCGAAGCTGGTCAATTTAAAAAATTTTTTAGAAGTTGCATGAACATGCTAAACACAATACGAAAATTGTTGTAAAGTAACACAAAATCGTATTACAAAATTAATTAACTCCATTAAGTTTTTACTTATTTCATTAAAACCAATTAACATTACATTTTTAAACTTTTTATTTAATGTTGTATTTTTAATTTTTTGGCGAAATAATTTATTCTACTTTGAAAGTCGGAATGTTTTTTTATAATAATTTCATTTACATATTGTTACATGAATATTCACAATATTTCATAGGATTATTTATTATTCATCGTAAATGATTTTGCGATATCGAGCAAAATATCTTCCGTGATGTTTTTAATGTGCAGAATAAAATATGAATGATTAATGGATAGGGAAACAGTTTTAAGTATTTATAAAAAATACAAAATCACAGCAGTGAGAGTGACTACGTAATGTGTTTGTTTCCTTTCATCAAATCTTTTCACATTCATTTCAATTTCCTCGTCATTTTCACCTTTACACCCACATACATGCTCATCTGCTTGTATAACAGTGAATAATTTTGTGATGACTTGACCGGCGACCTAACACACATTCTCTTACCAGAATATATTGCACTATAAATTAAAATATATCTTTCTCTATGAATTTTTGCATATATATGCATATTTCATATTTTATAATAGATTAATAGCATTTACATTTTACTGAAAAATGCTTTTAATCATTGCATTTACTTATATAACTATTTGTTATTAATTTATTTGATTATTATTAGTACATTTATTTATTGAAAAATATTGCAAATAATTATTTATATTAGAAATGATGAACATTTTTTATCATATATTTTTAATAATTATAATAAAGTGTTGACTTTATGTGATAGCGTTTGTCGAATAAGTTTTTCGTTTTCACTGTCGATGCATTACTTGCTACCGATAAAATACCTTCAGTTGGAAGTTAAATGCCTACTGTAGAGATTGTTATACTCATGAGTTTCCTATTATTTTTAATTTCTACGTTGTGCTATTTGTGATTTTCTAAAGATAAAAAAAATATAATATTTAAATTTTTAGTATCTCAAATACAATAAATATTTTTTTATATATAAATAACGAGATTTAATAATACAAATATTAAGTGTATATGATAATTTTTAAATGCACATTTTAACATGTAATTTATTATCAGTTAGGTTTTGCATTAGAATTATTTTAACATTATGTGTCTATTATGTCTCTATTATAATATTATTTGTTTTTTATGTAATTGTGTTTCTTTCATTACAATATTTGTATTTATTTTTTAGCTTTTTGCTTTTTATATTACTTATATATATATTTCAAGATCTTTAAGTTTATTACAATATTTTGAATATTTTTTCAAAAATAATAATACATAATAAATTTTTAAAAATATATATAAACCGTCGTAAATACATATTAGTATTGTTAAATATAACTTTGCAGTACTCGCATAATTTGAAATGAAAAATTCATTGTACACTAACGCTCTCTCAAAAAACAACAACCATAGAGAGAGAGAGTATATATATATCATGTGGCGCAGTTTGTAAAGTCCGAAGTATTTACCATGCGATGTGAGTGATTTTATTGAAAATATAAGTACATTATATCAATTTAATTTATCGATTATATTGTGTGTGTCATAATATTGTTTTCAACACAAATATTTTCAATATTTATATAAAATGAAATTTTATTTTTTAAAAAATGATTGTTATAAGAAAAGTATGATAGAGACATCTCTCTTATATCAATGTAACATTGGAATCTAACATTAAATTTTCGAGCTAGACGGATACTAACATAAAAAATATAATATGTACAATTAAAAAACACAGGTATAAATATATTAAATAATTTATTATTATTCCAAATTTTTGTATAAAAGAGTATATAAATAAATTATTAGATATACAATATAAATATATATTACATTTTGCTAGAGTTATAAATATTTAATACTGCGTGAAATATAAGATTAAGATTTTGTCTACAAATAATGTCTTTCATAAATAATCTATCTATAAGTAATTATTTGTCATCAAGGTACAATAAAATGTGATTGTCGCTGTATTACTGATTATCACAAAATGCAACCGAGAATCTTTAAGGGTGATAATGGTTGCATATCTATATCAGAAGGTACAATTAACGAGAAGGTACTATCAATTCGAATAAATAAATAATTAATAAGTATTTTGCTATATCTATAAGAATAAATATTATGCAGATGTTTAATTGAGACATGATAATAAATAATTTTAATAAATAACTTAGGAAATTTCCATGATAATGACTAAAACGAATTCGTAATTTGCAATTTCGTAATAGTGGCTAACGATTATTATCAATAGCATCAACGTTTATGGTTGCATAGTCATGCAGATAGTGACGTATTTTATGGCTCTAGTCGTGGCAGGTGTTAAATCAATTTACATTAGTCGTATACGCTTTCCGATAGCTGCTTGATGCTTCTCTTCGTATGTCACCTCCGGATGAGAATGATGACTCGTGTTCTAATACTTTTTTTTCTTTATCTCTAATAATTGAATACATGCCTCCAAGCATGTAGATAGTCTCGATATTTAAGAATTACGCCCCAGTCTCTCACAAGTCTTCTTGTTATATCGACGGGATTTCGCTCGATACTGCTCATGATGCTTCGTTCTACGCGTGTCGGTAGTCGTAAGGACGGCAGAGCGTTAATGTGACTTTCAACTTCGCATAGCATCATTATCAAGTATGATTGAGTCGTTCTAAGAGCGTTCTGAACATGAGATTCAGGCTCATCCTCGATCAATTGCTCGAACGCCACGGCAAATTTCTGAAGGTCCATGTGCAATTTCGGGAAATGATTAGCAATCTGCAACAAAATTGTTACAAAATTATCGCTCTGTTTTAGACTTATTTAAATATCGCAATAACCGTTTACTTAAAATCTGACTAATTAACATTTGCACACACGTGTGTGACTCTCTTTCTCTCTTCGAGATTTATGCATATTAAATATATTAATATACATATTAAAAGACTTTGATTTTTTTTTTAAATAAACCATACAATTAGAAATAATATTTTTTTCCTCTCTTTTATTGTTTCTAAAATAATGTAAATGACGAAACTGTTAATTGTTAATATTCTGCTTTCTTTCTACGTTGGAAATTATTCTACATCAATATTTATAAGCAATATTTTGTTTAGTATTATTTTTAGCAGTGTTGAAACTTCACAGAGGAAAGTTGAGGCTATTATGTTATAAATACTTAAATTTGACGGACTTTTTATATGTAACATTTTTATTCATTTATTTATTTATCAAGTAAAGTAAACAATAAGCAATTAACATACGCAAATAATCGCGAAAAATATAATCAAAGAATAATTGCGCGATTGATAAAATTTAATTTATGATTGTGTTATCATTCGGTAATTTATTGTTGCGAAACGTCTAACATCTCCGTGAAATCTAGTCTTCACAGAAAAAACATACAACTAAAATTACAAGAAAATGCAACTCCGCGGATCAATGTTTTTGTAGTCCGGTGATCGCGGGGCGTGGCAGAGAGAGCGAGAGAGAGAGAGAGAGAGAGGAAGGCGGAGAAGGACAGAGAGAACGAGAGAGAGAGGCAGAGAGAGAGAGAGAGAGAGAGAGAGAGAGAGAGAGAGAGAGAGAGAGAGAGAGAGAGAGAGAGAGAGAGAGAGAGAAAGCGGGAGAAGAGACTGAGTGGCCGGCATCTGGGGAGTACCGCGGGTCGCGATATCAGTCTGCGTTATCAGCGTGCTTGCATCGAGGAGGCAGACAAGCGCGATTACGCAGCCGCACGACCCGGCGAACATGAGTGCATATGTACGGTCGCGTTGCGCGCGCACTGCACGAAAGACCGCGCTCGCTCCTGTTCGCCTGCTACTTTATAATAATTACCGTCTCATTAAAATTTGTTATTTAACGTTGCGTTAATCAATTGCAACCGGGTGGTCAGCGGGTCGGCCGGTTGAAAACGCGACGGTGGTCTGCAACATTGCTCTCTCTTTTCCGCGTACTCGCTATTTATCTTTCACTTGCACGCAATACAGCTCTCTACTCGGGTTGCTCTTTCATTTCTGCTACACGGTAACGACGGTTACGAGCGATGAATATTAATGATCGAGAAGAAACTAACGACCTGAGATATAATGTTGCGAAAATTGAGCGATGATGAGGAAATGTATGAGAGGAACATTCAAAAGTATTAACGTAACCGAAAATATTGCGATGGATCTTAAAGATTTTTAATTATAAAATAGGTAATCACAATTCGTGCAACGCGTTGAATGCTAAGTTCTCGATGACTGGATAAATTGCTGTTCGAGATATTTAATGATGGGAAGCTTAAATCGCCGTTCGAAACATGTACAACGTAAAAAAACGACAATTATTCAGTGAGCGCACTTACCGTTTGAGAATTAGCATTGGCCAGTCTTCTCACAAGATTCACGTCTTTTTTGCTGGGCAACCAGTTGGGTATGTATTGGTGATCGTGTACGCCGATTCTAACTCTCTCGTATAAATATTCATAGTCTCGATTCAAATAGTCATTCATTGTCAACTGATGTTGCAATCTAAGACTCTCGAAAGTGAATTCCGTGTCTTCCTCGAAATTCTCCGGTGAACCGACTTCCAGTTCGATATCTTCGCCGCATGGCACATACCATATTGGTATCGTTGACCTGGATATCCTTTTCGGAGCGGCAGAAGTGAGAGCGAAAATAGTCGAGATCAGACAAACTTTTTTGATAAACATGTTTGAATTTATTATTGCGAACTTCTTAATCTTTGAGGATTGCTATCGAATCAATCGACTTGTAAAAATGTGTGATAAGGCACTGAACAATGGTCTCGATTGATGTGAGATTGTGAACTGAGATTGTCAAACTCTTGTGCTTCCTCTTTATATATGGGATTGTGTAAACAATCAAATGTACGCACGCATGTTCGACGTCTCGTGCGGAGAAACGGTGGGGTTACAGAAAAGATTTTGTCCACAACTTTTTACTGTTTAGCCGATAGAACCTCAGAAAATCATAAGCGAATCTGTTTCGTTAAAACGGAGGCATTTTTTTTCAAACATTTTCAAGTCATAATACTGTGATATGACTTGAATTTTCTGCTTCATAAATGAATAACAATGGATATCGAATGATTTTCGTACAATTATTTTTCTCAGTTATAATAATAAAATAATTATTTTTAGTATATTTAATATATTTAATATTTATTTTTTATTATTAAAGTAAATTTGAAACAAATTTAGAATTGCAACTCTTATATCTCATTTTGAACAACAGAGTGTGTATTATTATATAAATATATTTATCTTAATCAATGAATTTACATTTGTAAGATATTTTGTCTATAGCTATCCAAATTTATCTAAGTGACGTGTTCATTTAGACAGTGATCTATTATTTCGCGGATTTCGCCTACATGTATAGATGTTCTGATTTTCCTTGAAATATAAACGGTACCTATCGTCACGCATTTATGGCTGCATGCACATCGGAAGTACGTAAATTTCATGAGAAATCTTTCGGATGCCACGCGTACTATTCAGACGTAAGCATTGTCTGTTTACACAATGAATCAAATGGGAAAGCCAAGTGTCATCAAATAAATCGCTAGAAATCCGTAATCATCTCTCTTTGTTTTTACTTAAAACAATTATTTCTAATTACAACTTAATAATTCGCGTGGCTACATTTTAGAATCGAGAGAAAAAAAATGAGATTGGAAAATATTGATAACAAAAATCATCGACTTTTTTCAGTATTTATCTATTGCATATGTAGTTGTGATCTCTTGACATCAATCTACTTTGAGATATAATTATCAAAATTCAATAGAAAATTTTTATTTTTGCTATATGCATTTTTTTATTTCATATATATGTATATATTCCACATAATTGCAAATTTATTATATAGAAAGCATAAAAATTCATTTTAAAAATTTGACAAATTCTATTTGTAAGTAGCTACACAGCTACACAGTTTTTGGTAAATGGATGGTAATATATTTTACAAAATTGTAAAAAAAAATAAAATTCTTGCATATTTCTTAACGTGTGTGCAACCAATATCTAACTCTGACCGTTTCGATGGCGAACCAGGAATTTTGACGTCAGGAGGTCAATTCTTTTCCGTCGAAAAAAGAAGAAGATGGTGATAAAAACTTTTGAATGAAGTAGACGTAACATCTGAAACGTACGTTGACGCGTAAAGGATATGCCATAAAAGGCTATATTATAATTAGATCATTTGCGTATTCACCGAACTAAGATTAGAGACCTTCTCACGCCGGATTAAGTTGCGACGCGTCATTAAATTGTGACGTATTATTTCGCAAGTGTACATCACGATCAAAGGAAAACAAACAATTGTGGTTCGTTTCAAACATAAAAGCGCATTACACATAGGAATACGCATTTTATCCAAAATTTATTAGAAGAATTTTTATATGCTCGAATATATTCGTCTATTGTTTATATAATAAATATTTAATAAAATTACTATTTAAAGAAAAAGTGATAAAGCTTGGTGTAGAAGATAAAATTAAATATAATGTTATGAGTTACAGAGAGTCGAAAGAGTAAAAGAAAGAAAAAGTATCCGTTTTTAATAGTAAAATTATATGTAAATATATTAAATATAATAGAGAATATAATTTTTGAATAATCACACACACGTATTGTTCAAAATTATTATTAATTAAACATTTATGATTTATTATATTAATTACTGGAGTATATGTTTCAGTAAATAGATTGAGCAGACATCTATTTTGGCGATTTTACATTTTACGTATAATGAGCAATTTATTAATGCAATAGCCTCGCAATTAAATTATAGTAGATACATTTAATTTTTACAAGCGCAAAGTGCAATGAAGAGCGATTACAACCTATTCACTCTTCGTGTACTCCTATTACAATATTTGATGCGTCTGGGAAATCTTCCTATAGATAATGAAACTGTACTATGATGTTGACCTGATCACTTTTACTTACAGAAAAGTAATAATTTAATACAGTATATGTATATTACATATTATATGATTTTAAAGCTTTCGATAAAACAGCTACTTAAACATTCAATAGTGGCAGTAGTCATTATTATAATTATTTTCGTTATCTTTAAAATAAAATACGGTTGAATATATCTTGAAAAAAAAACCTGTTATAAAAATGAAAATAATTGTACGTCACTTATGTGAAAACACCAATAAAAATGTGTTGCAGTATTGCAATATTTATGTCATACATACATAGAGCCTAAATATTAAATGGCAATAAATATTTAATGGCAGTTATAAAAAAATTAGCGTTACTATAAATATTACTTATTTAATCAGCTGCTTAAAATACATATTATTTAAATATCGCTTTAATGCGATGAAAGACAGAAAGAGAATCGTGATTATTGAATTAATTAAATAATAATTCTTACTTATACACATTATTTTTCTTTGCATTATACATTATATAGATAATGATCAAATGCTAAGAGGAACGGGAATCCTTCATATACTCCTGATACTTCCGGTCAAATGTTCGCTTTTGCACATTCATGCAGTACGAGCATTTTACAATATCGTTGAATTAAATTATTACATGAATTATTAAGGTATCTAAGCCAAACTTCAATTCAATACAAAATATGGGGTTTATTCGAGACGATTATATATAAAAGAATGACAATAAATAGTATATGCAATGGTAACGTGGTGTACAATAAATAGAACAAAACGCTATATGTATAAGTATGCATATACAATCGAATAAATATGCTACGTATTTATACTGGATAAAATGAATAATGTATACTTAAAAATTTAAGTGCACGTCTACGAGTAATTTGAGTCACGGCACGTATGTATATGTAATACAAAATTATGTGTAACACTAAGATACTAATTAAGAAATTAAGTATCGTTTCAGTATAAAAAACATTGGATTTACAAATATAAATACATTTTAACCTATCCTAAAGGATATCGTCACACACACTGCTAGTGCTCAGGAAAAGTCAAGTCACCCGAATGATTCTCTCAGAAATCTTTATAATAATCCTTTGTTACCGCTTTGACGAACGTATCTGATTTAAAGAGAGACGGGAAAGAAATCAGATTTGTCGCATTCCGCTGAAACGTTTCTCGCATTCGTACGGTCAGCGGATTAACTATAAAAAATACAATTGTCACGACAAAGCGAGATTCTACGGTAGACACACCGGAATAAAAGAGAGAATCATCTACGTCTAAATATCGGTACATATCGATACATGATTACACCGTTATATTTATGTGTGTGCACATATATTCGCTTATGTATAAACTCTGTAGGAACTCTGTACGTTCGTGTACACTCGGGATATCACAGCTAAACAATATTAAGCTCGCCATCTGCTTAGGTATATGCTAGGTAAAGCTAGAATAAATAGGTTTCACGAACAGCCTAAAAACTCGTCGTTGATCCTTTCACATGCTATCGATACCTGCATGTATATCGCAAATTTTGTCGATTTAATCGAGTCTCGTGTCCGTATAACAAACCGTTTTGATCGTAAGCTTCATAATCTATGTTAGCATATCGATATAAATATCATGCGCAAGACGGCCGATTGGACGTGCGAAACGCGTCTGTAAACTTATTATTTTTCTTGTACTTTTCTTTCTTTCCGATTTCGCATTTCCATAACATATTTTTCGTTGTCTTCGGATAGCTGAGTGTCTGAGAATGAAAATGGGCTTTTGATATGCCTTTTGCATACGCACGATACGATTACGAGTTTCAGGTGCACTTAGCCGCGGCTGTAATTTATCGGATTGATATTTCATGAATCTAATCAATTCAAGAATATGTACTGGATATTTCGAAACATTTTTATCAATGTTATCGGCTATGTCGGTATGTTCTGTATGTTAGATATATAATACTGTTCTGAAGTAGATCTCTTAATACTGTGGTCTCTAGTACGCCGTGTGTTGTCGATAAAATACTTGAATTACCATAATCAAAACCTGTTGATCCAATATACTGGAAAGATATTTATCATATTAAGCAAATGTTCTTCACGGCTGTTGAGATATCTAATCTTAATACAATATCAGGCACGGTTCTCTATTGACAAACTTACGGAACATTAAATGTAATGAGTAAAACTATATCTGAGAATGAATGATCGCGACGATGGAATAAATATCGAAATTACGTTAATATGACATATGTTCGATGCTTTAAAGTGCGATGTTTTTAAATGATCAACAGATCTTGTCGATACTATGCAAAAAGAATATAAAAATATCTCTGCGTATAAGAATAAAGGTTTATCTTGGCTTTCTGTTGCCTAAAATTCCCTTATTTTAAAACGCAAAGATTCCTTAGATTCAAAATGTATACTAGTATAGATACTTTTTTTAAATTATTTTAATTTATTGAGTTGTTCGAAAAGTTCATAGCGATTTTGCAATAGATATTAATATCATGCGTGTCCTTTGTTGATATTTCTGTCTGTCAGCATACATATTTTGAAAATTCATATTTCAACGCGTCTTTTACTGCAAGAATTGTTTAAATTTTATAATTTTTAATAGCTAAATTAAAAACTGATTTTAATTTTGATGCTGCACATCCTGCTTTTCGTCATCGAAAAAGATGAAATCATCAATTGAAAATAACTCACGATATTTGCTACATGAGACATCGCACAAATATTAAAAACATCTATGAAAATTTAAATAGTCTTTAAATGTCATAAAAAAAACGCTACGAATGTTTTCGAACAATTCAATAATTGACCCTCGATTTTTGATCCGAGGAACTACTTCGACCACGCAAGTTGTTTTATTGTTTTACAATTAGTCCTTTGGTCCTTTTTTTCATTTTCAATAATTTTTTCATGAGAATGCAGAATTTTTTAGGATTTTTTGTAAGTCTTTCGATGAATGATCTAGTTTTGCAAGTATTGGATAGCGTCGGGTTTAAAGCATTATTCATTCCTAATGACCATTGTTTCAGAAAATTGTCATACATTTTTAATACTCCCCAGTCTTGAATTAACATTTGAGTTATATCGCTCTCTTTAGACCAGAATTTAGGTGTTATAATCGATGAATTGTTCGGAGTAGGAAGATCGATTTGCAAATTATACATAGCATTCTCGACTTCGCACAGCATCTGTAATACAAACGAAATGTTAATTTTATACGTTTGTACTTTTACTTGTTAAAGATTGATATTGCCTGACATTACACATTTACAAAATTTGTCATAAGCTCAATACATGATCGAAATAATAAAGTTTATATCTGCTTGTTAAACGATTAATTTTGCAAGAAATTCTAACGTGTGATGAAAATGCAAATTTCAATTAATATCGAAGGTGTTGACATAGATCTTGTTAGAACAAATAATATACCATAACTTTACCTGAAGGATTTGATTAAATGTTACGTCAATCATCCAGTCCCGATACACGTGCATATTATCTTTGGCACTTGTGTTGAGACGAAATTTTTGAAGTTCATGGAACGTAATGGCAAACCTTTGAAGATTATCGTATAAATATGGAAGAAGACGTTGAGGTTTCTTCTCCTTTTCCAGACACATAACTTTCTTACAATACCACATGAGCGAGTCCTTGGGCAACCAATTAAACTTGTACTTTGCATCTTTTTGCATACCTTTAATGTTTTGGTATGTTTCCTATAGAAAGAGATAACATTTAATTATATGACTCTTAATTACATCAGACCGGATATCTGTTAATATAATCAATTTCTTCAAATTTATGAACTTCTATATAGAAATACATTTAATCGATTGTTTATAATTGTGTGTTGCAAACGTATAATTTTTTTGCATTTGACTTTACCATAAAGTATACTATAATTTATAACTTTGCATAGATTATATTTCTACACAACTATATCATGACATCATATCATTAATTTAATAAATTTTTAATAGCTAAATTAAAAGCAGATTTTAATTTTGATGCTGCACGCTCTGCTTCTTGTCATCGAAAAAGATGAAATCATCAATCGAAAATAACTCACGATATTTGCTAATTATATATATATTCGCTAATTATATAACTATAATTTATTCCATAAATTCAATAAATTGTTGCATATTTATGAATTATTTAATAGGTATCCGGTATGACAAGTAATCTTTGATTCTAGTATTAATCTTGCAATATAGTCAAATTTAATATTTATACTGCTATAATATAATACCACGCGTTATATGGTATCAGAAACACGACATCACAAATTTGTCTCGGAATGTATATCCTATAGTATAATTAAAGTGATAAAAGTCGATAAACAATATCTATTGCTCTATCATCTAAACTGCAAATAAACTCATACGCCCTCTCTAATAGACCAAACAATAACATCTATCATCTCGTTTCAACGACATGTTTTAATAAGCAAAGTCTTTTATATAAATGCGTGCATTTTTATGAAGTTTATTAGAACGATTACAAATATATTTAATAAAATCAACGACACACACATCTTTATCGAATGCGTTCATTTTGTAACACGCGATGGAAGCAATTTATCAACAAATATAAATGATGTCAGAAACATAGCGCGGGACTCTAGAAAAAGTAATTATGCTGGATGTGCGTGGCACACCGTAACCAATGCAAATTGCCGACGGAAAGTGGGATTATGCACACCAGAGACGTTGCATTGTGAGCACGTGCGAGTCCCCCTCGAGCGACTGCCCACGCGGTTTTACCCCGATGCCGCGCGTTGCAATTAATTGCGGAATCGCGGTCGCGAGTGGAGCGCTCTCTCGTGTCTTTCACCTGCGGATCTCTCACCTGTGTCTCCTTTCTTAAATCTTTGAAGGAGTTGCGCGCGATTCGCATCTTTAGTTGCACTTTCTTCAAGGTTCTGTGCACGCTGTGCCGTTGTTGCTGTCGCTTCGTCGTCACGCTTGTCAGCATAGTACCACAAGGTCGTGACCAGGGTTCCGTAATATTCACTGTATCGTATTCATAGTATTCCGTAGTACAACCTACAGAAGTAGATTGCTCGCAGCCTCCAGAAACCGAGCTCAATCCCGAGTTTAGGATGAAAAGCACAATAACTATTTGTGCCGAATCTGTAATTGAAAATAGAAATTTTCGTTAGAAAAATGATAGAAAACGTAGTAAAGCTAAAATTATTAAAATTATTAGAAATGATAAAAAAGTTTTTCATTTTTTAACATTAATTTTTTAATGTCAAAAAATGAAAAAAACTTTTCCACCAATCTAATATTTTTCTTCCTCTGTTTGTAAGTTGTATACATATTTTCATACAAAAATACAAAAATATTGCAAATACATGCTATTGTATTTATTAAGTTTAAAAACAATTAGTTCTCCGAAAATACATTTATATAACTCAATTTATTGTTAAGTCAGTCGATAAATTGTTAGTAAATTGAGATATTGGCATAATAGTTGCAATAAATATAACTTGATATATATCACGATATGATATTTATCAAAGTTCAAACAGTCAATCGATTGTAAATCGCTAAAGTCAATAAAGTCAACGGATTACGATTGAAGAAAGGTCGCTCGCTGTTTTGTGCGCAAGAATAACAAACGCGTATGAAGAGAGAAAGGAAGGGATGTAGAGATCCTTCCGACTTTCACACTTGGCATACCTATATGAATACGTAGGTATCTATCATCGCACCTACGCGTCAATTTAACAGCGACCAATTGTCGCCCCCGCAATAGGAAATGGATTGCAAATCGGAGAATCAAGATTTATTGTACAATTAAACGTCATAGTTTACAATTTTTTTCGTGATTTGATACTCGCAAAATTTACCCCAGAATAGATTTTTTTTCCGCATGTAATTCGTAACACTTATTGATAGCAAAAAAAAACAATATGTGATAACGATATATTACGTTTCTTATTTTTGTTGACTTCTCATCATATTTGAATTTAACATCTTTTATAATAATTGGCATTATCATGGTGTCGTTTGACGCTTTGCATTAGTAAGATAGTTTCTTTTTTGTTTCCTTCTTTCCGTAAGTGTATATTAAATAAAAAAGTATTCTGAACATAGTGTTGAGATGTATGCATGCATCGGACATGTATGCTTTTTCTTCACGATTAGCACCGACAGAGAGATACAAACTCTTCGTCACTCTCCGAGCAAGTGTTCTCAGAAGCTTTGAGTATGCAAATTGACAAGATTTAATTATTGTTTTTATACATACGGTTTTATACATACATATTTATTTATTCCGAGTTCTTTCCTTTTTTCTTTCATTCATACTTTGTTTAGATTGATCATATATTGCATTATTTTGCTAGATTAATAATCACAAGTTTTTTTGTACTAAAGATAGAGCACTCGAAGACTGATACGTCAACGTATGACAATAAATAATTTAAATTTTTGCTCGAAATCATTTTTTCTTTGCACTCGCTCTTATATTTGCTCGTTTTTTACACTTATATCAAGTGTATATTTACATTGAAGAATCTTTATTTTATTGTCAATTTTTTAATAAGCTTTAAGACAAGAGAAATAGTGAGAAGTTGAAAGAGAAGAAGACTTAATTTGTAATCTGTTACAAGAGAGGATAGAAGTAACTCAAAGAAAAACTATTATTGTATTTTCCCATGTACAACCATGCGTTAAGCTCTGAATAAATTTAGTATTATATAATACTTAGTGTCACGAAAACGCATCGTATTGGATCAATTCTCGATCAATAATGACACTTGTTAAATCTAATATTGATACTAACGCTGTAAAGACCGACAACGACCTGATGGACCACTGCGTAAGCAATTAACACGCGTTGATAGTTCGTGCGTGCTCGCAGAAAATTCGATTTGACGATATAGACACTCTTTCAGGTGCGAGGCATGATGGCAATTTGATATGATAGTTCGTATAATTCGCACGTCGGTCATGCGTGAACTAACGTGCATGGCACAATCATCGCGCAGCGAAAGCGCATACGCGCTACATGTTTGCATCTATCCTTAATATGTAATTGATGTTTCTATGATAGTTTGGAATGGCATCGCAGAGCGATTCTCCATTTCCGTCATTGCCACTTGTAAATAAAAAAGTGATAAAAATGATAAAGATAAGATAAAGTAAGCTTATATAAAATAGATTTGATAAAGTATCTTATTGTTGGTATTTTTTTTTCGAGACAAAACATTTAAAAAATCTCTGTTTATATATGTAATTGCGACTATCTAATTTATTTCTTTTTTTTAATTTCAGTGTTAATTTAATTGAAATTTTAATTTTAATTAAATAAGATAATTTCAATTTTAATTAATTTTAATTACTTTTAATTAGTGTTTGCAAACATTTTACAGTAAATAATGTAACGAGAGTATTTAATTTCGAGAATTTGACTATCTTGTAAGTTTTTATATGCGACGCGATATCAAAGTAATTTGCGCGTAAACAACATAACAACTCCCAATTCAATTAGCCTGTTAGCGCGAAACATTGTAGCAATCTTTTGTTGTGTAGTTATGCATCTTATCGTAAACTCATGCCTTCTCTTCCGAAATCGCCTCAAGCAGTTTCAAGCATCCTGTATTGTCAGCTACGCACATTGCGTAGGTGTACGCTAGAGGTGAACCCAATATTTATACTTCTAACACCACCGCTCCTAACTATATCAATTTACTTAGCAGTTACCGATTTCTTGTGTGCATTATTTCATATCTGAAGGTGGACAGCTACAAAATATCTTTTTGACAAATTACTTGTGTTTAACAGTCTACGATTTAATTTTGCTTTAATATCGATAAAATAGATATATTCTTAAGAGAGTTAAATATTACAAATGAGATAATTAATCAAAATTTAAATCTAAAAATTATGACTAAACAATTGTTATGTTTATGTGTAATTTACGTTTTCAATTTTAATTTATTTTATGTAGAGTAAAAAGTAATATTTTGAAAAATAATAGTTGTCAAATTGTTCGAATAAACTCTTGGCATAAAATAGTCGGCAATAGATTATAATTAACTAAAATTAAATAAAGTAGAGGCTCTAAATATTACTAAGTAATAGAAATACATAAACAATTAAGCATTAAAAAGCCGACGCAAATGTAGGGCGTGAAGTAACATGCCACCTATTATTCTGTCCATACTTTATTAATGATCCAAACGTTTCGGACTCATTTCGAGCTTCCTTCAGTGGTTAAAAAACTATGAAATGATAGAGCGAGTATATGAGATAAAATAGAATAAAAAAAATTTTCTAACTCATAAGAATATTGATATACCTATATATTCAAATGTAATTACGTAATTCATCTCCACCGATCTTCACGCACGTCTAATGTAAGAAGCCTGCTAAATAGTGCATATAACGTAAAGTAGAGATGCATTGATAAAACAGATTGCATGAAGATTATCAATAGATTAAACTGTAAATTAATGAAACTGTGACAACAGACCGAGAAGAGCAGCAGAGACAGAACGATAACTGACACAAACTGATAAAAATGTCATAAAAACATAGTAATACGTATATTTATTCTGATAGTTGAAAACGTATTAACAAAAATAATATCATATCTTCGATAAACTATTAATAATTGCTTTATTTAATTTAACGGTGACTAATAGGTGGAATGTTACTTCACGCCCTACATCTGCGTCGGCTCTTTAATGCCTAATTGTTTATATATTTAGATTAAAATTAATATAGAATTAATGCATGGCGAAAAAAACAAAGTTAAGCTTTGCAAAAAGTGTAATGTATTATTTTCTGGCATAATATCCCTGTAATCGCGATCTACCTATGGACCACTAAATCGCACGCAATAACTACGTTATTCCTCTATAGGATTTCACCACGTGCAATTATTCGATCCGGCGCCTCATCCTGTTCTTACTGCACACTCTCATTACACACGATAATATCGATTCAAAACACGTTTCAGAACAAAACGTCCATCATTCATACGGTGAAATTATCCCAAAATATACTTCTTTTCAACCATTCGCATTCCGGGCAGTGTCGTGACGACAGTGGGGTAGTTGGCTCCGCGGATTTAATGCATGCCTTCCTCGTCCCTCGATAGGCTCTACCAAGGTAGAATCGCGGCTATTCTCCGCGATGGATTCCCCGGATGCCAGTAGTCGGACGATCGGTCGGCCCTCCGGTGATTTGGTGAAAAGGGGGCGGGAAACGAGGAGAGAGAGCGATGCTCTTTTTTTCCGCGGCACAGGATGAAGATTGTTGGTTTTGCAGCACCGGTACCAACAGCGGTGGTGAATGCCCCAGGGCGGCAAAAGGCGGTTGCTGCTTTCTGGGAACGGGTCGGAGTCCCAGCCGTACCGGGAGCGGTGATTGCGTGGTGATTAGCCTCCACCTTCGCCTCTTTGGACCGACGAACGGAGGACGGTAAAGAGAAAAGGAGCGAAAGAGCGGGCAGGCAAGAGAGCATACCGCACGGGCGGAAAGAGACGCGAGTGAAGTGTATATATCGGGAGATATAGCGCAGTATTCATCGTCGTGCGGACGAGTGTGGGAGCGAGGTGCCCGATACGAGCCATTCTTACGAGCCGGCTTCGTGGATTGCGTATCGCGAAGAGCGAGAGCGCCGACGTGCGTTGAAAAGTGTACAGAGATAAGTATAATATGTGATGAGAAAAAGGTAAAGAGAAATAGAAAATCGCAATGTGCATTTCGCCTGTCATTGCATATACGTTATAGACGAGTGTCTCATTTTGCGAAGAAATCAATATAATACTTCAATATATTGCATTCAATCATTTTCATTGATTGCGTGTGAAATATTGAAGTAAATATTGATATTAAAAAAAAAAAAAAAAAAAAAAAAAAAATACCTGAAAAGATCTTATCGATACAACTTCCATTTACGCGAGCTATAAGAAACTAGATTAGAGATGATTAATTGTTATTTAAAAAATAATAATAAAAATTATATTCCGTAAGAAATCATTAACGATGACGCATCTTGAGAGATATCTTAAGAGATACCGTTCGCACAAAGCGTCATACCCGTGACTGTCATACGTCTTTATCATGAAAAACGCGCGCCTTTCGTTACTGCAACGTCATTCATAGAGGTATGTGGGACGCGTAGCCCTGTCTCTTTCTACATTTCTCCTCGAGTGTTACGCGTATACGCGTAAGTAATATTTATATGCCGAAAGAACCACCACTCTAATTGAATCTGTAGCGACAGAACATCGTACCATGGGTGAATGTACGGCGAGTACCATAGAAAAGACAGATTATACGTAGCTCGCAACATTTGATACGATATGCGCATCGGGGATCGTTGGGAGCAGTCTACAGAGGCGTCGGGTTTCTCCCTCGCTCGAGTTCTGAATCGAGCGATGATTAAAAAGTCAACGAGAGAAATAAGAAACGATCCAAGCAGCAGAGAGAAGCGAGACCGAGTTGCCGTATCGTGCTATTGATCGTAGCGCGCGATAAACACGTGCTAATTTCGCAAATTACGTTAATTATGAGACGAAAATAATAAATATGTAAAAGTAATTAACGCGGAGAAATGGCATTTGGCTGGTTTTCACAGACGAATATCGAAACTGAATGAATGAAAATGATTGAATCATATGTGTGACATGACCCTGGCGCATTGTTTGAAAACTTTTAATCTCCGCTTAAGACCGGTTTTTCTCTCCGCACGACAGTTACCGCAGCTTCCCGCGTATATTCAGCTTTCGTTGAATATGAATCAGGCAGGGTGCGTCAGTGGCGACGAACACGTTCGCCAGACGCACAATATCTCCCCGACTTTCTTCCCGAGCCGGCCGCAATCATTTCTGCGGGACGACTTTGATTTACGAGGTACGCGGGAAAACTCGAGGCTACCCGCGCAAGAGTTCGCAGTCTCCGCCAATGGGTCTCGACCTCACGGATGCACCGAGCAGATTAGCGGGGCGCGCGCAGATTTGCATTTTGTCTGGCCGGGACTACCACGCACATCGGGGATAGTCCGAAGGAGGATGAGGAGGGCGACCCCATCCATAAAATGCCGCTGAGGGGTTTTAAGTTGCCAGAGAGTTGCGCGTCAATCTCCATCCTTTACCTCCTCTCGCCAATTCCGTCTTTGCCATGTTCCTTTTGTTTTCTACCTCGGCTCCTAGGCCCCGCCGTTCTTCTCTTTCGCATCTTGTTCAGTCTACCTGCTGAGCGTCGCCGACGCATCGAATTATCAAAGGTGTCTCTATGCTGACGCGTCGTAAAACGTCTGTAATACGCGAGCGAGGCGCCTCGGTGTTACGACGATATGGATCACTGATGTCATACTGACGTCACCCGTCGTTTATATCCAGAGGTGACAACCTACTGTTGGCATCGGTGCAAGAGTCGATCTGAAACGACGTTCCGTAACGTAGGAAAGATGAGAGAAGAGGGGAAACGCATGGCGCGCAGGAATGCACGCGGTCGGTTACTATACGGCATTCAATGTCATCGTCGATTACGTTATCTCGATTCCTCGGCCGGCGATAGGCCGCACACGCGTGTGCACACGTGTATAAGAAAGCATCCGCGAAGGCTGATTGTATACTATACTTTAATCGTGATCGAATGGTAGCGCGATGGGTTGTGGTATCTTTTTTTCTTTCTTTCTCCCTTTCTCTCTTCTTCTTTTTTCTTTCCTTCGAATCCTTTTGATGGCAAGGATTACGTAAGTTTCATGCAGTTTTTTTTTTTCTCGCGTCAAAGAGAAGAGACTACATGCCGTTAAATGACTTCTCTTATGCGTTAGTTCGTTGCAGATAAAAGATATCCGATTTGTGAAGTATGCGAGACGCATTTTATACCATGACGACTTGTTTAATCTCATGAATATTTCCTCTGATAAGATGTAAAAGAATACGACGATCTAATCTGACACTGATATAGACGCGCGCAATAGTATATATGATATTAATTAATACACAATCTATCTCGAGATTAAACTAGTTGATTTAAAATATTTTCTTTCTCACAAATCTATAAAAACATGACGTAGGAAAAAATTTCTTTAAATCTTTTTAATGTTACCGTACGATCATATTAAAATTATGGTATGTGTTTTTTTATTGTTTTGGGAACGGAAGCTTTGCTCCGCTCGGATTAATTATCTTATCATATTTGCGGCGTAGAGCACATTATGTTCCGCCAGATCGATATCTGTATTTATATGTAGAGATAAATCATGTTAATCTTGCCTTAATAACGGTTTGTAACACATGCGTGAACGTATAAGAGAAAGCTTGCGCTAAATTATATTGTTAACTTTAGACGATAGGAGGATCTCGCGCGGAAGAAATCGCGTTGTAAGTACATAATCACGTTATTACTCCGGATCATTGACGTCTGAAAAGAAGATAATTACGATATTATATAGAATTATTCGATAATATCATTCATTATATTCCAGAACTTCCAACTTTACTTTTAATAATACATTTTTTTTTTTTTTTTATATAAATCACTTTTTCTTTTTACAGTAACAATTTTCGAGAAAGCAGTAACCATGATTTACAAAAAGTTTACAATTAAATATTTCTTTAAAATATTTCAACGTAAAATTCTAAAAAGCCAAAAATTTTAAATTTTAAATGTAAAATTAAGTAAACAATAGAAAAGATGTAATCTATTTTAAAGAAAGTGGAAAAAAAGAGATAGAAATCTCTCTCTTTCTCTCTCTCTCTCTCTCTCTCTCATATACTTTTAATTAAAAAATGTTTAATTAAAGCAATTTTTGTTTGGAATTTCGTAAATCAATGAGTAATTATGATATTTTATATGGATTTTATTATACTCTCTTATATAAGCTACTATGTTATATAATATATTCTGATGTTATAACTTTTTACACGTTTTTACGTTTTTATAGAAAAGAAGCTATTTATGTTAATAAAATTATGCAAACTAGAGACATTAATAACAAGATGTATTATCTTAGGAATTGAGATAAGCATTTGCAATGCAAATGCCATAAAATCAGTATTTTCTTGTTTAATTAATAATTAATGGCATAAGTTAGCTATTCTATTATGCATTCCTGTCGACCTAGGTCATGTTCAGATGCAATTTTTCTTTAAACAAATATATCGAGAAATACAATAATACAAAATTTAAATTGCAATGTATGTTTTACCGCTCTTTTTTTAATACTATCGTTTCTCTTCTCTTCTATGCTTTCATTTTAATGAGTTTAATTACTTGCACGTTAGATTCACAGTAAATATTTCTGTGGAAAGTGCCATTGACATATCAGTATTCCAAATCATATTCTGCATTTATGCATGAATTATTTATTTAAATAATATGGCAACATATAAGGAAGCATTTTATTGTTAGCGCAGTCCTCAAACTTCCGTTTATCCATTAGATTCGTTGGAAGGGTGCACACACAATAGGTAAGAAACTGGTCGTTTGGTCTCGTCGCAGCCGAGAGTAATTCGCCATTTGTCGCGTAGTCGATTCCGCGATGCATCTTTTACGAGCGACGGGATAAGGATGCATTCACAATGCATCGTCCGAGTATCTCCGTGTGTTTCCTTCGATTTGTATCGTCGACTTTTTGAAATCGGTGAAAATGATGGCTCTGATAACGGCAAGTACGCGGATACGAAATCAAGATGACAATGTTTCCACCGCAAAACGAGACCATCGTACGCGGGACTATAAAAACACGTGCGTACCGCACGTGTGTCGTGTTAAAGAAAGCGGAGGCTATCGTGTATGTGACTAACGACGGGCGGTCTCGGACCGGGACGGACATAAAATCGAACTCTCTCTCACACCGCGGCCTGTAAAGGCCCTTTACGATGATCTCGCGTACCGTGAATATACAGAGACGTTAGCGGGGCCTTCAGATGGAACTGGGTACGTGTATACCACGCCCTTCCGTCGACCCTTTAGGTCCTTTACGATTTTCTTGCATAGTGAACGCCGATAACAGCCTCGACCTCAGATCGTAAAGGCGGTAGATTCTGTCATCGCGCCTGAGTGACCAAGCATTCGTTTTATTGACAACAAATATTTTCAGATCTTAATATACTACGAGTGACATATTATACATCACTTTGACTATCGTCGATCGACTTCTCGTTAATGTACAGGATCGATAATACGGCAATAATTATACGCGATAAATCCCATCAACATGTCGCGTATTCATACAATTTATTTTTCCATTGTTTACAATATACAATTATTTTTTATATGTAGATATCAATATATGAATATTGTAAATAATGGAAATAGAATACGTAATATCTTTATCAGTAATACATATCTTAATCTCTGCATTTAACTAATCCATGAAACTATTGCATAAAGAAAAAGCGTGCTGCGTTCAAAACATTGTCAGATATAGAGCAGAAAATTTTAATCCTTTAGTCTTCGTGTTTAATGTTTATATACATATACGAGAAAAGCAAAATTCGTCATTCTAGTCAATCAGCGCCAGAGCCATAACGTACGTAAGTAGAAGCGCGATTGAGTGAGCCGCGAGCACGTGATGCTGGTATATAAGCGATGATACACGTGACTCCGACGTTCGGCCGACTAGTGAATTGCGACGCGCATCGTCCGTGTGTTTTGCGTGCGCGTGTACAGGCTCGCGGTCGCGTCTCGTCGGTGTGTCGTGCCGATCATTGAACCGGCTTCCAACACAATCGCAGTGAATCAAAGTTGTCGGTGGTCAGGCACGAATCCGGCCCCGCTCTCCACCCACGATATTTGCGCGGAATACGCGAGACCCGTTCGATACGTAACCGATTTTACGAAGCGTTCGCGAAATGAATTTTTTGCCGATTCGCAGACGATCACTGCCTACGCATTGCCGGCGCGGCTTATTCGTATTGTCTTGTTTTAACAACGCGGCAGTGTAGTCAGTTACGAAACTTGTTGCGTTGATAGGTTTAGTCCAAAAACTGCAGATATTAATACAACCAGTTCGTTTTGACAAATGATCGAAGACAGATTGTAAAAAACGAATTGAGCAATATTGAATTAATTCATTTGTAGACAGACATAACAACTTGTCTGACTTTGAAAGCTATAAAAAAATTTGATCGCCTTGTTCAATATTATTTGAAATTATATAATTTTTATTTATGAAAAAGAAGATGACATTATGAAAACAAATCAAAGGTCTATGAAAGAAAAAAATTTCTACTTCAAACTAGTCGAAGAATATACGCTATATGTAAAGCATCGAACTTTCGCCTATCCTGTATATACAATACTGAATCGGTCCCTTGTCACATTTCATCGCGTGTTTTCTTCACTTTCCACCCACAACAACGTGTTAAGTATCATGACACCGGGACAATAAGTATCCTCTTCCCTTGCTTAGAATAATGAACTAGTCGATCGCAGATCGCAGTATCGGTGAATTCACACTCAATGTTCTCCGAGCAAAGAACGCGATCGTTTTTGCCAACCTCATCTCGGATCGATCGGTCGGTTATCTTCGCCTGTGTCATGGCAGCGCATTCAACCCGTTCGACACTCCGCGTATCGACATGAATGAACGTTCATTGCGCGCACGACCTCAAGGTAGAGAATAAGCAGTCAACCGGACGATGGATGATGTCAGGTGACAAGAGATCACAAACGGAGATTTGTCTTCGGCTCAGTGAGTGTTTCGCAATTGACCAGACTCGTCGAAAAACTAATATGCACAGCGGCTTTTGTATTTACACATCTAATTAGCTTATTTTTTTCCGATTGTGAGAAAATTCTCCTCAAGAATTAAAATTGAATTTTTTTAAGACTGATATGGAGTTTACAGCGAAATAATGATAAATGTTCCGATCTTATTGGCAAGTTGAAATTTTTATATCAAGCGTCCACGCATCGGAATATGATTAATTTTACAAATAAAACATGCAGAAATAATTGATTTGAAAATAAAGCGCGGTAAGCGTTTGATATTACAGCTGCATACACCCACACTTCAGCACTCTACTTCTAAAGCGGTTGGCGCATTAAAGTCTTCCTTTAAAGATGACTGTTTCAAAGAATGAAAGATACGCGTTATAATTTCTACGTGTCGTGCACAGCTACGGAAGTGAACATACATTATTGTAGCGTGCCAACGGCAAGCTTCGGCCTCCGTAATTGCTATCGTAGGTGGTGGAATGGAAGAGTTCGCGGTGGAGCCTCGTAAAGCTCGGCTCACTATGTAGCGTGTAATTTAAACATTGCCTCACTTCTGTGTACCACTCGTATCGCAGACTTCTAGGTCTGCGCAACGAACGAAAGTGTGGCCGACATAATAGTCTGTTAATGACAATAATTGAGAGTTGATCAAATACGAAATATGTGCTCGTGCGTGTGTGGCTGTGGTAGATGGTATCGGGTTTAAAAAATTTCACGAAAAATGTGGAGCGCACGTTATTTGGGATGTTAGGATTCGTTATTAAGCATCGGCCGGCTTCAAGCTGGTTATTAAGCAATCGGTTAGTATATGATTTACTATAATGTCGGAGAAAAATCATTAAATTAAAATCGTTGTTATTTAAACGATCGGTCAAACACGGCAATCAAGTAAAAATTGATCCCCTAATGTAATCTTTTAAAGATGTCGGTAAAATAAAATGTAAAAAGATGTAAAGAAAATGCCGCAGGATATATTAAGAGTCAGAAAAGTCACCTTGAGAAAGCAACGAGAATGATCCGCCGACGCGTTTTAAATGCAGCATAGAAGAGCTGCCAATACTTAATGCGCTCATAAATCCGAGTAATTAGCGACTCTTTACGAATAATGAATTCGCCAACAATTTTAAATTACAATACAGGGGAATATTACTTCTTTCGAAGTATGAATTGAATTAATTGTCGGGAATTTGTTATGATTGTAGTAAGTCTACGAATATCTTGAATGCAGGTAGAAACAGGTTGTGACTAAATAAACGAGCAGTTTAGCTAATATCTGAAAGCAAGTATTATGTTTTTTTTTTAAAATCTGCTACCGACAGAATGATTACATAATAGTTTTACTTATTATCCTTTCCATGTCAATCATAGATATTTATATAAATACCGCATCTCTGATAATGTATTGGATATTGCTGTTTAATATAACTACAAGATAGACGGATAATAAATATTTTACGAAACGCGCGCGTATTTTTTTATCTTATACAACAAAGATGACTCAAGGATATCCATTACTTTTTATTATATCATGTGTGCATAATTAGTTCTACTACACATATACACACAGTTAGTAGACATGTGTATCTTTAATTTACACTGCGTTAGCTCTTTGATTAACATATCTAGCAATAATAACATTATTTATCGATAATTAGACTTATTAAGTATTATTTTCCCGCTCACGTCACAATATAATCGCCGGTCCACTTTAGTGTCTGCCGCGCGAAGCGTCCACATGTGCTTTTTTCTCAAGTGTTCAAATAAGAAAAAACCAATTGCCATGGTTTTCGTAGCATTACAGGAATCAGCGCAAGTAAACGCGCAAGAGATCAGAAACGTCGCAAGTATTATCGCAATGTTCATAAAAGTTTCAATCACACGCGATCGATTTAATCAAATTGTTTATATATTATAAACAACACAAAAATGTTCTAGAATTTATGACGTATCGCGTATCAAAGAATAAGATCGACTCTAATCAGATAGCAATCGAACAAGAAAATCTGTCAGAGAAAAAGAAGGTAAAAAACTGAAGATTTATTTTAAGCCTGATTTATTCATAAATCTATCTTTCTTTGTCTCTTTTTTTCTATTCGCGTTTTTGATTACGCATGTTTCGTGTCGTTTTTTCAACTCAGTTGCAACTAACAATAAGTACGATTAACAAATTACCACAAAAAATAACCCGGAGGCCTCGGCCAGATCGTTCGATATTTCATCGCTGAGGTGTAATATCTCCCATCAGGATTAGATGCAAGCTGCTATTTAATAAATAATACTTGTCTGCGATTTAACTATATTAAAATTAAAAGAATTCTGAGTCAATTTTAATCTAATTTTGAGAGCCAAATATAATTCGAGATTGAAAATTAGAAATAATATACTAAATAGCAAAGTCTAGCTATTTTCTTTTTTTTTTCTTTCTACATAATTAAATATTGTAATTAACAAAAACTTGCAAAATTTTAATCGATACAATCATTACTATTTAATCGTAATGCAGAAATAAAGGAAGACCAAGGTTATAAATCAAAACGTTAAGTCAATATTTAATGTTACAGAGAGAAATATTACTCTATTGTTTGATTTCTCTCTTTAGATCGGAACTTAATAGCAGGCATCAATTAACTGAAAGTCAGTCTGATCTATTCGTAAAAGATAATTCGCAGCAGAAAAATCATTCCATTGTGAGATATATAGTGAATCTTCGACTTTTATATGCATATAGTAATTCTTCGATGTGTCACGCGCGGTCTGAGCGCTGGCATAATATTTTCATTTCACGCTGGAGTGCTCGTCTGTCCCATAATATGTCCAGTGAACCCTGCTGAACCCAAAACCACAACCCAGTATGCTTCCAAGTCGCTCTCGGGATCTTTTCTTTTATTTCCGTTGTAGGACGTAAGTCACTCGGTGACACTAAAGGACGTACAAAAATTTCACGATGTAACTCGTGTCAAAATTTCGGGTTGCATAGGATGCCGTAAAAAATATTGGTTTTAAAAAAAATATTACATATCGAATTCAAAAAATTATAATTATACAAATGCTAGCTAAAAACTGCATGGATTATTTTCGTGTTAGCAGTGATCGAAATGAATAAAACGTATAAGTTTGCCGTCGACGGAATTAATATCGCATAATGACTCTGAGATCATACTAAAATAGAAATCATAAAATTGCCAGAATTTAAAGCCAGCGGCTCGGCTCGGCTCGACTTGACAAAAGAGAGAAAGGTTTGCCTGAGAGTTGTTTGACTCCTCCTTCATTCGTTCTTTCCCACCTCCGTAAGGAATTGCTTTCGTCCCGCGTACGTACTAAAGTAGTCAACTTCCTTTCGACAAGGAGATATCGAAAGAAAGATGCATGACATACTCGCGACGGACGCGGTACAGGCCTGGACTCCGGAAGATGACCAAGAAGATGACGCCGCCGTCGTCCGCTGGTGCGCATCGTCGTCACTTTCAGCAACGATGGGGACCACCTCCGGGGCGCGCACGAGTGTTTAATAAACCGGTTAAGGCCCGTCCCCGGATCTGTTTGCCTTTGGCTTTTGTAACTTTACTAGTGTTGTGACTCGAGTCCGCGGAGCCTACATGAAAAAAAAGGGGTCCGCGATGGTACCCGAGCAAACAGTCCGTGTGTGTCTCGTATCAACACGACGCGCGTCTCTATCGGCGGCTGTGCCTTCCTTAAAGTGATGGGGAACGTGGAGGTGGAGAACAGACAGCTCTTGGTGACGAATTCAAATTTGTCGTCCCGGAGTTAGAATTATCCCCATTGACGGGGAAGTTTCATTGTGTAAAAATGCGTTGTATTTGTTATTATTTATCTTTCAGATCAGTATCTTTAAACTACTATTTAAATATGTGCAAGTTCACACTTGAATTCATTTATTAAAATCTATCTTCAACTGCAAAAAAAAGCTTTAAATTGGAGTTTATGTCAATTTAAATTTATTTATTCGGAGTTAAAAAAGTCGTGACATTATTAACACTATTAATTAATAATTAATAAGAAATCTAACTATATAAATGACTTAGGATATAAAAAGAATAGAGGTTAGTTACATTTATCTCGTGTATACTATTCGATATGAGCTTATTGTTAGTAAATTCTATTTTAAACTCCGGTTATGCCTTACGAGTTATTATTGAAACCTAATAAATGACTGATTTTATGAAGCGAATTAATTGTGAATTAATTCAAACAATTATTTATAATGAATTGGAAATTCCCTCTCTAAATAGGTATGAGAAATAAAATAGATAGCAATGAGTAAGACTAGTTCGGAGGTGGCAGTGACGCGGAACAACGGGCTATCGCGGTTGAGAGAACCGCTTTTAATCCGCAGAAAATAGAAGTAAATAGATATGACTGAATATAAATTATTCATTGCGGTTAATATTATTGTGTTTTAAGATAAGATTAAAAATGCAATTGAAATAATCAGTGATATAAATTATAAATATTAATATTTATAAATTATAAATATTCTTAGAACTTTTTTGTTAGCAGATTACAATTCTGACAAATAAAATAAATAATTAGTTTATTATTCACTGAATGGCTTGTTTTCACATAAATGGAAATCTATGTTAAAGTATGTTTAGTTATATGATGGATATGTTGGTAGTATTGTATTGTGTCATATATAAAATTTTGCATCACATTCTTGCATTAAAGATTTATTTGTTACGAGAGTCAAATAGCTCAAGGAATGTTAATGTATCAATAAATGTGCAAAGTGCTAACGATATAGAGGTCGTAGGTGAATTAAACTATTGATATCTATCTTCTTGAGCTCCGGACTGACTGAAGCCAAATAAACACACTGGCAACCTAATCTTATGTACTGACTCATTTCAATGCTTAGTCACTAATTAGTGAAACAAGAATTTTTTAAACTCGCATGAAATTATAAATACTACACAGCAAAGTTAATATATTATAATATAATATGGTATATTATAATATAATATTGTATAAAGAGATAATTAATAAAAACATAATTTTCTTATTAATTAAAAAATACTCATTATAAACTTACTAATACTTACTAATTATAAATAAATAATATAAAAATAAATAAATATCAATATAAATACAAAATTTCATAAGAAATGAGCATGATTACAATTACGAATAAAACAAAATATACGATGCACGAATGTTGTATCATTTCCGCAAACAATGACACTATAAATCTTTCGGCTATCAGTCTTGCAGTATTATGTGAGAAATGTTTGTATTGTTATCTCAAGAAAGAGCTTTAAACGTATTCGCCGCTTAAGCTTGGGATTAAATTAGTATACGAGCTCGTGCACAATTGCTATGTCGACTAATTTTTATTCTTTTTTCCGGAAGAAGTATTTTTATATTATTTGCTTTTTAATATTGTAATTTAAAATCAAACAAAAGTATTTGTATTGCTAACATTAAATAATATTAAATTAATGTTTTGAAATTATGCAATATTTATATTATGTTTATAGTATTGAAAAATTATTATAAATTTATATTATATAGAAATTATTTTTTGTATATAATTATGCAAATAATGCATCTCTTTGAATAATATTAAAAATATATAAATCAGATTTCTTATTAGTTATTACTTAATTAATAGTGTTAATAATGTCACTACGCTTTTAACTTCGAATAAATAAAACTAAATTGACATTAATTCCAATTTCGACCTTTTGTTTGCAGTTGAAGATTTTAATAAATTAATTCAAGCGAGAACTTACACATATTTAAACTTTAAATTATTAAAGTTACATAGAATTAACAATTATCATACAAGCATAATTGTGTGACAAAACGATCTTGTATTCTTTATGAGAAGAATGAAAGATAAATGTTCATGATTATGACAAAACTGATACTGAATAAAGCGTAAAAACAGTAGCGGCTTATAATAGTTGTACAAAATTAATTCAACATAGATTCTAAAGACAAACCATTGATTATTTAGAAAAACATGCGAAAGCGAAGCAAATGGAAAGCTATTTAAACAACTGTATGTTAAAGTAAATTATAAATGCATTTGCGTGAAATTATTTTCTCCGTTCTCTATAAAACGCGGCTCTATTATCTTTTTCTTTCCCAATCATCTGTCTTCTTTAGACAAGATCACTAACCTCCCTTGAGTGCAATCGATAAAGATGATAAAAACAGCGCATCGTGCGAATTAAGAGAAACGATATCTCAAACGTTACAGATTCCACACGTGTCATTGCATCATTATACATGTTTTAGTAAAACATGTCGTCGTTCTGACGATCATGTTCTTTCGTTTAGTTCTACGAACTTGCCGTGACAAAAATGCGTAGCGATTTTCATTCTTCTGAAAGCGCAATGCGATCTCGCGGAGACGTCAACGCCAGGAGCGAAGTAACATTATAATGTATGTCGACGAGAGAGGAGGAACGACACGCGCCAGCGCAGTGTAATATCCGCGAAATGTTTTCGTTTGTTGTTGGCAAATGTTTGCGCGTGACGAATACTTCGTCTCCGCGAGACGATGCGAAAGCGAAATATAAATGCGCATTAGAGAAAGTGGATAGATTTCAACAATGTACACACACCGCCTTAGTGTGGCGAGGGCGAAGGCTCCAGCCACCAGCAGATCGAAGATCATCTCTTCCTTGTCCTCCTGCAGGAAGGTCCTCGGCTGCTCCGGGTGATAGATTCCGCTCGCATCCACTTGCGCACTCGCGATCCCTCCGCGAATCGGTGATTAAAATTGTCCCGAAAATGATGCTGTTACTGTTCGCTATCATCCACCGTCGCCGAGCGACGAACTGTCACGCTCTGTCAGGATATCGAAATCTTGGAGATATCTTGGAGTAAAAGTCAATGCACCAAAGTTACTGTGCGTCAGATAGATGTCAAAGTGACATAACAGCGCACTAGAAATCTCCACATCGTCAGAGTTTTCGCAAGATAATTTTCATACTCGGTCGGCTTGTTTTCCGTGATGGATGCAATTGACGCAACGCAACTGGTTATCCACCTGCGTAAAGTAAGATCCTGATAGCTGCGGATGATCCCACCCGTTGACATTCGAGGGGATAACGTGCGTCTAATCTAGAATCCCTGCTGCAGCTCCCATTGATTCTTGGCAAACTTTCCAGAAGAACCACCGGCGCGGTAGACCATTCGGCTTGCCGATCTCGTGGTGACTGAGTGGGTCCCCCGGTTGCGACTTCCAGTTACTCACTCGAGCTCACGGACTCACTATTCACCTCGTCCTCTCGCTCTCGCACGCTCACCGGCACTCGGTCCCACCTCTCTCCCTCTTGCCACTGCCTCCAGCCCCCTTCCGTAGTCCCACCGTAGTCCTCGGCCTGTCAGTACGTCCTCCCTGTCCTCCCACCTGCACGCACGCTACCCTTGTTGCGCGATCTCCGCGTGGGGAGACATACTGTACGATGAGCTACTCATTGGACCCCCGGGGCCACGTTGATTTCATTTTACGAACGAAACGTCATTAAATTCACCGATCGCTTTGCGGACCCATATGATAGATACTTTAAGACGATTAATACAAATTTTACAATATAATCGACAACTAAATGCATATTTTTGAGGAATTATGAAAGAGGCGTCAATTTTAATGAAGCATTAAAATAATTAGCAACATATACATGAAGGATTAGAGCGAGGAAAAAAATGGTCCCAAGAGAGACAAAATCTTTTAGTAAAATGCATTAGTTACAATTGATTATATAAATAAAATATAAATTAAAGATTGAAACATCTAAATGTTTAAATGATTGTGCATCTGATTACTTAGAAGTTTGTTGCGGTATAATCACTATGCGTAAAACATTCGTGGTAATACCAAACTCTTTCATTTATTAGATGCTATTGTTTTGTATTTGCCGAAGGCATTGTTAATCGCATAATGTTAATCAAATGAAGATGTAATCATTTAGGGAAATAACAGCATCAATATATACATGGAAACCAGGAAAGTAAGTTTCTGTGTCAGCACGTGGCTCGTAAATCAGTGTTCGCGAAGAAGGTATATTCTTGACACAAAATTGATGACTAAGACTTGTTGCGTATATATGTCTGCTAAAATGCTTAACATACAGTCCGTCTAGTCGGTGTTTATATTTAACTTTACTTCCCTCCCTCTCATTACTTAAACGAGATAATTTGATCACTGTTGAAATTAAAATATTTCTCATATAAATCTCACGCACGCAAATTATAATAAAATCCGCGTCTTTTGTACTTTGATCAAGATATCACGACACACATTTAAAACATCATTTATTACATTTTTGTCAACTATCGTTAAAATTATCCACGCACAGTTTCTAATAGTTATATAAAAGTAAAATCCACATTATTCTGTAAAAGTTTTCAAATAACGTCCGGTCGGAAGATATCACGCAAGACGTGTGATATTTTTATTCTGTTGCTAAGGATGGGAGAGGAGTAAAGAGTCGCGTGTGATACGTCATTGATAAGATACATTCCCGATTAGATCTCGATCTCAATTTCGAATCTCATCAATTCAATTATAACAGCATTGCATAAAAAGTATTATAAATCTGAACCTATAATACATACAATATTTTAAATACGGAGATATATGTGTTTAAGATATCGTATTCGTGTTTTCTCGCTTCGATTTCCGATGATTTCGTCCGACACCTATTGAGTTGAATCACTTTTATTGCCCGCAAATATTTGCAAGGCGATTCCGCGCACCGTAGCCGGCGAGAAACCCACGGCTGGTTCCATTAACGCGTGCAAATTATTCGAATATTATGCGCTACAAATTAGACGGCAGCGCCGGGATGGTCCGTTGCGGGCCACGTCGGTACCGGCGAACGCCTCGGGATTTTAATTTAACGATGTGCACGCGGTCGTTTAACTCGGGGTTCAGAAATGCGCGGGATCCTCGGAGGATCCAGTCGTAAAAGGATCGAATTAACGCGCCAATTATAGTGTCACGTCGTTAATTGACCGGTAATCCGTCTTGCGACGAAAAGATGTCTGCATGCGAAAAAAAGACTTCGAAATGCGCTTCACCTCGTTAAAATCAGATACGATACCTAACGTGCAATAAAATCAACAAGTGTAAATCTGGTGCATTTCTGAATATTATACACTTTTTAATACACATAATCAACGCAAAATAAGGACTACACGTTCAACATAATAAATTAGCATATGTGTAACGTATTATATAATAAACTATGATTTATATTAAAGATTCAAACAAGAAAGGCTAAATATATATACAGTGAAAATGTTTAATCAAATTAAAATTTATACACTTACAATTTTATAATTTGTTAAATATATTCTTGCAGTTAAAATTTAATGTATTTTATTAAATTAAATTTTAATTTTGTCAACTTGTTGACATTTTATCATAGATGTATAAATGCCGACAACGAATTTCATCATGTATTTTTAACGTGTATATCTGATATTTACGCGCCTTATCGAAACGGCATCGAAAACGGTTGCATTGACGTTATAAAATTTTCCGATAAGAATCGATGGCGTCAGGGAAAAATTGCGGTGGGCTTCCCCGAGTTTCTTGGTTTCTGTGTGAATTACACATTTTTAACGTTTCTGTTATGTAACGTATAACCGACAAAGCTGCAGGCTATTACCTAGCAAATGGCGCGCTCTTTTTTTTTCTTTTAATAGGAGAAAATGGAAAATTCTCGCTACGCTCGGCTAACTCTTGAAATCGGCCGATCTGTCGACATGAGGTACGAGCTTAATCCCACTGTATCCCATTCGATAGTAATATCGAGTTTTTGCTAGTGTTCTGTACGCCAGAACGGAAATACCTTCCACTCTTGCGCTACTTGGTCCTTGGCTCAGTTCACTTATAATTTTTTTTATATGCACTGTCCCACCATCTTTAGAATAATACTTGATCTTATTGGTTGACTCTTATTGCTGATCATTAATTTTGATTGGTCGGCATCAGATATTATAATTATGAACGCAAATAATGTGCGCGAGGAAAGATTGTAAATGTTGCGAGAAATTATTTTATAGGTATTGTCCTTATTTTTTATTGAAAGGAACTTTTTTTGTTAAAAGACATTTATAATTTATTCAAGACTTGCAGTTATAAATAATATTGTAGTATAAAATAATTATTATATATAGCACAAGTTGACTGCATTAATTAATTTTTTCTTTCATACATATTTGCATTTGTAATGCATAACTTCATAAAAATGTTGACAAAAGAAAATGGTTATAATTATAAGCAAGATTATATGTCAGTAAATGGGCTTTTTGTTTAATCGTTACTTCCTGCCTTTGTGGATATATCGATTGCGACTTTATTTGTCCAGTCTGCGATAAGATTAAGATAAATTTGATCAGTAATTTGATTCAAATTTATGCGTATGCGTATTTTGCTTATATACTTTGTAGCGCGTTCATGTAAATGTGGCGAATGCCACGTCAGGAGTAACATCGGGAATCATACGACTCGCATTTAGCTGCATCGCGATAAAGACGATAGTCGACAGGTAGCCGTCAAGATGGAACAGGCGCCAGAAGATGATTCATAGAGATAAGTGTGGCACGTGCAAGTTTGTTTATTTGTTGTGTTATTGTGTTACAACTTATTCAATCATTGATGGTGAAGCTTTATCTATTACTATTCCATCTCGATGAACGATTACGTCGTGCAAATTATATTTCATAAAAGATGACAAAAGTGAAATTAAACATCACGATTACATATGTGAAATACACTAATCGCTATAGGCGACGCTCGTAGAAAAATGAACGTTCTCAGAGAAACATTGTTGAATGAGTACACGGTTCTTCTCTTGTGCAAAATCATTCGAATAGTTGTTATCGACCGATTTCTCGACCGCGGCTTGTTGCAGAGAAAAACAAGATGAAACGCCTTTTCTTCTGACGTTGCTTTTCAGATTCAATGCGAAAATAAAAGAACGAGCGAGAGATCGCGGTTCCTGCTGGATAACATTAGTGCCGTACGCTTTCCGAAGCCTCATGGCGTGAGCAATTTGTCGCAGATGTATTTGCGTCAGTTTGATACGAGATGAGTCGTGAAATTTATCCGTTCCATTAAAAACAAACTTTTTTAGAAACGCTATTTCTAAAGTGCCGCTATTAATGGAGAAAAACGTGCAATTTACACTGAATTATTTGCACCAAAATCAGATTGTCGCAAAGATGCAATGTATCGCGATTTAAATTAAAATAAAATATTGTATAAGGAAGCTTTTACAATTAGTAGATCATAATTCTATTTATCTTGATTATCAATATAAATGCAAAAATTGGTATCGCGTGATTATCAATTATAATAGTAAGTAGGTAAATGAGTTATTTATATATGGAATAATTATTTATTCACAAAAGTGATCATGTACAGATATATCATCAGAAAGTATTTTATTAAACTATCCCTTTTATCTAATTTTAATAACAATATTATATTAAAAAACTTAACAAGTGTATTAAAATATCTTTATTAATATTATTTATTATTAATCTTTATTTCGTACTTGTGGATTATTTTTGTAATTTTTTTAACAGCATCAATTTCTCGAAAATAAAAAATCGTAAAACAATATATTTAAGCAAATTATTTTTTCAATTTATTATTCTAGTCTTTATTTAGAAGAATAAAAAAAATCTAAATTTTTCAGATTTTTTAAACTACTTTTACATGTTAATAAAGTTATCGAAAATATGTTGATCCACCTGTACGATTATAAGGTGTTAAAAACAACAGTACGAAGTAAGAGTTGATATAATACATTATTAATAAAGATATATTTTATAATACACAATTTTAGTACAATTTTTTAATATTATTAATATTATATTATTTAATGAATTCAATAATATTTTCATAAATAAATAAGATACAAATTTTTGATTGTGTATAAAATGCTTACTCTGATGAGATAAGTTCCGTTTCTAATGTTCGTTTGAAAGCAAATATAATATAATTATGCGTCATTCTTACCTAGCCACATTTTCCTTGCTCGATGTTAATTCACCTTGTTGACTATTTTTCACTTCTTAATCTCACGTGTCGTAGGACGAGCTACACGCATACACGCGGGTGAGCTTAAAGCAGGTCACTCGAGTGATCGAGAGTTACGATCAGCGCACACTCCGTAAGGACACTCCCGTCGTATCAGATTAATGAATGACTGGAGTGGAACTATGAATGAACTCCGCATAGCACTAGAGTACTATATAAGTGCGCACTTTGTGGGCGTTTTCTGCTCTCGGCCAATAAGAATAAGGCTTTCTGCGGAAACTTAACAAGCATAGATGATTAAGTCTATATATTTTTTTCCTTGAACTTTTCCGAAACTAAGAGAAAAAGAAAGAAAGAGGCTGGGAAGAGAGAATTGAGATGGAGAGGAAAATCCTTGACACTTGTATCAAGGATTCCCCTTTTTGAAAATATTTCCTCCTTATGTGCACTAGGCCTTTGAACCAACTTTAGAAAATGAATTTGTTAACAGAATTACACTTTTCAGCCAATTCATAATTTCATTTCATTCTTGCGCTTTTTTCTGTAATTATTTTTTTCTGCGCTGTTTTTCCATCTATTCTCTTTTGACTTTAGAAATTTTCGTCTTTATACTATAATATTTTCCTCTCACTCCTAATTATGCATATAAGGATGTACGTAAATGCATATGCGCATAGAAAAATAATATATCACCATTCTATTAAAATTAAAATTAAACCATATACATGCATCCCATCAAAATAAGTGTGAAAGAAAAATTAATAATAGAATTATGATGAATTGAAAACATTATTTAAAAAATTAAATTTAACGATACGTATCTTAAATTGCGCAGTTGGATTTTAAATTTAATTTAATTAAAAATTATAATTAATAATTAAATAGGAATATACGATTTGATATAAAAAAATTACAGGCCAAGTCTGTATGTCATGTTTTAAAATTATTTAAATTAATATATTTTCTATCATAAACACATACAAACATAGTTCTATGAAATATTGTTGCAATATTTAATAAATTTAGTTTATATGTATCAATTCATTTTTTTTTGCAGAAACTATGTAGTGAATGTTTAGTCTTGTATGAATCATGTTTATCTTTGCAAGTTTCAGCAGCGTGATATCTTGTTATCAGTTACATCATTACTCATGTGCACTAGGTCAATTTCTTAACAGCGAATGCATGATAAACATTTTATCATAGTATCATGTGTAGTATTTATCTTAGAAAAATTAATATTTCATTATGTAAAGTTATGTAATTATGCATAACTTGGATCATTACAGATGATAGTGTTATGACGCTATTGTTACAATGCTTGCATAATGAATTATCAGAAAAGTGCACATATATATGGAAATAACTATATGAATACAACAAGTTGTATGCACGTTTATATATTATGGATGTTGTAGTAAATTGTCGGCAAATCCTATTCACTGAGATCATCTATTAAATAATTAAATAAAAGAGAATAAATAAATTAAAGTTAAAACGAGAGGCTCTAACACAAAAAATTACACAACAAAATAGGCGATTAAGAGCCGTAACGCAGATATCAGGGCGGGTGGAAATAAAAATACGTAAATAAATTAATATATTCAACGTACAGAAATTTATTCAAACGTTTCGATCCTTCCTTGGGGTCTTCTTCAGTGGAGAAAAGAAAGAACTGTAGTATGAGAGACAGACATGTAGAGCTTCCGGAATAATCAGGTGCGCGAACATATTCGAATCTCCCATCGGTTTCAACCGTTGAGAATCACGAAAATAAAATGTTGTTCATAGTTTGCCATGTTGGTCATAGGCTGAACATAAACAGAATTTTTTGGCAAGAGATAATTAATAATTATTCAATCACTATGTCCAAAAAATATATATATGTGGAAGACTCACCGTCAGCGCACACACGCACTCGAGAAACTGTTACATACTGTCACATTTTGAATAACACGTAAACAAGTCAAAGTCATATAAAAAAATTACAATACTAAAATGAAAATAAAAATCGAGTATGACAAAAAGTAAATAAATCTCTATATTTAAATAGTCGGCATATTCCCTAAAATCAATTTATAAGTTTGATAATATTTTTTGGACATAGTGATTGAATAATTATTAATTATCTCTTGCCAAAAAATTCTGTTTATGTTCAGCCTATGAGAGACCAACATGGCAAACTATGAACAACATTTTATTTTCGTGATTCTCAACGGTTGAAACCGATGGGAGATTCGAATATCTTCGCGCACCTGATTATTCCGGAAGCTCTACATGTCTGTCTCTCATACTACAGTTCTTTCTTTTCTCCACTGAAGAAGACCCCAAGGAAGGATCGAAACGTTTGAATAAATTTCTGTGCGTTGAATATATTAATTTATTTACGTATTTTTATTTCCTCGCGCCCTGATATCTGCGTTAAGGCTCTTAATCGCCTATTTTGTTGTGTAATAAAAGAGAATATTTCTTGTTCATAATATAGTGCAAAAACATTTTGTCTGTAAATATCATTCACCTGTAATAAAATTTGTAATACTTAGAAAAATACAATGAAATTTACAGACATAATCTCCAATATAGTGATTCAGTATTTTGCGAGTAGAAAGCAAAATTATAAAAATAATTCTTAAAATTTAATTAGTTATCTTAAATCTTCAAATTTAATTAGTTTAAACCAATCAAAGTTTTCAAATCTCATTTCTCTTAATAAGCTTGTCATTATGAAATTTACATACGTCACAGAGCTACATAATGAAGTTTATTTTATTTTTTTCAACTTTTATTAAGAAAATCAGAGAGAAAGAAATATCCAGTTATATATAATTTATATATAATACAGAGTGTTTATAAAAGAAAAGGTGATTATAAAAAAGGATGGTTAGAAAAGAAAAAGTTTTAAAAAATTTATATTGAGCTCAGTAAGTAAAATACATTCATTCTGTTTGTTCAAGTATGTCCAATAACTCGAAAAATTTTTATTTTTACGAAGTAGTTTTTTGAGTTTTTTTTTGCGTTAACAAATGATTCCGGCGTAATTTTAAATGAAAATAATAAATAACAAATAACGCATCAATTAGATAATGATGAGTCCGACATAGAGTTGATGTTTTTTTTTTTCAATAAGACGGTGCTCCATCCTATTGCAATAATTATATCCGTGCAGCGTTATGGTTCTTGCACATTGTCGTGATGGGCGTCGAGCGATATCCAATGAGAGCTCTACTTTTTCCAAAAAAGCGTTCATTGGTTTTCACCCATTGCATTCAGTGTACGAGAGCAGATATTCGATTTTTAAACAAGCAGGTAGAGTAAAAGAAAAAAGCCGACTGTGTGATCACCGTGTAGTTCGCACATTACAGCCCTTGATCTTTTATGGGGATATGTTAAGAACATAGTTTACTAATTGTGAGAAGACTCGTGACCTTAATCATCTGTGACAGAAAATAATGGCAGCCAGAAATGTGCATTATTTGAAACAGATACATTTAAAATGGAAATACAAAAATGTTGCATATTTTATATTTTAAATTGAAAATAGATGTTTTTAAAAACGATTTTACATTTTTATTTTTTATTACCCATTTTTACTGCAAGCGAATTTTTTTACAAATTCAAAAATTAATCGCGATATCAATAAGTTTTAAAGATCAATAAATCAAGACATTTATGCAACACTGCGTGGTGCTTGTTTATTATAAAATAAATCTTAGCTTAAATATATATTAATTTAATCATTGTGTGTGCATAACTAACTCATTGCAACCATTCGTGCAATGGATATCATGCCAGAACGCAAATGCGAGTTCACTTAAAAAATAAGAATAAATAATAAGATCTAATTTAATAGATAAAAAATTTAATAGTACGAAATAAAGATAACAAAAAAATAATAATGTAAATATAAATAAATATGAACAATTTAAATTAAAAAAAAAAACAAAAATAAGAATTTAAATATAAATATAGGAATATAATTATAAAAAAGAATTATTTTTATTTTAAAAAACTTTCAAGTATTTTATTTTCCATTTCTTATTTTAAATTAATTCTTAAATGGATCCTATTTTAAATGATCCAAAAATTATTTTGTAATTGAAACGTTTCAACAATTTTATTTTTTATTTAAAATAGGTTCGGGCCAATTTGCACATCCCTAATGATAGCCATAGCGACCATTACACCCGATCATGTTGACGTGAGTGAACAGAAATTGAATATTGTTTACAAGACCACGAAATAACGCCTCAAAATCTAGTAAACATAAAAAAATAGTTAGTTATGACCTTGGTGTCTATTCATTTAAATGATATTTTATATTTTTCGTGTAAAATTGATGAAAGCGAAACCCCTCCTCTTCCCCCGAGTTCTTTTATAAACACTCTGTCACAGACATCATGGTAAGAATACCAAGGAAATACGGATCAACATAATGCACGGTGTGGTCCGACTTTGAAGTCAATTGTTCAAATGCACCCTTTAATCTGTGATTTTCTACTGTATTTAGTTTTATATATGTATAATACGAAACACTAACGACTGCATTGTTAAAATCTATTCTGAACAAATCGTTTCTAAAGGATTTCTTGTCACACATTTGCATTCTTTGTATCTTCTCCAAAGATCTACAGGAAAATGGCGAATGATCCGTTAATTTATTGATAAATGTGAAGGGAAGTCTTTTTCTTTCTCGATCCTTTTTTTCTGCCTATAGTTAAATGTTGTAGCGTCAGTATAGTTCAAACTGTTCACTTGGTATATTCCCTTTGAAATGAGTGAAGAACTGAAAAAATGTAATTAAGAACAAGATTTATTAAATGTTCCAGAGAAGCGAGAAACCGAAAAAATGTAATGAGAATAAGATTAAATGTCCGTATCAAAGCATAGTTACAATTATATTTGTCAGGCATCCATCAAAAAACATCATTTATTAAAATATCTATTTTCTCAAAATTTCCTAAAAAATGCCAATATACGTGTAAAAATATTTGCACATGGAGTAAATGTGTATCCTATAGATACTTATTTATAGCCATAGTAGTTACAGATTATTTATGATAACATTGAGGCGAAAAAGAGTAGAAGTGTTGTGTATGAAATTGATATAGATATATTGCATATTATTTATATACATTTCTAATAAGTGCAATGCGCTTATCGCGGTAGTAAATTACGTCCTGCTGATAAAATTACACTTGATCATCGACACGTTAACTTGAAATGGCGCACGGTTTTAGATCCTGTCGTGATCACGATTGACTAGAATTCAATTGCTCAGGAAGGCGCAAGATCGTGGCACGTAATAGATTCCACGAACGGATACGGATGATAGAGGTATTGAGATAGTTTGCGAAAATGCGTGCGTCCCTCGCGCACATACACATACACACACATACATACCGACTGTTCGGTTAAGACATCGTCCGGCAGCTAGACAGATTGACAGGAGCTGAACCAATTACACGGAATATTATCCCGCCGACGATTTGTACTCCCCTGCAATCACCGTGATTAGTGTTGCGCCGACACTCGTTGTACACGCATCTCGTAACGGCGTCTAATTTGTAAACTCTTGCACGTATTACACGCACATACACATACCCGCACTTACGAATAACTTACATAATCAGATAGGCTCATTAGTTTAGTTGGATGCGAAAGAGTTGTCGCAGCCCGAATGTGGCCGCTGCATAACGTAACTGTACGCTGCAAAAATCATTTGTAAGTGTAAACCTTGAGTATGAAGGCTCTGTCATTTATTTGACTTAATTTCTAGTCTTAATGATTGTTGAACAACGTGAGCTGCATTATGTATACAAATGTGTTTTATAAATTGCAGCAAACACTCGAATCTACAGAATAAAGTTTAAAGAATGTGAGTTTTTTGTGTAAATAAGTGATCTGTTTCATTTTAGTCATAAAATAAGAATTTTATTAATAAATAATTATTTAATATATATATAAGTTTATGTGTATGTGAAGATTTAAAAGTTCAATATGTTTATCTACTACATAAATCAAATAATTAAATGTGAAAATACATGTCAGCATTTACATGAATATGCATGTGACATAACTTGTTTAAATATTGCACTAATTACGTAATATTTATTTTTATATTTTAATAGAACAAAACATTTTGAAATAATAATTAAATGAAGAAATATATCACAAGCATCTCTATAATAAATCAATGTATACTTTCTGTATAATTAAAAGGCATTCCAGTTTTTACGGGTTAAAGAAATCAATTTTTTTTTCTTAAAACTTAAGATTTTAAAAATATGTTTCTAAAATATTTTACTAAAATTCGAATACTTTATGAAACTTCACTAATTTATAAAAAATGATACAGAAATAAAAATACATATATATATATATATATATATATATATATATATATATATATATATATATATATATATTTATGCTGATCATATCCGTCTTCAAAGAAGAAAAGTAGGTTCAAATTATTATACCTTTTTTCTTTTTCAAAAGGTAAAAAATATATTCATCCTCTGTTGGCCATTTGATGAGAAAATTTTCGCTCATCAACCTCACTTATTCTAAAAATGCCTCCTTTTTTACTCTAAAAGAAACTTGTTGCCTTTTATTTTTAGTGTCAAGGATAGGAGAACTCCAAGAATCATAGATAAAATCTGAATAATAATTTCTAAAACTAATATTTTAAAAATCAATAGAATAATAAAAATGTACAAATAGAAATAAGGGTACACTTGTCGATCCTTTCGTAACTTTTCTGCAAAGAAGAAAGGATTTAAGGTGCTTACAAAGCTTGAGACTTTGAAATATTGAATAATCTTTCCCAAAAATAATATTCACTTTGGGGTCCTCTTATCCTTGGTACTAATAATAAGATCTCTTATCCTTGACACTAAGGAATAAAGAGGAGGGAGGAAGATTTGGAATAAAAGAGTATAATTTATTTTTCTGCTTTTTTAAAAAAGAAGAAAAATATAGCCTAACCTACACTTACCTATTACTTACATATCTATATTTATATTACATATTTATTACTTACGTACTACTTATATATTTACAAAATTATATATGCAAAAAATTTTTTTTAAGGTGTTTAAAAATCTTCTTAAAATATTCTCGAAAAAATGGAAACTTTTCTTAAAATATTACATGTATATACATTTGATTTATCATTGCTCAACGCTTACTGACTTCCGCATCACAAAAACTACGAAGTCGTATCACAAAATCATAGTCGTAATAATGCCGGTCGTAATTGCATCGTCTTTTAGTTCGCGACGTTCCACGATAGGCAAGTGAGCAGAGCAAGTATCTACTTGGAAACAGCTAACTACTTATTGTCACCTCTAACGAGGCCGCGGCAAAAACTCAGCTATTCGCAAGTGGAAATGCTGTTGGGTTATGAAAGTATCAATTACCTTCCACGTCCAGTTCCCTAATGAGGGGAACAGAACTACGAAGATTACGAGGGTCTGAGAGAACCGCGCTGCAGTCTCTAGATTCGTTTTGATTTTTTTTTTCGAAATTGCAATTACCGAGAAGCTTAGAATGTTTATTATGATTTTTCAATTTGTATATTTTTACCCGAGATATCTAATTTATATTGGATTTATATTTTATCCATATTTTATGTATATTATTAGATATCTCTGATATTAATTTAGATTTTAAAATAGATATCTCGAAGAGAAATAAATATTATTTTATACTAATAAAATACTATTATTTTCTTTTTTTTTTTTTTTTTTTTTTTTTGTGATACATAAAAATAAACATTTAGATATATGTTATGGAGCAAAATCTGTTATATTTGCCAATTTGCGATATAATTATATATAATTTAATAATATATAACTGTGTTTTTTATTGAATAATTTATAACAGTGAATTTCGGTTCATAATTTTTTTCGTGATTTAGATTTCACAATTTTTGTTTCTCAACTTTAGTTACTTAATGTAATAGGTATAAAATGATTTTTAATATATATGATATAAGAATCATAAAAATATTATCTCAACCGATCTACGTAGGTATAGCGTGAACTCTTGAGAGATTGAAAACCATAGAAGGTAGGATTCAATGCTGTATTCAGTGACGTCATTCACTTTTCTGGTGTCCCATTGTTCCCGGACAAGCATATACCGCTAGAAAAAGAAGAAGGCGAGCAAGAGTCATTGCAGTTCGAACTGCAAACCGGTAGGTCCTTGCGAAGGAAGGCGGTAGGCTGCAACACGATCTTTGCGTTGGTCGCATAAACTAATCAGTCAATAAATATTATTAATATCTATAATGGCAAAAAAGAGAGGGAAAGAAAATCTCTTTGCAAAGTAAAAACACATATTAAAAATAATTTATAATATAAAATATCTTTTTTATCAAATGCTTTATTTTCTATTATTTAGATAAGTACAGTATTTTTAAAGACAAGATAAAAAGACAAACTTTTTAATAGCAAATATCTATCTCAGAAATTTTCGTAACATTTAAAGGTTATTCGAAAGTTTCCGGATTCGATACGCATCTTTGATCCAGAATCAATAAAGACCATGACCATGGTAGCGGTGATGTCATCTTTATGGAGAGCAGGGAGGGGACGGAACTTTCTCTTCCGCGAACTTTCGTACGCGGGCGGTATCTCTTTTTCTCTCTCTCTCTTTCTCTTTCTGTGTGAGCAAAGAGGTGTAGATAGCGATACGAAACCTTTCTATTTATGAATTCAGCCTGTCTTCGATGATGGGTATAGTTCCATAACGTGTAAGAGATAAAAACGTCACGTGAATGAGATTGCGTTTAGACCGAGAATATGAAACGTTTTATGCGCAAAATGTACTTTACGATGACGTTAATTTTGCTGATATTCTTCCGTAATATCGCCATTCTGCGCGTGCGGCAACTGTATCTGCGATCGAACGCGAGATCATTTCGCGAGACCGAATCGCTATGTATTGCTTATTGACACGTCGATTAATGTGTCAAAGAGGTGAGTCAGTGTACTTGCGCGGGACTTTACGATGTCTAGCAGATAAGAGTCGGTGCATTGGCAAATATTGAATGAATCAGCGTTTTCACATTGCTGATGACATTTATGATCTAGTCGCGCGATGACTTCGGCAGCCAAATTGCGGAAGACAATAGTAATTCCATTTCCGGATGAGACATTATTGGATAGATATATCATGGATATTCGCGTATCAGTAATCAAGCAGTTCGATATCTTTTTGAACAGCGAGGTTAAATGAAGTTAATAAAATGTATTATACAGGAAGTATCAATTTACATTCTCGACTGAGTCGGATTAAAATCAATAATCATGGTGCGCGAATATTTGTGTAACACGATACATCAGACTCGGAAATGACTGATAAAAATGGATGATAATATTGACATCTTCTATATATATTACATCCTGTTATATTTAATTTTAATAGATCAAGCTGTCAAATTGTTCGGTGACAACATTGCTAATTCTTCTCAGTAGCAGTCATAATGCGCGAATATCTATAAACATAATACGTTAAAAAATATCTAATCCGAAAATACAAATCATTATATTGATACCTTCTATAATTTTAATTTTAATGTACGGTTTAAATTTGTTTTGCGAACGTTATTGATTTATTGCATTCTTTATAGACCTATAGATGGAAGACTCTCTCTTTCTTTCAGATAACTTTTCAAAAATATTTGCGTATCTATTTAATCGTAAGTAAAGAACCAGATAACTGCAAAATGAGCCATATAGAGATATATGGAACATATATCATGAGTCCATATTTAAGTGCGACTTAAAGTAAAAAATAATTCTCAATGTTCGGTGACTGCATAAATATGTCCGATACATTCTTCATTCGCGACATACGGAGACGGATGGAATCTTATGATGACAGAATGACGTTATATCGATACGAGCACGGTGGTCGCCGCAGTTTCGAACGCCTCAAGTCATTTCATTCTTTTTGATTATATCAAACGTCAACCGCTATCAGCCGTCATCCAACATTCTCAATATCTAATGGATCGTATTAATCGGTACAGCGATTATCTGCATCATCAGTCGAAAGTTGACCAAGGCACCGATTATATGACTGAATTGGGTCGTCTGTGGCTGCAATTAATAATGGGATGACATGTCCATTAACCCACAGCCGATGCAAATCTGTCTGGATGCCCCGCTGACAAACTTCCACCTCCAAATGTATATGCATATATCTTCATAAATATTCTACGGTTTCATATTACGAAGGCACATACAGGGTGAAATATACAGATCTCGAATATACTACCGTAATCTCTCTGTGCTTTGTTAATAAATAATCTTTGAATATATCTAGAATAATCGATACTGTGTTGATAATTTATAAGAAAAATTTAAACGTGAATATAAGTATATGAATTTTTTTAATTATAATCAAATGTAGAAATATTGCAGTTTTATATATAGACTATCAATAACGTAATTACTCCTCATTAACGATATGATCGTTTCCTTATTACAATAGTGAATCTAACAATATTATTTCAATTGAACATAAGAAACTTCATTGCAAGAATAGTACTTTTAATTGACACCGAGAAGGTCTGTTACTCTACGTAACATTAACGTAACGTAACGTAAATATATCCTCCAGTTTATAACGGTAGAACATCGTAATTGGCTTATTATGATCAAAATCGTCGCAGGTTTCGTTTGAAAAATTTAGCTGTGTTAACAGACTTTCTTCTGTCGGTCGGAACGCGAATAATTTTGCCACTTCGCGCTTTCTCGTTGTAATATATACGCGAGACATGCCAAAGTGCTAAAAATAGACGAAAATTAACGCCGCCTCTCTGCAGGCTGCAGGCATCCCTCGTTGTATACTTCGAGCCGCTTGCATGAACGAATGGCTTCTTGCGTCATCGTCGATACGACGTCACGATGACGTTGTAACGACGTTGAATGATCGCGTATAAATATTTGCTCGCGATCGAATCGGATCTTCCGGGAAGAGACTCGCGCACACCCGTTTCATATCATCATAATTGGAAGAGGATCGACCGGAAGTAAAGTATGACACATTCATCCGTCTGTCATTTCCGACTTTTCACGTAAGACGCAAATTATCGATTATCTGATGATCTTAAGATACTGGTAGGAAATCCCAGACTTCGTGCATAGCAAAAGAATTTGTCGGCAGTATTATATTACTGTATTTAATTTCGTTGGAATCATACTTCGTGTTATTTTTAGCTTCAAACAGCAAGTCTTAGCATCGATATATAAGATACTCTATGTTATATAAGGTCCATAATTACGATATTTAATTTTACAGTACATGCTCTTTATTTCCGATCTGAGAGGAAAATATTTTCTGAAAATTATATTCATTTATATCTAAAATTTATACATAGAAAAAATAGTTTGTATTTATGAGACGATTATCTTCAAGTTTTGCATAATTTTTTGCGCCTAAAGCATTGTAGCGTAACGTAAAATTCAGAAACAGTTATATATTTGCGCGATATTTTCTTCTGAATGAATTTCTTGATTACATGATTCTATCACCTATCAGCTTAGTACGTTTAAGCGCGTTGGCGAAAGTCCACAATCAAGGCTGTAATGATTGCGTTTAAATGCATAAGTCACTCGTAAAACTAGCCGACGCTGTATCGTCGCTGTGACTACGTAACGAATCCCATGGTAATGTCTCCGTAAAGCACATGTTTAAAGCCTTTTACGAGAGGCTGATAAAACGATGGATGCAACGCGTGCGAGCTAGCGCGCGCGCACTCACGCTGTGGAACGAATTAATTCCAGTCGTGCCACAGACTGGTTACGATACACTAGCGGTCTTGGCAATACACTTGACAGTAGCCGCGATCCTTCACGATCTTCACAATTGATCGGAGAGCTTCCGTGAGACTCCTCTTCAATACAACAGCTCGATTCTCCGCATGGCAGAATACGAGTCATGGGTGCAGGAGCGGATTTACGCGCAGATAATTTAGGATTTATAACCGGATATGAATCAAATATACATTTATAGCTCAAGTTTTTGCAATAAAATTAAGATACTGATATATAATCCCCCTGGCATATTCTTTCACGCAAATTGATAATTGGTGTAATATAATAATAAAATGATAAAGTATAAAATATTTTATAATAATAAATATTAGATAAAGAAAAAAACAATAAATTATTTGTCACTAACAGTATTAAAACATTTAGTAATATTCGGTAACACACTAAACGACGGAAATAAACTAAATTAAATTATATTTGATTATAAAAAATTAATGTCATAAAAAAAATTTACGAGGTATATATATTTTTTTAAAAATTTATTCTGCAGTAACACTTGTGCGTGATTTTCAAATGCGGAAATTTCGATTGTCTTACATGGTTTTAAATGGCGAGTTATTATTTGAAGCGAAATGACAAATTATTTTTGCAGCAATTGATAATGTATGTCACATATCTGTTTATACGACCAGTGTGACTGGGTCATCGGCATTTTCGGGTAAATGCATTATGATAATTGTAAAATAACGAATTTATAATTTGTGTAAATGATACATGATAGCTGCGGCCCTGCAAATTATACGGCATGGCAAAACAATTTCTGTCTGTCATTTTCTCGCGCTCACCGCTTCGCGCAGTGGACCCCGTTTTTTGCGCTAATCGTCGAAATTATCCTCGTGAGAAAATCGCGAAAAACGCCACGCTCTCGCCCTCCTCTCGCTCTCTCTCGCTCGCTCTCGCTTTCTCTCTCTCTCTCTCTCTCTCTCTCTCTCTCTCTCTCTCTCTCTCTCTCTCTCTCTCTCTCTTTCTCTCTGCGTTCAGGTCTCTTTCTTTCGCCTCGATTCTTTTCATCCTTTCCTCAGTGCCGCCGCTACGAGAACGAATACGCATAATGATACATCATTTCGCGGGGATTTCTGCTCTTGTTACTCATCGTTTATTAGTGCAAATATTACAGACACCGGATACAAAAGCGACGATAATGACTTTGATCAAGAATGTTGATGACACGGAGATAACGTTTGTTTTCTCAAGATGTTGGCCCCTCTCTGAATATTATCTTCGCAATCTGTTCTTTTATCTCTATCTTAAATTGTATACGATCGCTCGCACGATCGGGCATCACGTGTCACTTTGATTGATTGACAATGAAACAATCGAATCCGTTCTAGATTTCGTACGAGAATAAGATGGCACTAAACGTCAAAGTGTAACGTAAATTTTGTTACTTTTATTTTTTGGGCAGAGCCGGGCCTTCGTATCTCTACTCGTTTTTTCGTTTCCTTCGCGGATGTGGGCCGGTTGTAATTACATAGGGCCCGCCGGCCGACGAGAACAACTCCCACTTAAACACACTGTGAGTATTAAATATTAATATGTATTTAAATAAACCTGTGTGCAATGGAACACGGAGGCGCACCTCCAGCGCGCGGACCTAATCTGAGCTTCGTCGCATCTCCGAGTCCGCTTGGAGAGTTCATATAAACGTCCATACATGCGTAAGTGGTATTTGAACTTTTCTCGTTGCACCGTTGTTTGCGGAAACGACACGTTTAGAGCGATATTAGATTTACACGTCCTTTCTCGTCAGGAATTTTATATTTTTATTACACAGAACGGAATTTTACGTGGTAAGCATGTTAAGTAACGGCGATGAAAGACGCGTGCATGCGTTTTTTAAAACTTCAAGGTAGACGGACACATACCAGACATAATAACGAACAAATAAACTGGAGATATGCATGTCGTGAATAAAAAGTAAATGATGCGTATTTGCGTTTGCGACACATTCTTTTCGAATTCGAAAGTACACGTTTTATGTGAAAAATTAACTAGTCATCCTTCGGCAGGACGATTGCACGCGATGTTGGGCACGCAAATTGCGCTCGCCAGTGACGTTCTAGGAAAGACTCTGATGGTCTCACGGAATGATCGTGCAATCGTAAACAATGAACAAAATAATTGCATTATGCAATTAATTCGAGATTCCATCTAAGGATTTCCCCTAGCAAGATTCTCGCTATTTAATGTTAAAGGTAAACAAAATCGTTTAATTTTTAATTCTTTGACGTCAATAACAATTTATTGACTCTATTAAATCCCGTAATATGTATTTTCTTAAAACTTTCCGCAATTATATTAATTTAGCTCTTGTGTGTGTACCATCATTCTTTAATGCAATTATCTTGCTGATGATTTAATGTTTGATATAATGTTTGATATTATTGTTACATAATTTAACGCTTACTTAAATTATAAAATAAATTAAAAAATGATTAACGCGTAATGCAACATATAAATTAATAATTAATTAATATAAAAATAGTTTTGTTGCTTTGTCACAAAAGACTTATCGAATGATAGCTATAATTACCAACGACGCGTTAAGATTTATCTCCAGGCGTATCAAGTCACGATTAAATCCATGTGATGTCAGCACTTAGATCCCTATTCTCATTTAACGCTGTGTAAGGTTGTCTGAATTTGAGTCTGTCAAAAATACAAAAATAGTAATTAATTGTAAACAGGACGTAAACGATTAAAATAGCCGTATTCAGCGCTAAATATATAGAGGAAATGTAGAACTTAGTAGTTGGAGAATGTGATTAATAATGTAAGATTTCTCTTCGCCAATGTTTGTATTGCGAGGAAGAAACGGAAACGTAAAGTTAGCTAGCGAATAATCGGAGAAAGTCGATGGGAAAATTAGCTGCAATAATAGTTGGTATTTTACTTTTTATTCTGTATTTCCGCAAGTAACAAAAATACATATATGTAAAAAAACAGTAATTGATAGCAAATGACACATTGCTAATTCGATTCGTAATTATTGATTTTCTATCTAAATACAATCGGTAATGTGTTTGTTAGTTAATCATATTCTAGATTGAACACTGATGCTGAAACATTACTCTATAGATACAGAGCACAATAATGTGATTGTCAAGATACTCTTTCGTTTATCTAATAAACTCAGAAATATCTAGAGTTAAAAGAGATATAAAATTGTCGAACTAATTATCTAGTTTTGTATACATAACTGTAAGTGTCAATCTTTTTAACTTTTCAATGGAAAGAGAAAATATGTTTTTATTAAACTAATAAAAGTTAAAAGTTTAAATATATGTATATGATATAGATATGTTTAAACACATTACTTTAATTCAAATTTTACATATTCCTTCAATATATACATATTTTTTTTTATTAAATAGTTTTGTTTAGATTATTGTACTTTAATATATATATATATATATATATATATATATATGTGGATTACTCATTATTATTTTTTAATCAATATAAATTTTCATAAGTAAAAGAAACAAGAATATGATTATAATCTCAGTAATATCCAACAAATAATCAATATATTTATAAGCAGCTACCACGATACTCTAGTACCCTTATGTCGAAGATGCCTATCGTAGAAGATGATGTTGATATGCGTGCCTTGCGATATACATCCGCATAAATGAATCCGGCTAAGCTGATGGTCAACAAAAGTGAAAATCTGGAGCCACCTACAATCCCGGTAACCTTCTTGCCCACTGCGACAATCTATAGTGGCGAACGATCATGAAATGTGAACCGCTGCGTGTCTCTCACTGAAAGTATGCGCCTGGTAAAGCAAGGTAGTAGCATTGATACAGAGATATGTAAATTAAGGCCGGCACACCGAAGTATATAACAGAATAAAAGGAAAGGATGTGCGAGAGAAAGAGAGAAATAGAGAGAGAGAAGGTCTCGCTAGATGCCTTCCTGGCGCGAGCAAGGACTATAGGATGAACTCGGATAAGAGTGCACTTTATTGCCAGGACGCGCCCACGCAAGCTTATTAACCTGCTAACCGTGACGCCACATCATTAAAATATTTTTTTTTTTTTTTTTTTGCTAGTCGATTTCATTCCAGAATCTATGATCTCCAGCAGAAACGATAATGCATTAATTCAGTTCTCTGAAGATATTTATTTATTTATTTATTTCTTGTAAAATAATATGACAAATAATGGAAATCGTAACTCTATGAAATAAAATGTTATACTTAAAATGTTAAAATCTTTAATTTTAATTTTTTAGAGAAAGAAGAAGAACGTTAGAGAGAGAGAGAGAGAGAGAGAGAGAGAGAAAGAGAGAGAGAGAGAGAGAGAGAGAGAGAGAGAGAGAGAGAGAGAGAGAGAGAGACTTTACTGACGCTATGTAAAAAAACTTAATATTAGAAAGATTAATATATAATTATTTCAATACAAATATTCTAGAGATAATTGTTTTATATGAATTTTAAAAATATTTATTATAAATAGTTTAATATAAATAGTTTCGCGAATTCAACAATATTATATACACAGCTTATTGAACAAATGTATTTGGTAAAAAAAAAGAAATAAATTCTCTCTTTGTTACGTTTAAAAAAATGCGCGATCAAAAAGTCATTTCATCATTTATCATGTCGTTACGTGAAATTCGAACAACGCGAGTGTCGATCAATTAAACCAGCATCAATACGTCAGGTCCATTGGCGGTGCGTGCAAAAAGAGCACGCGTGCCGAACCGATACACGCTGTCGCCGGCGTGAAATATCGTAGCGGCCGATTTTTACGTAGCGCTCGATGAAGTTTTATTTTTGCTGCCGGCAGGGCGACCTCGAGAAAACGGATGAACGACAACGGCGAATCTCATTCTTATAACGAGGCAGCCTCGACGATCGACAATTGCCGCTGGTGGAATAGGTGTTACGCTCCTTCCTCTCGAGTGTCGTAGCGGGAGTTTACGGGCCGACAGTTATTTGTGAGCGGCCCCTTGGGGCGAGGGACGGTCGGCGCAGGCAGGGAAGGCAGAGGAGAAGACGGAGGAGGGTAGCTGCAGCACGCGTGCACACCCCCTTACGGTATAGCCCCGTCCGCATTCTAGAGATTCTTCAAAGAGTAAATACAGCCGCGTGCGCGCGTCCATACAAGCGCATTGTACTCGTCGCCGCCGGCGACGATTTCTCTTCTCTCTTCCCTCGTTCTTTTCGCGATCCATCCCTCTTCGTCTCGCCTCCTCTCGCTTCCTTCCTGCGATGTCGCGATTCTCCACCGAGTTCGCTGTTCTTCGGGTTTCTTTTCCCCTTCGTCGCCCTCACCGCGATTACACGCGAAGGCAAACACGACGCTGATTTATCTGCCGCTCTCAGCGGGGACGCGCGCGTAATTTACTGCGACTTAATTGCATTTAATTCAAGCGGCGCAACTGTAAATCACAGAGCGTCGCGCATTGCGCGGGTCAGGAACGCCTGCCGTCGATACGATGTAATTACGTCCATCCGCGAGTCCGCGAGGATGGGAGCGACGATAGCGATGCCATGCGGTACTCGTTAACGGATGATGTATTTTTCTTTCCTGTTGATGCGCATCGATTGGTCGCGCGCAGTGTCTTGGATGGTGAATAAGATCTGTAGAAATTACGCAAGTCACATTTGTGTTTTACAAATAATTGTCTCTTATTTTAATTATTTAACACATGACAGATTATAACATCTTCTGGCAACACCTTAATGATAAACTTGATACAAAAATTATTATATTTATACTGCGACTTATTATAAATATAGTACGTAATATTAAACAATTTTTCTTCTGCTAATCTTGCGTTTTCTGTGCATTTGATCTTATATTTTATATGATCAATATTTATACATTATGTAAGTCTTTCCAAAAGATAAGGTTCGAATAGTAAAATGGAAATGCAAGGTGAGAATAAGAAACAAACAGTCATCAATGATATAATTACAGTTAAGATTTAAAAAATTCCATTAACTAAATAAAGTTTTAAGCCTGCAGAATTAAATAAAAATTCGATGTTGATGCTGATTTTGTTTCATAGAAAAAAGAAATAAAAGTATATTACATATTAAATAACTTTAGACAACAAATTTTTGTAAGATTTCAAACAGACATAGTTTTGATTATTTATGGAAAATTACTATATTTATTTATTAGACATTATTAATATACAACTCCTTACAACGCTTTATAAATCTTGCGTTATGCATCAACGCCGCTCGTTTATAAGAGATAAGAGCTTCAGGTATCGCGCGCAATGAAGATTCGCGCGATGAGCAACGACGGAGCTCAGCGCGCTTATTAAATTTGCATATTGCAATTTATAGCATGATGCATCCACCTCCGATCTACGATAGTATTGTCCCATCACTCTGGAAAGAACCGCACACGTCATGACACTCGGCGCGAGCGCGTCAACAAAGCTTATCGTGGAAAAAACGTGTCCTGTTCTGGTTCCTGGGCGAGACTTTCTTCGCGAATTTTGAGCGTCGTTATCGGCAGTTCGTTTCAGCGAATCATGGCGAGCGGGCGACAATAATTTTAAGGCAGTCTCCTCGTAAATCTAGTCAGCGAGAGAACTGGTACTGTACCTCTATTATCCGTCAATTTCTCTTACGGACAAAAAATGTTGGGATTGGCAACCAATAAGCGATCTCACGGGCGTTACCAAGCTCGAGCACGTACATGTGACAGTCTCACGCATGTACATTTATTCGTATATGCACACATATGCATACACACCGAGAATACCAACTGATCTCGATTTGAGCGCAAACGTCGCTTATGCCCGCAAGGGTTTCTAAACTAATTCCATATCGCCGCCGAACGCGGCACGATGTCGCTTTAGATGGCGAGACTGTGACGGCATGCCGGAACCATGGGTGACTTTCAATATGTTTTAACGAGCCTCCACAATTTTTCAAAGAATCTAAAATCAGATTGCACTTTCAAGAAAGATATATATTCACGGACTTGTAACCGCAATGACGCATTTTCGCATTATAATTTTGCGTGTTTAAATCGGCACCACAAATATTACATCATTATATCCTTCTGTACTATATATAACGTATTTAATTGTCTTGGATTTAATTTTTTCAAGAGTTTTAGCACGTACTAGTGAATGTTCTTAGAAAAAAGATAATGAAAATTAGCATATAAAGTGATATCTGTGTAGATATCACAAAGTTCTTTATGATTGTACAACTACATTCTATTTAATATTAATTATATCACATACTATATATAATGTCAATTAATTCAGTCTCAGAAGTATAAAGGAAAAATGCTCATGCTAAATAATTAGCTAAATACTGGAGCAAAAAACTAAACACGCACGTGTTTAATTGTTAATATTTATGATTAATTAAGCTTATCGACAAGAAATATTTCTAATATATTTTTAGTCGTAGAAGTGCGTATGATCTTTATACGGACAAATGTATTTGTTTTAAATGTAGGGAATTATTGATACCGTAACGAGTGTGCAAAGTCGCAAAATATCATTAGCGCGTGCAGTAGCGTAGAACGAAAAGAAGCAGCGGATAATTCGTTGGACGCCAAAGGGGACGTAGGCGGCCTCCGGTACCATTTATTTTGCTCGAATACTCTGTGCACGATAGAACGAGTACTATTCATCTTATCCTTTTCCATCTCGTCGTTTATTCCTTAAGAAGACAGAAACGAGATATAGCCGTCGGCGTGTGGTAATATCGTGGTAAGGTACATATCACAAAGAGCGAAAAGTCAATCGCTAACGGCACGAGCTTTTCTTTGTATACACGCGATGAATCGCTTGAGAAATCTTCAGCATCTACAGTTTACACTTACATATACATACACACACACACACACACACACACATATCTAATTTGTGATAAAAAGTCGATGTATCGTAATGTTATCAGGAATGAAATGCAATAAGATAATAAATTCGTCCGATACGAATGGCTGCAATAATGCTAATCTCATACGATTGTCTCAGTGTATTTACTTTCAATGTGTGAGGTGAAACGCAAATTCATACTGTCCAATATAATTTTAATACATGTAGTTATCTCTCGAAAGATATTATTACGACAAAGAAGTTGTTCTTTACTGTAACAAAGAAAATCTTTCAGTAAATCTAGATAATAGAGACTACTAAATGACTTTATCTTACTTTCGCACCTGTTCGACGATAACCGGATGTCGGGCAGACGACAGTAAAGATACTAAAATAAGAAAGAGATTTGTCGAATTTTATAATTTTATGAATCGAGAGAGGAGAAGAGAGGACTGTGTTTATGGAAAGAATCACAGATTCTTTTTTATTATACGTGCTACATATTGCAATCTCAAATTACCGATTGCCATGCTGAACAGATATAAAATTTTACTAGACAAATACAATTGATAAATGATAAATGTGATTGTTAACCAATAGATGTATTCGTAAATCATAAGTAAATTAAGCAATTGAGCGACACAACTTTCACGGCAACAGATATAATTTTCGCGCGATAACCTCGCTCGAACTTTAGACCTTGGGCCAGATATTACCCTCCAGAATCTCACGATCGATCCCTCCGACAGATGCGACCTTGTTCGTAGGTGCTTCGCGAGGTGTAAGGCGGCTCGAGCTAAAAGGGTCGATGACGAGAGAGTTTGGAAATGTGCGTCCCACGTAGGTGAGTTAGTGCAAAGCCATCTTTCCTCGGCGAGTGCGGTCCTCATTCCCGGCTCGGTATCCAAAGCCGGAGAACTCGGTGCGATTCGATAGGTGTCGTCGGATGACGAGGGGAGGCGAGTCAGAGAGAGGCGGAGGGAGGGAGGGAGGGAGGGAGGGAGGGGGGAAGAGAGGGAGAGACGAAAGAAGAAGCGGCGGAAAGAAGGAGCGAGGGAGAAGAAGGGTCAGACTGGGGGACAGAACGAAAGCTCAGGTGTTCCGTTTCTCGTGCCCGACTCATCCGCGCGACGCACAGTTTGGCGAACTCGTTGTCGGTGAACTGGCGGTCGCACAGTACCCGTCCTCATCTTTGCCCCACTGCTGCATCTCGCGTCCGTCTGCACGCCCACGCCCTAGGAGAAGTCCTTAAGGTCTTTCTCACATTAGTACGTTGAACTGTTCGCCGTGTCATACGTGTCGCTAGGATTGTAATGGTGTGAAAGCGCTATCTCAATCAGATGCGAAACTTTTGCATCTCAATCATAAAGTAAATATCTTTATCTTCCTTGATTTTACACAATTTTGTTTAATCATTATGTTTAGTATTTTGATTTCCATTGAAATAAATCTGTAAATATATATTTGCATATATTGAGATAAATATATAAATATATGTAAGATATAAAATGAGTATATATCAAAGGTAAACGACTTTGTAGTATTTATTATAAATGGTTACAGTGTTAAAATTGCGAACAAGAAATCTTTGAAAACATGGAGAATCAAGGTTTAAATAGTACATTATGATGTCGTCAATCGTATAAGGTTTTATTACAATCGACTACGATCTGGAACATGCAAGTTCTCCGCAAAATAAGGAGCGCAAAACCAGTATAACAAAAACTACCGACTGTAACCGGAATAAATGGAAATAAATAACGAACAAGCCCTCAACCAGTTCTTGCAAAATCAATGCGACAAGTAAAAGAGAGTCCCAGTGGGATTTATTAGATTTCAATCTTCATCACTGGCATGCAGTCTTTCACATTGATATGGGCAACCATATTTCTACTTTGACAAACGATTCTGACGGACGTACTAATTACTCCCCGCCATCAATAAAGTCTTTCATTGTGTTCTATACCGGATATAAGAAGAAATAACTTCCTCGTTGAATAACTTTTCCTTTGTTCGTGTCTGTGGCTCATTAATTTCTTGGCGCGCGCGAGCTTTTCCGCGTATGCGTAACGTAATAAAATATATCTCGTAGTGTCGATCGGACTTTAGCCTCCAACAAATCGTACATACGCCAACGTCGTCAACACAAACGCGTGTACGCGACCGTGGTGTGTGGATTTACCGCGCGTCCTGCGATTCAATGCGGCCACGAGATACCCGAGAGAAAGAATAAGAGAGAAAAAGAGTGAGAGAAAGAGACATGAGCAATTACAATGATGACTGCTCTACATCATCCAACTAGTAATTACACCCTTATGTGATTACGATGTAGTCTTGTACTAATACCGGGGACATGTATCGATAATATACATGTCTTTTGGCGGAGCCGGCTGCTTTCGTACGCGTAACTTATTACCGCGCGTTTGCATGACGACAGATCCGCTAACGCGAACACCGTCAATTTGTATATCGTATGAACAAGATATGAAATATTAGTGAATAGGTGCTTAATGTTAACAAGGTGGCAAGCGAGATTGAACCGCTCCATATACGTTGGAACTTCATAAAGTATATACGTCATTTCAACGCGTCGTGACTGGCGATCTCTGATACAATGAAAGCGAAAGCACCGTTATGTTAATATGTTCTACCCTGAATAATCATTTGCATTATTATTTCTCTCAACAATTAATTTTCTTTACGCTCTTTACCAGGCTATTTTCCTAAATATATTATGTATATATAATTCTAATTTATAATTTATAAGAAACAGTATGTAAAAAATTTTTCTTTTTAAAAAATTTAGAATATTAATTCCTTGTATAATTTTTTTTTTTATTTTATAACGATCTGATTCTTAAATCAAATTTAAACGGATCATATTTGTAAAAACTCAAACATTTATATAAATCATATATAAAAATCGTTATTTATATAATATACGTTACATATATCTTTCAAAATTCTCAATAAGAAGTGTAAAAACACCAATTTCTTTTACAATAATATTTCTTAAGAGCGAGGAATTTGAGCTTGTGTGGCTCAGAAAGTATCGTTTCCTTCAACTAATATTTTACGAATATCTTACGTATCACGTACTGTCAAACACGCTTCGGACCATTGCGATCGTTTCTTTGTGCATACATGCGATCATTACGCGTCGAAATTGTCGGTAGGTGTTTATCCTTGTAAATTGTAATACACACAAAAGTTTCGAGACGGATCTCTCGAGTGTAACCCGAAACCGCGCGCATCGAGAACGCTTAGAAGGCGTCCGTGAGTTGTCCGCATTTACGAGTCGTATGAATATAGATGGTCGGGGCAGTTTGCTGGATGCATGCGACGAGGTATAATCTTTGTCCTGCACGCAAGGGAGGCTTTTAAAAGAACGAAAAGTGCGAGAGAGTCTGATGAGAGTCGAGGCTGACGTCTCTCACTGTAAATTTTTATAATCGATTTTATCACAGTTATCACGATATACGATTCGAGGATACATACATAACTTGTGTTAAACATATGCTTGATTTTTATAATGCAGTAAAAATGTAAAACAAATTTTTTTTACTATAAATAATTCCGTGAAAGAACCAAATTTTTATGTACCTTTTTGATTATTGTTATTTTTGCAAATTTAATTTATCGGATTTTACTTTATATCGATAAGTTCATATATATCCATAATTGATATTCTTATAGTCTTTTTATGATTTTGACTGACGGCGATAACGTTCACCTAAGGTAGATGAGCCATATATCACTGGTGTCCGAAAGAAAATATCTTGCTCAGGTTTATGTCCGATTTTAACCTACGTTTATCATTTGGCGCGTATTTTCTGACGGTCAATTTATACCCCCACGTACGCTCACTTTTGGTTTTACGATCAATCGAGAGTTTATGTCGCTATTACAACGATCATATTACAGACGTGTACACGCGTCTCGATGCTCTACGCAGCCCGGTGAATCACGTGTCCTATTAGCCCACGTGGTCGCCGCCGCCGGAAAATGTTTTGTCGTTTCTTCGATACTGAGACATTCTCGCAATCTCGTAATTGACAGGTCAATTCCAACGCATTGGAGACATTATGAAGATGTCGATCGCCGATGTGTATTCCTCTTACGGAATAAGAGCACAGGTTGCGCCTGCAATTTACATCCGCTATCCGTTATGGTGTTCACTAGAGTGACAAAAGTAACGCGTTTCTCCATGGTGCAAGGCTGAAGGCGGACATAGATGTATCGTCGATGAAGATTGCCAATGTGCTGTGCTGGCACTTCCCGCAAGAGCGCATCGAGAACTCTTGAGAGAAAGTTCGATAAATTAATAAAATTCTAGCTATGGAAATTGCTTATAATAATATGGAACGTAGGATAAATATTAATATAATTTTATATGTGTATCAAATAATTGAAGAATACATTAACTTGTTATCAAAACAATTAAGGTTAATATTGCTAACATAACACACTGTAGATTTCACCATTCATTTGTGAATGGAAAGAACGAAAGAACAAAACGAAAAGAAAAGGGAAACGGCAAGAGAAGCAGCAAAAGAGAAGGAACGAAAGAGAGAGGTTTGATCCCCGCGAAAGTTGCGACGCCACAAAGGTACGTGATATCATGTGAAGAAATTATAATACATATCCTCGTTTAATGCGGATACTTTCTACGGTCGACAACTTGCGTTCGCGGGAGACCGAAGAGACAGAAATCGCAGCTCTTACGTGCTCTTGGACCAATAACAGAAACGTCGTGAAAGTCGGCTTAATTGCCGCTTTTCCCGAATAACGAGCTGCCAGTAACGCGTAACGCGCGTCTCTCAATAAGCATATCTCGGGATAATAATTCGTCGTTATTAACACGGGACCATTCGCTGCTCTCTTTCGGATGAGAGTGGATTCTGGTCCAGATCTTTGGAGCGCCCACACGCCTCGGAGCCTCGCTTGCACCGCATTGTCGTCGCCGAGTTTTATGCCGGGCCATTAACACTTCCATGACAAATGAAAGCTCCTTCTCTTCCTGCTCTCGTGACGCGCACACCATGCACCGGCACGGATGCAGGCGAGCCGCGCAGAGGCTCACCCATAATGTGACGCCCCCGGAACGAGCAATTACGAAGACGCATGCTCGCGCACGCATCTTGCCGCACGGTGAATTATATCGCGGCGGCGCGGATACGTTACGCTCGAAATTTGCTGCGATAATGAGCGGCTTGGAGGGACGCGATAACTGCATCTTACGTGTATCTTATGACCCGATTTTATGATACCCGAGGAGCGACGCCGCTCGTAGGTGGCGGTCTCGCACTATTGTATGCTTAAATGATGCTTAAAATTCCAAGGGGGTCGCCAAATTCATTCATTTCAACGATTCGTACAGATACAATAACGCGCATACATAGCTTTAGGATATTGTGTAAGTTTGTGTCTACACGTATTTCGTAAATTTATTCAATATTTCTGCAGAGAAGATTATTTAATTTTCAAGAATAAATTATTTTAATTGAATTTGATATTTATTGAAAGTTTATAATCTTTTTGAAATATCTAGAAATATTTGATGTATTATATATATGTTATAGTTTTATATAATTCCAACTTGAGTCTATCTTTTACAATTGTTTCGTGATTAGATGTCTTGCGTTGCACCACATATAGATATGTAAAATATATACTCCAGTTAAACCAAGATTATAGTAGTTAGGCACATCATCGTTCGATAATGGCGGGACTTCGGTATATAAGATATCTCATATACCGCACGATGAGTACGGTTAAATTATGACTTCTTGTCAAGATATCGATAGTATTATTACAAGCAGTATAACTTACCTGATGACATTATCCTGGATAAATAGTTTATTGATGGTGTCTATAAATAGCAGACTTGGATTACGAAGAGATTCCTCTCGTTGTAATCTAACTGAAAAAAATGGTCACTGCAATGGTGCAGCGAGTAAGTTTATCGCTATCATGATTGTCAATCAATAAAACGAAGAATAATATTTTTTTCATTCACGGATCATGATTGAATTTATTAATCGATTGTCTAAACTATTGCCCTTTTGTGCACATCACGTTTCATCCTACACACATTTTGCGACCTCAATGAGTCGTCAGTGATACTTTCGCCAAATGATCGATTAAGTCGCAAGAAAAAAAATTGAAAGCGTGTCGAGTTTCAACTTAAAAATATCTAGGCTATTTATTAATTTTTATATCATAAAAGATTTATGTTTTATATATGTACATATACAAAGTGTTTCAAAACGTTCACTCATATAATTTTTCATTATGTATATTAGTGTTAAAAAAATCATAATTATTATCACTATTAAACAGGTTGAAAATTAATAACAATATCGATAATTAAGGAATGATAACTATTTTGTTTTTGACATTAAACGTTTATAAATAAGAAAATCCCTAATATTCCTCTGATATGTATATTTCATCTAATTTTTAAAGATAATGACATCTTGAAATATAGAAAAATGTTATTACATTGCTACTGATCGTCATCGTCTCTAGTTGAATCTTTTGTAAAATTTAATGATATTTTTGATTATCAAGGAAAATATTTTTGCTTATTTCTTTAAAGCCACAATAAAGATATAAAGAATTAGTACACGTTTTTTCTTCTGTATTTTTATTTGTTAACTGTATTTAAAAGCAAGCGAAAACATTGTATCATTTATTTCGAAATTCGTACTCGTAAAATAAAAATACTCATTTGTATGCATCACATCGGAGCAGAAACTCATTCTGCTGTAGTACGTTATAGCGCTTTCTGAAAGCGGAGGAAAATAAATACTTTCATCGAGTTTGTCGATAGTTGTGTAATGACAAGGCACTCTTGGATGCTGCAGTTGTTGCATACCTGCGTAATAAGTAACAAGTGATCCGTGCACATTTTCTGCGCTGGAGAAACGTTAATAACGCAATGTAAGAGGGACCACCACGCCTTCACTCTCTACGACGTAGTTGCTAACTAGCGAACAACTTGGAGAGAATAAGGCAATGAAATTTGCGTAATTTCACGTTTAAATACATGAAACGGATTTTGAAAAAAATATTATACGGTACCATATAAACAAAACTTTATACGATATTTCTGTTTTAAAATAATGATTATTTATGCATATAATTAATACATTAAATTTTATTTCTGCTTCTCAAGAAACTAGAGACAAATCTATATTTCTTATAATATATTTATTCAATTTTAATTATGATTCTAGTAAATATTATTTAATGTTGAAAACAATTGTCATAAAAGAGAATTGTTATATCGCAAAATTTTTAAAATTTTTTGAACATTTTAAATATTAGCTTTAAATGAAATATGCAAATATTAGCTTTAAATGAAATATGCAAATAACAGCAAGAATTTTGAAATGAATATTTTCTCGTAATTTCTAATATTTATTATTAAACTATATATTATTATGTTGGGAAGACCTTTTACAAAGCTCTTATATGATATCCTCCAATAAAAAACAGAATAAACTTATTGCTATTACATAATATTAGTTATAACTTTCCCTTTAGTTTATTAGTTGATAATTGCTTTTAGTTAATATATTATATTCAAGCTTAGAAGAATTCGTGACGCGAGAGTTTAGTTTCTATTAATAATTATTTGTAGGCGATTTAAATTATATGCTATTTATTTATTCCCACGGTAACTTGATCTTTGCGTTAGAAGGTATAATGTTATGGAATGCACTTCTTCAAATGTAACTTGACTTTGTCAGTGTATTGTAATCACACAAGCAAAAATCACAATTTCGATAAAAATTTGCAAATTCCGATTAAGATTGCAGTTGATAATTGCGATCATCACCGCCTATCTGCGCACATTTGTGTACAGAAGGTGTCAATTACCTGAAACGACTTATAACATTTACATCCACGCCTGATAGGATCATAGGATAGTTTTTTTCGTTATCGAAAGGATCACGAGACTGACGATCCGGCCAGACAGGCTGGCAACACATGTCCCTCTGGGCGAGTGACGTCACTCCTTGTAAACACACATTTTGAATTCTGCTTTCCTACGGCGGTCAATCTTGGCAACGACCACGCACCGCATCGGCGATCTTTGAACATCGTATATCCATTAGATCCTTCGATAATGAAAGGCCACAGATTAATTTGGAAATAAGATATGATTTGCATGGTTATCCCGCGTGATAATTTATTTTTTTTTTTTTTTTTTTTGGACGGGGTTAATAGCTGCGACCAGAGCATCAAACGAGGAGTTTCACGAAAAATAAACGTAGTCGAGAAAAAAATCCTGTCAAAATGTTTCATTATCACGAGCTTGTAAAATGGAATTGGTAATACACATGTCTAAAGCAAAATTAATAAATACGATAATGAAATGATGAAAATATGATAAAAAAACCAATAGTTAAAATCTTAAATATTTTTCTTTATAAAACAAAAGTTTATTGTACTTAATTAGAGAGCAAGCCTTTTGTTTATTGCTTATCAATTGCAAGCAACGCGTTCTGCAAATATTTCTATTACTTTATAATCTAATAATTTGTTGACTATTATTCATTGAGAGATATAAATTTATCATCACGAGCAACCAATTAGAATCGGTCTGTACATTTGACAGATTAATGTATGATCCTGTATTATCTCGAAAATTCAATAAAATTTAATGATTTTTTGATTAAGACGTAATTGATTAAGACATAATAATAATTACTTGGTGGAGGACTAATTTAGCGGCATGTCGGAATGCGACATAACAAATTGATAGATGGAAATGAATCGCGCAGACACATCGCGCGTGTTTGCTGACCACTTTTGGTACCTCGTAAAATTAGACCTGATCTAACCGGATAGGATCCCAGTGGCTCCGACATGCCTACGCACAACGGAATCGCGGCCGTTTGTAGCACGGTTATCGTAAGCATTGAGTATCAATGATTCACTTTCGGAATCCTCGGCGCGATGGTCTCTGGTAGATCTGCTGAATGAATCAGCTGGTTGCAAAACTAATTTACGTGTTCCCGAAAACGCGGTCGATAAACCAATCGACAATACGATTAGATCGTATTGTGTGATCCAACTATTTATATGGCGTTATTTCTTAATCGCTTTCACAAAGATATATTTCGCGGATCTCTTTTAAAATAATATATTTTTTATCGCAGGAAGTTGTTTACTTTTCTTTGATCCCGCCGCTTATCGATGCATACATTGATACAATCTGACGCAACAATGTGCAGATTGTGCCAGTTTATTTTGTTTACGTCTGAGACAGGATTAATTTGAGATAGAACTTGAATCACAAGAAGATTTCGATCCTAAAAAAAACTGACAATTTAAATGCTGAGAATGCAAGATTGGAAATATGCAGACTACTCAGATAAGATGTGGCTATTATTATATAATGCATATATATAAGCATCATAAACACAGAAAAATTAAAAAGAAAGATTTTTAAAAACAATACAATTTTTTATATATTATTTTTATATTTCTATAATTCTATGAAAAAAAAACATTGTGTTAATTATATCTCAATTTTTATTATCTTTAAAAATATAAAAATATTATTTTGCAGAAACAATAAAATTTTGTTTCTCCAAGATTCACAGATTTTGCAAATTTTCTAATCTCCGAAAGCAATAATAGCACATCCGCGTGTCATGAATCAGCCGATCGTAATTATTGCGGCAAGATCAGATACGGTTTTCTGCGTCGTTGTTTATCTACGAAAATAAGGATCTGGTGCAATGTATGTTTACGAAGCGAGCTGCGAACACTTATGCAGTCTATATTGCAGCGATCGTCTTCGTTTTCGGCGTTGACAGATTACTGATACGGGAAATATCTTAAAGTGATATCCGGTGACGCATGATGTGCTCAGCACGGCGAGAAATGAAAATCTTCAGCCGGGTATCCCTGCCCGTTATTACTTGGAAAAGGGTCAACTTTTTGCCATGCATGCACTTGCGGTGATAATGATCGTGCAGGTGACATAGTTCGGACGTGCCGTGATTATGTCATCGGTCGCTCCGGGAACGTCGCTGTTACAGTTATCCCGCATCAGACTTCCCGTGGATCAGCATCGAGACACCTGCGACGAACGTTATCGGCTCAGTTTACCCTCTTCTCGTTTCTTCCCACCCTTCGTGCAGCCCTTATCGGTGATGTTTATTTTAATTGCGTCATTCATAGCGATGCACCTTAGGCGTTTGCGAATAATCTCAGGAGAATCACTACATTCTCATCGTTCTCATATTACTAGGAAATCAATCTGATAATAAATATAAAATAGATTATCGCTATTGAAACATCGCAGATTAAGAGATAGTTAAGTATATGTTTCACACAACATTGATGTAATTTTTTGACGAGAATATTATGATAAAAATAAATCTTTGCAATAAAATGATAAAACTGCAGAAATAGATTTATCATTCAATGCTATCTGGTTATTGCAAGATTGACGTAATAATAGGACGAGGTGTTAGTGAAAATAGATTGATTAGTCATGTAATATTTCTCACAATATAAGTTGAATTATATTGGACTCCTGAGAATTTTGTTCGCAACGTTTTATTGGATTACATAGAAACGCATATACGTTATATTTGATAGCTTATTGATTCATGAATTGGTTATAAAGTTATATAATTTTAATTATTTAAGTTGTCTCTTTAAAAAAATAAACTTGACATTAAAAAATTAATTTATCAATAAAAGATATCTTCAAAAAAATTATATATATATATATATATATATATATATATATATATATATATATATATGATTTTGTGTATTATTTTATATCTGTATTTAATTTCTTGTACATTTTATAGAGTACACAATGCAGTTATTACACAATCGTAAGCCGATACCATCGCAATGTATCTCAAAGCATTCCAAAGCATTGATCATTGCAACATCGAATCTGTTCATCGATCTTATCAATATCTCGTATCAATGATTATTATATAGGTATTGTGCGATCATTATACATCAAGAGAGTTGCAATCTTTAGTCTGGTAAGCGTCTATCGACTGTGGAAAGTTTTATTTTTACACGTAGATATTTGTAAATTTATCATATTTAATATTTATCTTCGTAAGACTCACGTTCGCGAGTAAAGTTTGATAACAATAGGAAGGTGCGATTTCTTTTTCTCGATTCATCGCGAATCGTCGATGACGCGACATCGTCAAAACCAGACGCCGAAATCGGCTCGGCATTAATGAGTTTATTCGCTCGTATCGAGACTAGAATAAAAACGGAAAGGAGGAAATTTCTCTCTCTTTCATCTGGGGATGACACGAGGACACACAGTGTGGACGATTCTCCAAAAGCCACCTGACATGGTGAAATAGCATGACGAACTGGTTATGCTCACGAAGCGATACTCGATGTCATTCCTTGTTTACTCTCCAAACATCTTAATATCGCGCATAGATGTTCCGTCGTCTCCATCTTGTCAGTTGTTTCTCTCACACTTGTAGACAGAAATCTTACGATGATAATTAGAATTACCAATGACTCTGATAATCACATTATTTAATGTACATATATATTTGATATGAAGCGCAAATTTGATATAATTTTATCTAAATTGATATATCAAACATAATCTTATTAACTGGGAATACCGGTTATAAGAATCGAGTCAAATTAAGAGAGAGAAATTACGCGAAAAGATTGATGGTTGAGATTTATTACTCCACGGGAGTAATAAAATCTCATTTTTTATCTACTCATATGCAACAACGCCAATGAGCTGCTATGACGTCATTGTCGTGACTGCACTCACCATCTCACATTCCTTATGCTTCTCCTCCCCTTCCGAGTTCTCTCGTGAGTGATTATCAATATAAAAATGCGGGCCGAATTTTGTACGATAAATCTGGGGGGAAAGTGAGGAGCCGCTTGTGTGCCGTCAGGAATACCAATCAGCCTGTCGGACTAGATGTTTGCTCCCGATCTGCATAAAGATCGAGGCACGTCGAAAATTATGCCGAAACGCGCTGGTTACGATGCTCTCGTTGCTGCTTCGCGATTCATCTCGGTTCTTTCGTCTTTTTCTCTTGGCGCTCAAAGCTTCTCCATCTATACTTCTTGCATTGCCGAATTAGAAAAAGGGAAAAAATTTACATTCCTTTCTTCATAATTAAAATATACTTTTTACATTTTTATAATTTGTAGATTAGATAAAATGTATAGCGGCATTATTTAATAAGAAGGTAAATTTTGATGAGGTTTGCATAATTAAAATGCAAAGAAATACTTCTGTATTTATTTGTATCTGAGAACCTTTAGAGAGTTTTATGTAATGACAATGATGCTTATATGTTATATAAATGTTTAGTACTTTTGTATGTACGACTATTCACATTAACGTGCGCATTCATGGGGCGGTACACACAAGGCAAGCAACTGTAACCGCGAGTATTCGAAGGCGGTACCAACTAGTTTGAAATCGTACTTATATCCATCGTGTACAATTATCCATCAGCCATAGCACGCCGCCGAAGGCGAACATCTGGAGCTAGTTGTTCGGGTCTATTTGTCACTGGACGATCATTAAGCACTGTCGCAGACGAGAGGCTGATTGGTGAGCAAGGTGGAAATAATTCTTAGTCCCGGATAGGCGTGCCAAAGGAAAGAGCAAATAAATTGTCAGGAAAACGTATATCTTGTTTTAGAAAATACCTTTGCTCTGCAGAAAGATAAATACATAGATAGATAGATAGAGAGAGATCGTGAGATGCTACTCTTTATTATAAATATTTTTCATTTCATGATCTTTCGTGAACGATAAGAAGTAAACGGTTAGATCGACGAAGATAAATAATCTAAATTATCTAAAAACACTTTGCGAGATATTTTTTATTAAAGTATCAGTTAATTATCTAATCTATTAATAAGTCTCGAGAATGATAGGCCAGAGGCAAAATTCATTAAAATGTATCAGATCGATATTATCGGATTGGAAAGGAGCTTGTTGTAGGTGGAAAATTATCCTCTATACATGATATACGCTATAATATAAAACATAATTTATCTGGTTGACAAGAATTATTAACGTCTCATATTGGTGAGATCTAGGACAGATTTGACGTAATGAAACGGAATGTATTAAATACACTTTTTCAACTTTTTAAACTACACATGCTTTAGCATTAATCAAATAGAGATAATTTAAATAATATCTCGATTACGATATGTGGCTTATATATTAAACTGTTTAAAAAATTGTTTCAATAAATTTGATTAATAATTGTGATAAAAAAGATTACCAAGATTGCTACATGGAACATTTCTCATGGAAATATATGTAAATATATATGTTTTTTTTTAGAGTCTTAAACTAATCGTAAAACTATTTTATAGTATTTGTTCTCCATTTTATACTTTTCTATATTTTACGGGAAGAAGAATTCACTAATTTATCTTTATAATTTAAAAAACTAAGAATTTTTTTTAATGCACATTCGTGCCAATTGAATAATATGCGTATCTCCGTTATAGAATTCGAAAAGTGCAGTGTAAAGATGTCGATTTAGAATCTTCATAAATCACGTGATACATAAAGAAGTGATACTTTTATAACCCACTCGAGCAGACCATCGTCATCAACGTTTGAGCGGATTAACTTCATCATCAGAGAATTCATCTACCTGCGGCTTTTGAAAGTTGAAACGACCATACGTTAATCCTGGCGATCGACGTTACTGTCAAGATATTTTTTTCAGTAACGCGAATGTGTTCAACGTGCAACGAGGCAGACGGAAAGTCGCCAAGCGTAAAATGCAAACGCGAGTAACCATTTGCTACGATATCAGCGCATTGCGCACCATTTTCGGTAGACAAGTATCATTTAAATACCATGTGTGCTGCAATGAAAGTGGATTAGCATTACGTGTACATTGTCATGCTGAAAAACGCGCGACCGTACATTGGACTTTTCGACGCGTAAGAGATCGAGGTCGACTCAATGGCTCACTGATTTTACTCTAATCTCTCTTTACGAAGTTCACTATTTTATTCTTTGCATTATTTAAATAACTTTAGAATCATCTCCTTTATAAAGTACTTTTCCTTGTACGCACTTCCTATAAGGAATTTAATCGTCTTTCGTCGCTGTAACAGCATAAAGATACAGTTGCAAAAAGTAAATGCATAATCCAGAAGAATAAATATTGCAATGTTATAAAACTTTTTTATTTCTTTTATTTAAAATTTTTGTGTAGCATTTTCAACAATTTAATCAATTTATTATACATTTTTCACAAAGTTGTCAAAAATAGGAGAAAATATCATATTATATCTTCCTCTTGTTAAATGTTTTTTAACTTTATTAAATATTATAATCGCGATAATAATTAATTATATCTCTATTCTTGTGGACTGAATAATAATCTTTGCTGCATTCTTTGAATTTGAACAGATACACGATAATCTTATCGCAAATTCATGCAAGTGTGTTAGTAACCAGCAGAAGCTAAAGAAACAATACAGTTCTGGTTCTGGGGTAAAATTCGCTAAGCGGTAAAAAGTTGTTGATTAGAAAGCGGTGTCTTAGAGCCAATTCCGGTCGAGCTCTCGTTCCAAAACGAGGAAGAGTCTTAGTTCCGCGGGAGACCACAAAAGAAGACAGGACCGGACGACTAAAGGACCAAGGACGTGGCGTAGACGGCCACCCATACCGATTGATCCATGGCCCGGGTTATGTTCCCACGTACAGCGCCTCAGGCAGCGGATTCTGGCAAAACTTCCAGAGACCCAAATTAAAGCCATTGGCTGCCTCCTACGAACTGTTCGTGGCCGGTTCATCGTATTTGCTGCATAATTAAAGGAACATCATGCAATTGGAAGCTGCCTTTGTTCGTTCTCTCTCTCTTTTTCTTGTCATTATTCGCGCTTACTCTGAATTACGTGTATTCGTGATTTGTTGGCGTACAGTGAATTTTAGCAATCTGATTTTTACGTAAGTTACTAAAATAATATTAGCTAAAGAAGCGCGAAATAAAAAAAGATAAATTGAAAAAGTAGCGAAATTATTTAGAAATTTAGCTGGAGTTACAACTGTCTGATCTTGCCCGTCTAATCTTTCTTCAAATACAAACTGGATTCGTGACTTTACAAGGTGGACGTAGTCATCGCGTGTTTCAACGATTAAAAAAAAAAAAAAAAAAAAAAAGCGAGCGAGAACATTCTACAAATCATAAAATATGAAATATATCGTTAAAAAGCCGTTGAGTTAGGAATCTATTTTGTTGCGGACCGCTGTAGAAAGTCATAGAAGAATTCGTGTCCCTTTGAGGGGGTTAATATTACTAGAAGCAGCACAAAACGATGCGAGACCACCGCTAGCAAAGAAAGATAATCTACTAATATTTTTATTGGCCGTAAAAATCGCGCTGTAACCGAACATCGACCGCGCTATGAAACGGGATTGAAAATGGAGATCTCGATCGTTATCCGTGACAAAGAAGATCGCTGAGAAGTCGATGATCCCCTTATCGGCGAACGTGAGAGTCAAGGTTACAAGCTGTTGAGTTGTTGACTGATCATCCATTATGCAGTTTATTATTAATTCAAAGATATATCGAATTTATAATTGATTGCAGTTTAATTGGAACAATGAAATTGTTTTCCAAAAATCGTGACATTAAGACAGTAAAATCTTATACGATTTTTTAAGAGATGCGGAGAAATCATTAACGTATTATTATTTAAACAAAGAAAATAAAATTTTAATCATACATACAATCTTTGATATGTAAATCAATATTTCACTTGTATTAAACGAAAATACTTGTGGTTTCTAACATGATTAAGAAATTTCTAATATGATTAAACACTTCAGTGATCAATCTATCTTAACATCGCTCAGATTTACAATTGACGTTTAATCGCCGAGCTAAATATGTATGATGGAAACTTAACCCCCTCGATGACTTGATGTTAGTTGACATATTTGACTACCTATACATATATTGCACGTTGTATATACTCCATCAACGCCAGCCAGTTAAGTAACTGAGCACATTGAATCCATGTATTAGTATGTAAATTATGCACATCCATGATACTGCATTAATCTTTGACGCATTCCTTTGGGAGATTTGTTTTATTTTGTTTTTGTTATATTTACATAATGAAGCAGACTTTTGCTTCCTTATTCGTGCGTTCCACTTTGCTTTGTGCATTTTATAACGTTATAAATTTATGTATTTTCATTTAAATATTATGTATCTTACAATATTAAAATTTTTATTATATATAATCTGTACTACAATTTTATGTATATATATATATAAATTTTATTTACAAAATATTAATTTTGTATAAATTAAATTATTTCTTTATGGATTTAAGAAATCTTTAAATCGATATAAATATTCCTTTAATAAAAAATTAAGAATAAAAACATGTAATTATATTACAAAGTACATGTATAGACCAATTTACAATCTGCAAAACATTGTTTACATTTTATTAGAGAGGCAACCAAATTTATACAATAAACATTAACAGAGAAATCTTACACATACTTTTGGTAAAGTTTACAACATCGCGAAAGGACAGCAAGCGGATGAACGCAATAAGCACTCACTTAGTGATCACTTTTCGTGGAAGAGAGTCGGCAAGGATTATCGACTCGCGACTCTCTGTAGCACGAAGGAAACGATCGCCATAAAAGTTGTAGGCAAAACGGGCCTTTCTGACGATTTATTTAGATGCTTGAATTGGCATCGCAGTCTCGCGTCGCGGGGAAGAGTTATACACATTGTGCGATCTTCCAACTTTGGTCCGCGCTAGAGATCTTATTTTATGAAATTTTAAATCATTCAATTCGGCAACTATTTATTACCCATTCGGATGCGTTAGGTGACGCGTATGGAAGATCTCGCCCAAGTCGGCCTACTCACCCTTCACAAAACCGATGTAAAATATCGTTTTTGGCAGAAAGAAGCAGGACGTTTACATGCATTTAATTCAATTTATTATATTTTCGTGAAATCTAATTTATATATGTCGTTCGGTAACGCACTGCGATACGACAGTCTGACTGGAAGTGGGTTTTGCAATCATAATAAGTTTACAGCGCATATATATTATCTTTCTTTATACACGAATCTATCGATCCATGGATTGTTTATTAAATGTTTATTAAATATTTACATTATTTTTAGCTAGCTATTTTTGAACTGTTATATTAGAACGTTTTTATTTTTTTACTTTAAGTCATATTAAAAAGGCTGCTTCTTTTTCAATTAAAAAACGATAATTAATACCTCATTATCAATATAATACAATCTAAACAATCTGTGAACGTAGAAATCTTTATTATCGGTTAAGTTATATATTACACGGTAGTTTCGATGCTTGTCACGGTGGAGACTCTTCCTTGTACAAGAAGCTTATATATTATACATATATCACAAATTTAAAAAAATAAAATACCATATAAAGTTTTCATTAATGCCTTACTTAGTTCTTAATTAAACATAGTTGATATTAAATATGTAATTAAATATAAAAAAATTTTAGAAATCTAATTTTATATATTGCAATTGGTGCTTTATTGTATCGAATTGTTTCATATCAGCTAATTGCATATAATCATATTAGATTAATATCTTCCACTTTTGAGTTTCATGTTTTGTATTCAGATATTCGTGCATTAAAATCTAACAATGAAAATTTCATATTCACATTTTATCTTTATGTTTGATAGATATAAAAGATAAAACATAAAATTAAGAAATAAATAATTAGTATATGTAATAAATATATAATAAGGATATGGTTTTGAAATTTTGAAGTAAAAATTATGATAAACAGTGATATTTGTGATAAACGATGACATAATTTGATTCAAAAATTTTTAATTTGCAAATGAAATATGTCAATGATGTCTTTATCAACAATTAATACGGATTAGATACATACATATATAACAAATTAACAAACATTAATTTGAAATATTAAACTAGTTTATTTGCATTTAATTGTATTTTATAAGTAAATAAATATAATAAATAAATAATAAATATATAATAATATATAATAAATAAAAATAATACGTAAACGAATATACCATACATACATATATATTATACATATATGTAACATATATACATATATACATACACATACATATATTATACCATATATACATATATATATATATAAAATAATAAAATTTGCCTAATTTGATGTAATCTAATTAAATATATAAAGTTCAAGTGAAATTTAAATGACGTTTGATTGAAATTTAATTAACAAAGCACACATATACGTATGACGCCTGACACATGCAACCAGATACTCAAAACTGTTTATCAGAAAACAAGTTCTGAGGAGGCCTATTATTGTATTCATTAGCAATAAAATAATTCAATAAAAATAATAAAAATAAAAAATTGTATATCAGTAGAGATCAATAATATTTAAATACAATCCATATCACGTTTGATATCAAACTTTACGTATATATGACGATTAATTAAATGTACCTACATTATGAAAAACATATCGAAAATTGGTATTCGTTGAAAAAATTTAAAAAATATAAAATATATCTCTGCATTATTTCCCACTGTCAAAGCAGTTGAAGCACAATAAGCTATTTAAAATTCTACTCGCTTTTTTATGACCATACATAAATACACATGACAGCAACTATCAATTTGAAATTTCTCACCGGTTACTGTAAATCTAGTCGATCGCGTCAAGCGTCTTGGGAAAGTATGCCTTATCTACGATTTTATTTGGTGTCCCGTGTGTGCTCCGAATGCAAAGCTGCCGCCACCACCGCCACCACCACCGCCACCACCGCCACCGCCGCCGTGCTGTTATCAACGCATAAGCATCTCTCGCGAGGCGGTTTGTTTTATACGCAATTACTTGATGAGTCATTTCTGTAATTGGGGCATATTTTTCCGAAATTTATTGACGACGGGGATCCCAGCAACCAGCGGGATTAGCATAAACCGAGGATGACTTACTCTGCCCGTCTGCCAGCAACATTTTAACGAGCGTAAACTCGCTCGGCTTTATTTATCGTGCGTGTTATCAGTCTTTTCTACCTCGCATTTCGCCTTGTGCTCCCACAAGGCTTTGTAACCACAGAAGAACGTGGCGGCGCCTTCGTTTGACATTTGATCGTGCCTTTAACCAACCGGCTTATATCGTAATCTTTCATTTGTGTGTATAGCGATCCTAGAAATTCTAATGTATAATTTACAAATTATATAAAATACTTTTTTAATAAACATATAAAAATTATTATAATTGTACATAAATGCACATATAAATTTCTTCAAGTTTATGAATTTCTAAGATGTTAGTAAAACTGTGATAACATATCCTTGAAGATAGTCTTTTAGAATCATTTAGGCGAACGTTAACAATGAATTAACGGCGGTAGGCTAAATATGGAAATTTATTAGAAAAAAGAATGTAACAAGAAGAGAGAACTTGATTTATTCGAAAAGATTTCAACCGTGGGACATTCGAGTCGTTCATAAGCGACCGGTACTTAAGCACGGCACTTTTTCTTTAGCAAAAGTGCTCATCGAATCCGGGGAGATAAATATTCATGTCGTGGAGTTGTTTTCCGCTCATCTTTTGCGAGGCATGCATTAGCGAATGGTCGATCTAGCTTTAAATCGGTCGATATAAACGGGGTATGAGCGCCTAAAATGCGTACAAGGTCGTTATCTTAACGCGGCACTACTAAAAACGGGAAAAAGCGGCAAGAGAGAAAAGGGAGACCGCAAAGAGATAGGTGGAGAGAGAAAGAATAAAAAAGGAAAGAGAAAAGAGAGAGGCAAATAAGAGAATTGGAGGCTGTCGCGTTGGAAAGAGGAGAGAGGATTTGGGATTGAGTTGTCTCAAGGTGCCGGATGAGTCTTCTGTGAGCTCCTCCGGGTAGGTTAGGTATGTTAACAAGTTAGGCGATACTAAGATAAGAATCCTCCGCGATCCTTTGTGGTCTCCACACGGTAACGCGACACCAGAACATCCCGGACCAAAACCAGACCGTCGCGCCGGCTTCTCTCTCCGGCATCGCTCTCTTCCATCTTCGTCCTCCCACTTTGCCGTCGGTTTTGCCTTCTACCCTCTGTCTCTTTCTCTCTCTCTCTCTCTCTCTCTCTCTCTCTCTCTCTCTCATTCTTTTCCTCCGACAATCCTGAAAGAGCGGAACGATGTAAGAGCTCAATGAACACGATGCTGGTAGCCGTAGGCAAGCGCCATTCCTCTCATTCATTCCAACGAAATCGCGATTCATAAAATCTGACCACCATTTTTTCGCCACGCTGCTTTCACACTACATCAAAGCTTTTATCTCCACTTTAATTGTCGTCATGTAAGCGCGATATTATTATTATGATAATTTGAAGCAACTTTTTCTCAATAATAATAATAACAATTGTTGACTACTTTTTTATGGCACATATTGTAAGTTTTTTTGTAAAACTAATCTTTTACAAAGAAGATTTACCTTTTTATAAAACGTCAAATATTTAGAAGTCAGCATTTTATAAAAAAAAGTTTAGACTTTTCATAAAAATACTGAATTTACAAAAAAAACTTCCTACGCATATATTAGAATTGAAAAAAATTGAAAAAAAACATGAAAAAGTTTTTTGTCTGCTTGTGCTTTCTATTTGCAAAGAAATAATTTCTTGTTGTACGCCTGCAATTTTATAATATATCAATATATTCTCTTCTCTGCATCGACTTAACACTATTCATCGATTTTTACAATTGAAACTTGTGTAATCACTTTAGCATCGAGTGTTTGAACGCGTGAAGTCCCTCTGTGAAAAGCATGTTTATGTGCATAATAGATAGATACTTTTATATACATACAATTGAAAACTTTTCGTGTATTTCAAGGGTTTGTAAATTAAATGTGTGCATGAGAATCAGGTGTGTGCGTATGTGTGACTCCATAAAACTGCTTATTCAAAATTTTTCTTATTGTTCTACTCAAGAGTGGAATGGAGCAAAGAGGCATTAATTGTAATTAATTGAAAATATTAATTGTAATAATATTTATAATATTTTAAATATTTATGATATTTGTAATATTTATAATATTGCAAAATGCAAAATGAGCAAATAAGAGCCAGACGCGAAAAACAAGATGCAGAAATAATTGTATTCAAAGATTTAATATTTATTCAATTTATACATTTTGGTCTCCATTTGAATCTTTCTCAAGTAAAAAATAAAAAAAAAAATAAATCATGCATTCTAATCTCAGAAGACTTCCATATATTTTGACGTCAATTAAGCATAGAAAATTTCCGCTCATATCCAGTTACATAAATCATTATTAAGATAAATCATTCGTTACATAAATCATCGATTACAGCCTTAGGAAAATCAGGTAAAAGTAGTGGCACTTTTGACGCCTATTCTGTAACTTTTAACGCCGTCGTTATGTATCATTGCACAGCTATTACACAGTACAAAAAAACCTATTCAATGATACATGATAACATCGTTAAAAGTTACAGAATAAACGCCTTTTAGACTGAAGGTGATCTATAATGCCGCGTTTCTTTGTCGCTTTTTTTCTGACCTTTGATGATATTTCTTGCCATGCTGAGAAAGCTTCTTAAGCTTCTTAACCACATTCAGTAACGCATTAACAATTTAACATTGAATGTCCAAACTAAAAAGGTCTTTTTTTACAAAAAAGCGGAAGGGCAGAGAATAAAAAACCAATTTGTCGTGGCAAATTGTTTTTACAGCACTTTTTGAAGTTGAAAAATTATTTTGTTAACGTTTTCTCATGGCACTTTTGAAACCTTTGTATCACGGCTAGCGACAAAAATAACGCATTATAGACCATCTCCAGTCTACCATGACCCATATAAATTGTAAATTTACGAGCCTCACAGAGAGAACAAACCTATTGTTAGCATCAGTAAAGTGTGAGTAAATGCGATGTTACTAATAGTGAGAAGTATCTGACTGATTTTTCTATTAGCTTTAAAGAGAACCCCCGCAGTGTTAAAGAACCTAACCTAACCATGAACTCTAAGCCATCCTTTTTTTGAGGATGAGAAGGCGCACGGCCACCTTGGAGCTTTGTGAGAATCGCCGCCTTTTAAAACTGACACAACACATACTTTATCTTTTTTCCTCTCTCTATTTTGAATTTGAATGAAATACTATAAAATGCACAATAGATATTATTCCCTTTTTTTTTATAAAATCGAATAGAAAGATAGAAGTCGAACGGATTATTGATTTAAATATATATACTAAATATAACAGATTTAAATATCAGACATCTTGTTAGATTAAATGTATTTGTTCCTGGCAGTATGATCAGTCGAGAACTCAGTTGAAGGGTAAGAAGCCATAGAAGGCACCCACCCTCGCGGAAAGACGACATAACTTCACGTCCCGCCCTTAACCCACCGGTGAGAGATCGTGTTTAGGTTTAAATCAGATCGAGATTATGATGCTTGATATCATTCACGACCGCGATGGAACGCGGCCTATTCTTCAAGAGTTAACTGGTTTTGACATCCGCCGGAATTATTATGCTTTTATGCATACCGCTTCGTCATCGTCGCTCCTGCTCTCTCAGGCACTTCTTTATTTAGACATTAAACTAGATATTGCAGGTTGCTTGCGATTAGCGTAATCGACTCTTCAGCACGATAAAAATCAATCGAATATTTATTTCTTTCTATAAAAGACCCAAACGTTGCAACCAAATTACAATTAATTTTAATGTCAAAAAAATGTTTAATATATAATTAAACATAATTAATTAGTATTATAATATTATTATTATATTATTATAATTGTATATATATATATATATAATTTTTTATAGATAATTATATGTGTGTAAGAATTATTGCAATTATTTATTTAAAAAAAGTAGATAGAAAAAAATGCAAAACATAGAATAGAGATTCTGCCGCTTATAAAAGAAGCCTAGTTCTGTATATATTTGTGTGTCGTGTGCATCCGTGTCCGATCGTGTTTTACGAGATATCTGTTCCAGTATGTGTCCTTTCTCGCGAGTCCGACAACTCAATAGCCGCATACAACAGAAACAAGGTCCCGATACCGTCGTGTTTGGTCCCGACGATGAGTAGGGACTACTCAGGTAGGCACCAACGAAACGACAAGGATAACCTGCGAGAATGTTCGTCTTTTCTCTGTGGTCGCCGCGTCTCACCCGAGAGTTAGAATCTTTTACCCCCTAAACTCGCTGGCAGTCGACATTCTCACGCTAATTGGCCGGCAGCGCCCTCCCTGTAATTTCATTAAGGGGTCTCGTGCCCATAGTGAGTTTAAGGCCCCGCCAACGCGCCTACCTTGCCCTTATCTCTCTTTTTCCTCTCCACAAATATTTGCCAGCTTTGATGGCTTTACAGAGTTCAACAGAGCCGTGAACCGAAGAATTGGAAGCCGGTATATACTTTACGAGAAGAGTCATACTTCGTATTAATCTTTCCGAGCATTTCCGTCGGTTATTTTCATTTCTCTCGACTTATTGCATGCAAATAAATCAACGAATAACGCGATCATCCGTCAAATATTTTGAACGTGTATTTAAAAAAAAAACGTATTACATATTTTCTATTATGATACTGTTGAGGGTGAAACAGAAAAGCTCTCGTGCCATTAATTAATCATTTTATGTTCCTGTTTTAGACAGAAAGCGTATATCTTAATAAATAAATGAACCTTTTTTCGGGATCTTTGTGCGTATTTATGGCGATGTTTAACTTTTAATTGTTCTACTATAATTATCGTCAACAATCTCATTTTCAGATTATCACTTTTTTTGGCAGATATGATTTTGATGAAGGGACTTTTTGCTTTCTTACAAGTGCTCGGGTTTATGAATAAAATTAAGATCGAAGAATAGGTTTCATCAATTGTATATTAATCACATTATTCATATTATTGAATTTGTTGAGTTTTTCGAGTTAATCGACTTTTTGAAAATATTATTCTATTTTTCTTATGTTTGAAAATGACATATTATTAATGATGTATTTTCTCTCGTTATATCCAATATAATTTATTTGCAATTATTGAAAGCAATGAGATATATACATATATATGAGTAAAAAAGAATTATATATTTAAAAATATGATGAAAAGCTCGTGTATATTGTGACGAATAATTAATTTATAAATTCATATTTCTCTGATTATCATTACATGATTTTATCGTGATTTCTATTTTGCAATAGTAACATATTATCATCAAAAAAGTTTATTTTCTCTGTGATAACAATATCTAATTGTTCTACTCATTGGCTTTTGCGTTAAGAACCAAGGGACTTTTCGTGTCGAATCGTGTGAACAAACGATAAACGTAAATGTTGGTCGCCTCGAAAGGTCTCGCGAATGGGCGATATATGACTTCCTATCGACTTGACTTTGCCAAGAGTCAGCGTCATCTCCAGGCTCACGAACCTGTTTATGATTCCTCAAGAGGGGAACCACCAGCAAGATCTCATGGGCGGTCGTTTCGAATGCCTCTTGGTGAACAATGTGCCAGGGTGTGCATACAATTAACCGGCGCGTTGTTGTCGACTTTGCACGTCTTGTGTAATTGCATCGTGTTTTGCTACGTTGTATGGGCCTCCTCGACGTTCTTTTTCACGGTATATGTGGCCCAAACGTGCCTGAGCATACGATCTGCTTGCTAGCAGAATCGCGAATGACCACCATATTCACATCTCACGACGGCCGGCAAATGCGCATGGATAAGAATTCTACGCTTAATTGTAGAATTGCATTTCCTCTTTCAAATGATAAGGTCATGATCTTTAATAAATAATCTTGTATATCGCGTATAATTCATTAGTTATATTATTACTACTGTGTCAGTGCGTGATATAATATTATAACACGTGTAAAATAAAATTTTGTTTTATGCGCACATTTGACAGATTTTAGTCAAATCAAATAGAAAAGTGTATTATTTCAAAATTTGACCGAACGACATTGCATATTTTTTCGTAACTTTAAAAAAGACGATATGCACATATTTAGAGAGAGTCGCCATTATTTTAATCATCTTAATTATTCTAATTCTATTTACATGAAATATGTAAAAAATTAAATTCTATGCTGTGCTATAGTTAAGCAAATCTTTTATTTATCCTTTATTATACAGTTTGTCGATTCAAACATCCTCCGAGAAACCATCGCATTAGTATGCCTTAAAAACATTTATTAATAATAAATCTATTATGAACCGGAGATAGCAAATTATTTTGATGATACGGAGGAAATCTTTTCGGGTATTAATTTCGTTCCATATAATTTCATAAGTGGTTGGCGCCAGTGGATCAAAGCTTCTCGAATGACCGGTCGGCGTTCTTTTTCAGAAAATCAGCGGGTTAAAAATCAGACACAATCTCATGTATCTCGTAGATCTCGAGAGAAGCAACCGCAACTGGCGAGCCGTGAAATCGCAATTTGCTCGCAGATTATGTTCGCAGATTGCCGAAGTTTGAGAAGCGTGAAACCGAGAGGGTGGAGCGTGACGTCACTTGATGCCGCTACTTAAACAGAACGAGCGTTTCACGCCATTATACTTGTGTTGAAAACGTTGTAAGTCATGATATTTAAGAATAGATTTAATTAAAGAAATATTGTGCGAACAAATATACAGATACGAACAATCATAACAAATCATATAAATTGATAACGTTTTATTAAATAGTGATATAGATAATATATTAATTGTGGATGTAGCTTGTCAGTTTTGCACAGATTTCAACTAAATTTGCAGATGTAAAAAAATTTGCCAGGTACTCTATAATATATATTTAACACATTAAAATAATTAAGGATACAGAGAAGAAATATAGATACACGACAACCAAAAATATAATAATAATTGTCACAAGAGATAGAGTTACAATTTTCAATATTATTTTTTTAAGAAAAGTGACAATGATAGATGTTAGTTCTGAATGTGCAAAACGTTCGAATCTAGATAATAATAAGAAAGAAAGAGCTTTAATTCTTTTTACGAGAGCCGTTTTATACTTTACTGCTCCGACCGCTAATATATTATCGCCGCAACCGTGATGTATTTGACGTGAGTGTCGGGAAAATTAAAGCAATCTTTTTCTGCTGTTACCGCTGGTGGTCCAAGATCGCAAGCCGAAAGCAGACCTCGTTCATGGTAATCGGAGATGTTTGGATATAAATATGTGCGCATTAATAGAGAGCAGCCCCATAACCACTGCTCTACAAGGAGCACGTTTCAGGTCAGTGGAGGAAAAAAAAGTATCAATTTGCACGGATTTAATCTGTTTCACACATCTGATACACACAATGTTAAAATTTGATTTAAATCAGATAAAATTTTGACTAAATATGTTAATTCTATAAGTTTTTTATAGTTATGTATATCTCGTAAATTTTAGATACGTCGACCGCATAACAATAGTTTGATTAATATTTTGCTGATCTACATAATCATTCAATTTTTTTTTAATGTAAGATTAAAGATATTCTTATAACTATTGGTTCATGAAATGCGACTCTATGTAATATTACAATAACTATTTGAATATATTACAGAGTTTTTTATTTAGTGACGAATTGTAATGTTAGTTTAATTACAATGTAATCAAGTGATCGTTTATTTTTTTATGAAAGACCTTTATCATTTTTTATGTGCAGGTAGAGCGAGTTAAACTGAATTAAAAAGTTTTCCTTAATTTCTCATTACTTGTTATGCAAATCACGAAACATCAGAGAACTTTCCTACTCGCTTTAACCCGCTCTACGTGGATATGAAAAGTGATGCAATTATTATATTACTGGACACTCTGTATATTTAGCCACGTTATCTCATAAAAAATAACTAGAGTAGTTTAAAACTAGCTTCTCTAGAAATATAAAGTTTTTATTATCCAGCTGCATATAAGAGATAGAAAGTTTTTGTTATATCTAACTGTTATATCAACATCTACTTGAAAAGAATACAAATAATATTTTCTATTTATATGTTGGCTTGTATCGCGAGAACTTTAGAAATATAAAATAGAGAAAAAAAATAAAATTTTATTATAGAAAGTAAAATCCTATTATAAAATTTTTTCTCTACTTTCTCGAATTAAATCGAAATCTAAATATTCTACTTATTGTTAGTTTGACGCATATTTGAATCTTTACAGAGCCTGGTATTATTTTGTAATTTTTAAAATTATTTTTTTATTTATATGCTATATTTATGTAATAATTAAATAAGAAAAAATATGAAGAAATTATTCATACACAGAAGAGAGAAATTGAAATAAAAAATATCAACAGTCTCGAAATATGTTTAATTTACAATATAATCAAACGCTCCGTGATTTGTATAATCTATGCAAAGATAGTCTAGAGCAGTTTAGAGTCTCAATCGAACTTTACAGACATGCGTGCTTGTCCGAAACAGCTTTCTCCTTTCGGTGGATCTAATGTGACAGGCTCTTTGGAATTCCCGACGGTCGTTTCGCGGATGTTAACAAGGCATCAACATGAGTCTCGTGCCTGACTGCGGTCGACAAGTGAAACGATCGAGAAGAGTGCGGCAACCAGACCGACCACGAATGGATGAAATAACATCGATACCGAAATGCTAGATTCGCGGCATATTCATTCAGTTTTTTTTTCGTATATTTTCTGTGAAGTGTTTTGCCTGTCACTATTTTTAACACGTAACGCGTTTTATAATACATCAATCGAAAATATTCGTGTTCATTTTTTTTTAATCATTTAAAGGTTACTTTTTAAGGCGACCACCGGCAAAGTATACTCGAGTTATGAGAAACATTTTCGCCGCAAGCGCGCCCAAAGAAATCGAATGAATCACTTCTTTTAGAATTTAATTGGATATAATTATATATCCATGTATAACACGTGATAAATTATTCCTGATGAAACACACGTACACACAGCAACTTATATATGCCACACTTGTTTATACATATATAATAAGATACAATTTTCTGCTAATATTATATTATATGAAATATGAAATATGAAATTTTTCACATTTTTTGTGACAAAAAGCCAAAAATATTTTAAATATAGGGGGGTAAAGATTTATGGTTTACTATTAGAATTGTAAAACGGAATGCCAATTATTAATGCGTATCCTGCGTTTATTCGAAATAAATGTGTATTTTTGTTTTGAAAGACTTTAAAAATTACCATTTTATTATCTTTTAGCATTGTAGCTAAATTAAGTTGCTTTTTTATGATACTTCCCAAGGTATAAATGCCTCATGTATTCATCAGGTTCACAACCGATAAATAATAATAAGCTATTTTTTATACATTATATTCCGTATTCGTAAAGAAAAATCTTATCATCTAGATATATATATATATTTCAAGATGATAACATTTTCTAAAAAAAGGATATTTGAAGAAATAACGATGCCCAAAAAAAATTAATGACTGTCTTTTTCTTGATACAGCTTTCCCTTGAAAGTACGTGAATCAACTTAGGCGGAGATAGAACATGAAGAAGCTACAAAAATAGTAAAAGTTAGAAAATGCTTCCAAATTAATTTTAATTAAAAAAAAAGAAAACAAGAATTCTCTCTAACAAAGAATAAAATCAAAATTTAAATTAATTAAAAGAAAATTATCTTTTTTGTTTTATTTTGACTTGTTACGTTTATATGCATTTTTCGTGCTCCTTATATAATTTTTTGCCGTTATCGTAGAAAATCAGTCGCTCGTGTCGAGAGAAACTTCTAATCAGCGAAGAACCGTGGTTGCACGTACGTTGCATGTACGAGAGAACAGCAGTAAGGGTGTCGTCGTTCGAAAAATGAGAATGCATTACCCCAACGCCTTCTCTCAGAGTTCTCGGCGAGATCGACGTTGGTGGTTCGGCGGATAGCACTGGCGTCTGGATCTGGACGCTATTACTAACGTAGAAGCGAGAGAAAGAGAGAGAGAGAGAGAGAGAGAGAGAGCATACCGGAGGGGGACGGAGAACTCCTCTCCTCGTTCCCAGCATAGGCATTCCAAAACAAAGAGCCCGCGATGCTGATTCAACGGTGGACAATATGTAAATCAGTTGCTGGCGGTGGTCACGATGTCGCGACCTCGTCGTTCCGCTTCGGGCTACCTTTTCAAACCTTCGCCATCGCCGCCACCAAAAACCCCGCTACTAGACCGACTACTTCCCATAAAAGATATACATATACATAATAGTCACCGATGTGAGAAATTTTACAGAGATAATCGAGAAAATCAAATGGAATAGAGAGAATGAGGAATTGTTTATTATACTTTGATGAATAATTTTATGTAACATAAATTTTTATTATATTTAAGATTTTAATTATTTAATAAGTTTTTATATGCCAGCATTGAATTTAAAAAAAAAAATTAACTTTATTTAAAATTAAAATTGTTCAATGCAAACTATAGTTTTGCAAATATATTTTCTCTTGGAAATAAATAACATACAACAACAAAACTGTTGTTATAATGTAATGTTACATGAAAAATCACTTTTTCGTGATGCATTTCACATCGGTGACTTTTAAAAATGACCATGTTCAATCAATCTTGATGCATCAACTGTAAATTCAAACCATCTCGTGCATTCATACCAACGATGACGCATACGCCGGTCAGGATGGCTTTGGTTCCCATGCATTTCGCGAGAACGGTTCACGATATAACAGCTCCATGGTCAACTTCTCGGGCGTCCCTATCTATGGCAATTAGCTGTTAAAAGTGTTCGTGTGTTTCACCAGTTATCGTCGACCCACCCACGTGCCCGAATCGCCCTCCGCGCGTTATCTCGCGACAAAATGCATCTCGTTGGACCGGAACAGCTGACCGAAAACGGGCTCTGAGTTGTCGCAGTAGGAACATGTCTGCGTACAAGGACGATGCCAATAACGCGAAAGAAAGAACGGTGTTTCCATAATGTCGTTCCCTCTTTAGTCGGTCTTTCGGATCTTTCTTTTTTTTTTTTTTTTTTTTTCTGACAGATATCATGCTTCTAAGAAGTGATCTCAGGGTTCCCACGAACGGCACCTCTTTTCTTTGAAGCCATCTCACCGCTAACCAGAAGAAATCGCGTCGCACAATCACTAACACGAGATGCAGCTCTTAGACACATGCATTTCACAATCAGTGCGAGAGAATACTCATATGAGGTTTACTTTTGACTTATTATCTTTAATATATTCGTGCGCGAACAAAATGTTACTTTATTTTTTTCAACAATTAGTGTTTTTTTTCTCGCTCTAATTAAATTCTCATGCAGACAAATTTATCTAGCTTTTAATATTTTTTATATTGTTAGTATCATATACAAAAATTTATTATAATTTATTTTTAATGAAAAATTTTGGGATTATTATATATACATTTATTGTATTGATCGCATATATGACGAGAGGCATTGTATGTTATAAACATAATGTCATATAATTTACCTGAAAAGGTATTTTATGAACAGAATTATAGAATTATAGAAACACGCGAAAGACGTATATCTTGAAAACACGAAGTAGTTTAAAGTAAGATTGCTATTAATATTTATTAAGTTCTGATGAAGGACATGCACGGATTTCGTTGACGCACGAATAGAGAACCCCTTATACTAGCCTGTCGGCTAACAAGGCAAAATTAGTCGTGAAATAAATCTAGACTATTTTAGAACGCGTGGTACCCATGACAGGATGGCGAGGAATGGAACCTATTAGCACGGTACCGCCTCTCAATTAGCAGCAGTTAAAGATGACCGTGTGCCATGTTCATTTTCCTCAGATTGTTCAAATTAACGATTACTATGAAATTTCACTCTCTAGAGTGACATTTTCATTTTCATTTGTCGTTGAAAAAAAAAAAATTCAATATAATTACTTTACAAAAAGAATATTTTGTATAAACGTGCCACAAATTATTGTCGATTAAATATTTGTTTTAATAAAAGTTTTAAAACTTTTAATAATATAAAGACAATATAGTTTTTTGTATAATAATTTTATATAAGCCGCTAATTATATAAATACATGTGAATAAAGTTTATGCTCAAGTGACATTTATCGATATAGTGAACTGCTTTGTAAAGGTGTATCTTGGCAAGATAGCTCAACTTTAGAAGCCTTTTGTCTCGACATTATTGAAAGTTATTTTAAGGGTCACTAGGAATGTAGCGGGAGGATGCCTTCGGGTATTCGAGAATAGCGATGAGGACGAAGAAGAATATAGCGAGTCAGATAGCGAGTGATGAAGAAGAATGAAAATAGTGAGTGGCGATTCTCTCTAGCAATCCATACGGGCGTACTGTCCTAATTACAACGGGGCCTTTTATTTTTTTCCTTTTTTTTCTTAACTGAAAGGGACCGAAATATTTGCCCGCGGCAATGGCGGGAGCTAAACGATTTCGGACCGCTCTCAGGACTCATTTAGAGCGAAGTGCAAAAGAATCGTCGTCGATGATTGAACAAACTAGAAGAGACGCCGAAGAATGGTAGAGGGAAAAAGAACAAAAGAGATGTAAAGCGTATCCCGCGAGGAAAAAAAACGTCGCAGTTTTCCAAACCATTCATAGAGCCGACCGATCTTCTTGGCCTCTTCTCACGATTCATTCATACCTCGCCCCATGAGATTCGATCGTCGATCTTTACCTGCGCCACCGACAACTGGTGCTTCCTTAATAGACAGTCTGAAAGTCCGGCTCCATGGACAGTCTGTCTACTGGCAAGTAGGCGCCAAACTTTCAAATTCCATCGGAGGAGATTTACAAATCGCTCTATCAATCAATTACTTGTTAATCATTTAGTTTGATAAATATTCTTGAAATAAATATTATTAAATATGTTTATTAGTAATTATATTTGTAAAAGAATATAGTAATATAAATTTAAATTTTATTATGTTATTTTAATAATTTATATTTACAGAATAGTACTGTAAAATATAAAATGCAAACAAAAACAAGAAACGACACACATGATATTAAATAGTAAAGAATATTTTAAAAACTTTTTCGAAAATAATTTTGCAGTAAAAATTTTTCCTCGATATCATGTAGTATATTACATATCGAAGGGGTTATCTGTTTTACTTGAAGCAATTATCCCATCTTCTTATATAGAATTCGAGAATCGTATCGCTCTTCAGCGGTCAAACGCAACGTAGAAAGATGGGCTAACGATCTTAATGGCTAGGCAAAACATTGACACCTTGGCGGCGCTCAGGAGACCACCTGGACGAGGATACCAAAGAGAAGGCGGGCAGGGATCGTTAAACACAGGGTCAGCACGAGAGAAGTGGAAATCCTTATGAGAAAGTAAGTTGGGCGAACGATGACAACGAGCTAACAGCGTGTGCAAACACGGCGGCTTGAGACAGAGCCGTACCCGGTCCGATGATCATGTACTTACGCGTTTCCTCTCAAACACCGACTACGTCGACAGCTCCAGAGACACGGCATCGGACACTGATCATGGGAAAAGATAGATTCCGCTTGTTCAGGTTGGAATGTTCGAGCAACATGTGCCGATGATCGGAGAATTGTCTCGTTAATATTCAAAAGTAAATAGTGAAATGTGTGCAAAGTACATTTACAATTGTATCTTTGGAGCAAGCAAGATTTTTGCATAAATATATTAAGTGATCGTTTTTCTTTCTAACACATTCATTTAATAAACTAATCTATTGGTGTTTATTTTTAAATGGGTATATAATTTTTAGAGGAAATTGTATTGAGGAGAACGGAAAGAGTGGCATTGAAGAAACAACGATGAAATGTTGAATGGTCTTTGGTTTAATATGATACAATTGAACGGGCATTTTGAGCACAAAAAAGCCCACTTCCATATTATATATTCACAATTATAATTCGCAGTTTATTACTATTATTATAAAATATTATCAGATCTGTTTATGTACAATATATGTATGAAGCGACGGCGCTAGTTAATTTAAATTTTATTTATCGTGTATGGCGTATGAGATATATGGAACGTGTATCTTATTCACTAAAATTTTAACTTACAATCCTGCACGCGAAATTTTTAAACCATTCAATTTTACAATAAATCAGAATATTTTCAATTGTACATAGTTTATGTGTTCCACACATTTTTCTACAATTGTTCAAGTTGTAATTAAAAAAGACAGAGAGAGACCGAGTAAAGGCACGTAAAAGATATATTCATAATATTAATCAATGATCCTCTGCGCTGCTGCGTTATTAAAAAAAAAAAAAAAAAAAAAAACATTTTTATAAAAATATCTATACAATAAATTTTGTGATTTTAAGTTTATAAAAAAAATAATATTTTTCTAAAATATGAATTAACCTATCATGATATAAAATATCAGTACTTTATAGTAGAAATCTACTTAAAAAATATTATTTTACAATAATAGTTTAGTTATTTTAAATTACAAGTAAAATCAGGATACAAATAGTATAATAAATTAAAGTTCAAGTATGCAATATCTTCTCGTTTGTTCTTCTTTTCTCTTTTTTTCGCTCTTTTTTTCTCTCTGTCTCTTTTTTTCACTGAAACGGAAGCAAAGTGGATTCGATAATGAAAAATTCAATAATGAATAATTAGTCGCCTGAGGGATATTCTAGGATGCATATATCACAGACGCGATGGAAATAAAAATACATTTTATACGATGCGTGTGTGCGTACAAATAAACAAACGCATTGTGTCGATGATAACTATGAATTTTGTACGCACATATACATGTGATTTATGATAAGCTTACAAGTTTCTATTAATGTGAAAATTAAGTATGATTAAGGGCATATGACAATACAATGCGTTTTTTCTCTAGGCAATCGCACAGTAACTTTTTCTATTGTGGCCGCTCTTTAGGGAAAGATAGCCACGCAACTACGAGTCGTAAGTACCAGAAAAAAAATTCTCCTGACATTAATTTTGAAGATTACCGGCGTAGGACATATCAAGATATGACTTCTTTGACTTGAAATTATATAAACGAATAGATAATATAAAACATATGTATATGTATCTCCATAGACATATACATACATGTCAATAATTCTACACATCAAATATTGATCTGTATATAAACTCAAATTATAAACTTAGATTGACGAAAAACTTTTCCGATGATACGTCCTATTGCTAATAGTCCTCAACAGAGAAGAGCCTCACGTATTATTAAAATAAAAACAAAAAAAATCAATGTCGGTATAAAAAAAATCGTGTAAAAGGATACTTTTTAAACAGAATAGTATCAAGTAAAACGTAATACTAGAAGGATCCTATTGTGAGCGAAATAATTGCGATCAAAAGTGCAAAATTAACGAGCCTCAGTTCTGATTAGAATATACCCTGCGAAGGTATATCAAAAGAAGGAAGCAGTAGCAGCAGCGCGACACATGACGTAAAATGGCTTTTGTCGCGTTGATGCGTTTTTCTCCTTTTGCGCTGTGATAGTGTGTGATATCGTGATAATAAAACTTCGTACACACGAGCAAAATACGTACGCACAGGATCTTCATTGTGATATATCCTTCTTCCTTTTATACACTAGGCACTTTTAAGCTCAACTAGACACTTTAAATACAATTAATCGGAGTGTGTAAAATCTTTATAAAAATAAAATAAATAATCTGAATAAATATAGATATATAGTAATATATATTATAGTTAGTCAATAAATTATTATATATAAGATTATGAGGCACGAATCGCTCGCGAAGAAATCTTTCTAATGTTGTAAAATTATTGTCGCGTGCACAGTGTAATTAATACACGCAATTTTTCTCTATTCGTTGATCACAAGAGATCGAAAATACTGTATTTAAATATAAACTTACAGCATAAATGAATTTTTTTCTACTAAACTATTTTTTTTCTCAGCTCATTGTGCTTGTTACTTTGAGTTTAAAGAAATAGAAACTCGAAATATTAGATAAGTGTGTCTCCATATCTCCAAAGTAACATGAATTCAATACACAAAACATGATGTAAATACTAAATAAATCGACTTGAGATTATTTTATAATGCTTTTCGTGATAGTTCTTGGTTTTCTCGAGTGCTTTAATCTTGTGTATATAACAGCAGGCGATTTTTGCAATATTATTCGTATAGAGAGGTATTATAAAGAGTCTCAAGTCTTTAAGTATTTAAAAACTAAAATTAAATTAAACCGTGTTTATCGAGCATAATAGATATCACGTTCTTGGAATATTAGATAATCGTGATATGTAGTTGTGTCTCGAGAATGATTTGTCTTAAACGTTGGACGAGTCGAATCGTTAGACTTATCATACCTATACTTTCTTTCTCGAGCATAAAATCAAATACATGAACGCGTTGAGGTACATCTTTGCACAAAACGATATCATGTATGATTATGTGAGTGTGCGTAAATGTGATGGTGAACTATGATGACGAAAGTCAATGACGCGATTTCCATGATTTTTTTTATGCTATTCTATCTAATGCATCACATTGTATCATACCATTAGAGAGAAGATGGCTAGTAAACATATTGAAAGTATGTTTTAATGGTTTGATTCAATGCTTATTATTATTAATTCTAACGATTCGAAAATAATTTTTTGCTGCGAAGAATCATTTCATTAAATCGTTGTTACTCGATATTATTCAATATATCGAATAAATTCTTTCTCTTTCTGTGTCTACCACCATCTTCCTCTCTATCACCTTAGAATAGTAGAGCAGCTAGTTGCACCGATTTCCCAAGATAGATGTAGGATCGTCAACGAATAACCCTTTTCTGACTTCCGCCTCGTCACTTCAGAATTATGTAGATGCGTTTACTTTTTCCGAAAAGCGTTTATGTAGGTGTGCGAACACTTGGTGCACATACTCGAGGCCATTCATATAGTCACGAAAGCATAACCAGTCCCGCAAGTTACGGAACGTCGCGTTATGCCTCATCTCTTTTCCCCGATACATCAAAGGCATGACGCTTCGATTGACATTTGACCGTGGTGTTATTCCGCGTTCCATCATAGCACCTTGTAACTCACAGAGAAGCTGTAAAAAGAGCATCAGAATATTAGAGATATTTGGAATACTTAGACAGTATATGCAGTATAATGAAATGTATGAGTTTTTTTTTTTTTATAAAAAAAGCACCTAGTTAGCAAGAAAATTGCATTTCAAAAATTATTAATTTTTTGAATCTATAATTACCAATTTAACATTAACCACAAATTAGCCAACACAATAAAAGTATTAACAAATATAATATATTTTGTAAATACAAAGGTCAAGATAAATATTGCTGATCAATAAGTTTTAATTTGTTTTTCGTAATGATCTCTTTTAGATTTTATATATCTTAAAGTTGATAATTTATATAAAAAATAAATACAAAAACATAGAAAACTTCTATATAACATAGAAAAATATACGCGTCCCATTTATGGTAGATAAAACGGCAGTTTAGCCTTTTTTGACAGCGATGATTTTTAACGACTCGACCTTTACGTGAAAAAATAATTAAAGCTAATTGTTTTGGTGCTATAGTGAAAGTCGTTAATATTTTTTTATATCGCAGGCTACGGAAGAACGACAAGTATAAAAAAAGTATGTTTTAATTTAATTACTTATAAAGATAATGGATTTGATCACAAAAATAAACTCACATTTCGACATTTGAATTCGCAATCCAGGAATTCACTGTAAAAGTCGAGACCTAAAAGTTCCTGGTCCCAAACGATCTGTTCCAAACACATCGCGTACTTCTGCATGTATTCATACGAATTAAGGAGAGCCGTATCAAGCTGAAAATGTACCAATTATGCTATCAATTAACTGTTTAAGTGTATTTATTTATTTCTGTATGTTGCATCACATGCTTCGTAAAAATATGTATTTCTCAGAAATTTATTATTGTATATTATTATCAGTGTTATTAGCAACATTATTAGCGATCAAAAGGAAACAACATAAAATGATATTAATAATAACACATACGTCCAACTTGTCGCAATATTCTGGATCCAATTTATCTCCTAATCTCTTGGGTATTTCGTTCCAGTCAGGCAGCCAATCGTAATGAATGTCTCCAAACAGTATGTTACTGGAGTTGTACTTTTTCTTGAAAATCTCATTCATCTGCAAAATCAAAGAAGAAAACCGTAGGCGCGATTAGATGCATTGCTTCGTACAAAAATGGAGCCGCAACATTAAAGAAAGATACGCGCAACTATCAAGTTTCATCGTTATGCTTTCACCGTGTAATCCCACGGAAATTTGAGAAAAATTATTCCGCGTAAGCATGGCGCTATTGCTATATCATTCTGCATATCTCTCATATTCGTTACGCGAAGTTGATAAAGTATGTATACGAAATGTGTATGAATGTTCGTAATAGAATGATAGTTACATATAGTTGCTATTTTATCATGGGCCAGTCGCATTTATTATATACAATATATATATAAGAACGAGTCATTTATTTAATTATTTTATTTTCTTCCAATTTTAAATTTTTTTTATATATTTTATTTTAATTTTATTCTCTTGAAAAAAAATTAAAAAAAAAAAAAAAAAAAAAAAACAAATCTACGATTTTGTACAGAACACAAGATTTGGCGATATTTTATCTTGAATAAAATAATGTATCTCGTCGCTTGATAGCGTCACTTTGTAAGAGGATCATGGATTAGCGCATCGCGCTACTCTTATTGTATTTCTAGGTATCCGTCAATTATGTCAGCACTGGTGCGAGTAGGTACTGGATTCGCGTGCTCGCTCTAATTTCTCGCGGTAGCGTAACTCGACGCCACTGAATGTCAGCGCGAGTTTAGTCACCGATTACACGTCGTGCAACACCTCTTACACGATCTGTCTCTCGACATCCCTCGTTCCTGGTACAACGAAAACAGGCGATAGGCAACGTGCGAAAAGTGCGGATGCTGCCGAGTGAATAACACTTCGACAGTTTGCGCCGGTTCCCGATGCGGGAGCGTGCGCGTGCCAGAAGCACGCTGACTTTTCGGGAATACCGGGATGGGTCAGTTAACAAAAGCCAGCTTAGTCCTTTACTCAGAAATTACTTGGAAATCCAGGCGCCGGCCGAGACACGCTAATTATCCCATCAGCGATCGCTTACATCGAACGAGTCATTATGAATCACCCACTGAGCTAGGAAGTGCCGTAGGAAAACTGCCGAAGGGAAACATGCTACCGTTTGCATATATTGAAAGTGGTTTTTTGTACTCCGTTTTTCTATTGTGATGTGATTTCATTTGGAAGATTGTTTTAATGAATTTACTTCAATTAGGAAACTTCAGAAAATTAACAAGTGCAATCATTATTATATAAAACGTTATAAAATAAAACGTTATCGTATAATTCCGCATAATATTATGTAATATATGTAGCATTTCGTAATTATATTTTACGCTCGATACTATTCAGTTCTGTAAGCCTTTGAACTGTGAGATAGGTCGTCGGCCTCTTATTATGATAAACAGTTGTGATATGATTTGAAAGATCGTCTTAAAAGAATCGCAACATTAATATTCCATTTTAATAAACGATATTTAATAGAACAGTGTTTAGACGCACAGAAAGATGATTTAGATCATTGATCTCGTATTTTGAAATAATTGTTTTCGGTGTAGATAACGCATTGCATGTACATTATTATCTCAGAGAGGAATGGAAATAACGATCGTACGATACTACTGCTCTCATGACCTGCGATAATATCTTCGATCGCAAACAACATTCCTTAGAACTAACACTGTCAAAGAGGCACGTGTTGCGTAGCCTGATAAAGCATATGTCCTCAACGTCTGCTCTATCTAAAGCATATAATGCCACGATAGAAAAAAAAGTTTGTGAACTCGCATGATAGGTTGATGAACGAAAATAGCGGGACTCTCGTGAAAAATAAGTATACAAACGGATATCGAAGATATGACAGCGGCGTGCGAGGGTAGCTCATAGGAAGGCGGCATCGCGGTAGTCATTCATTAAATTCATTCCCTCGTTATAGCATGTTCGATTTCGTGTACCTGCGGGCACTCGTGCGCCGATCGATGATCGGCCCTTCTCACGCCCCGGTCGTTACGAAAGCATCCAGAAGGATACAAAGATATCTTTTCGGCCCATCACTTTGTATCAAAAAAATATTAAATACGCACGGTGGTCGGCCACCGATTGCGTCATCAGCCGTTATTGCTAATAATACCAATACGATATCTCGACCGCAAAGTTTTCTAGGCGTGTAGACATATAGGTAATAAGGGATTTGATGGGTAATTAAATGAAATTTTACGATAATTTTGTGCAAGCAGTCCTCTAATAAATACATTAGCGAGATCTACGCGTAGAACTCTCCGCTAAGCCTGCGTCTACCTTTCCTTCTTTCAGGTGCCGAAAAGAACTCGTTTTCATCGTCGAGTTTTATGATGTGTTGGTTACATTCACACGCGATGGCTCTCATTCCGCTCGAGTATCGATACTTTGGCAATTCTCGTTTTGATGCTTAATATCGAAGAATGACGCGTAAAGTTGCAAAAATGATTGCCGTGATCTTTGTTTCACGCCCTGGGTTTAAATTTTCTTTCTTTTCACTTTTTCTGCGAGACATATAAATACGAAAAAATTGCGAGAGCAGGAACGAGCAAAGGGAAAGGTGATAAAAGCAAGACAAAAAGGAAAGAATTGTCGCTAACAACCACTGGCGGCGGACAAATCTGTGGCGCGGGTCTTTTGTGCCTCGTAAAAGTCTTGTCGGCCACACTGGGACACGAATAATCGTAAAACCGAGCTGGAAGCTGGCAGGAAGTAGGCTGGCAAGAATAGGTACGGTCTCCGCGCGCGGCGCTGCCGAGGACCCGTCAAAATCAATTAGCCTTTCAGTCTTTCTTCTAGCGCGGTTTCACCGCTGCACCGCTTATTAGAAGTTATAAAATTTCGGTGTGACGACGATTTCAAGAGCCGATCGAATGGCTCGCAAGTTCGACGCATTCTACTAGCAAGATGTAAAGAGAGAGAGAGAGAGAGAGAGAGAGAGAGAGAGAGAGAGAGAGAGAGAGAGAAAAAGAAACAGCTAAAAATGGAAATAGACTTTTTAATATAAATCAAATTCTCACAATTTCAAAATTTTATCCTACTAATTTTCCAGTAGCATTGCATTAATTGAATAAGTTAGATTTTTTAATATATATTACGTAATTTCTATAACATTTGAGCAAATTTTTTTAGAATTTTATACAACAGATTAAGAATGCACAATCGTGACGATCACGTGTGTGTTTAAAAAATATATTATTGAGCAAAGTAGCGCCACGAGAAGAGATCGAAACACAGCAATATACCATGGTAGAAGAAATGTGTCGTATCGAGACGAGTACATGCACTGACAGGTTGTATATATCCGGTCTGGGTTTTAGTATGCAGGCGATGTGCCGATGTGGCGTGCCCGTCCACGGCGGAGAGGGGCAGCTTCCGATTCTGATTTATTGGAATCCTCCGCTTCCGATATTTTATCCGATTCCTTCACGTACGAAGATGCAGACACCATCCGTCGCGATCACGACGGATTGCAGACGGCCGAATTTGACTTATAAGTTGTTTACAGGTTGTATGCAAGGACGTACGATGAACTGTCACGACGACGGAACAATGAAAGTATCACGATAGAGCGAATAAACGTATAACAAAAGAATGAAATTTACTATATCCACAGCCGAGTAAATCTGATTTATACAATTACAAATGTACTCTAAGATTCTCAATCATCCCGGAAGATTCATGAAAAATTTTTTCTCTAATTGCGAGACCGTGACATTTTTTTGCAAATTTTCTTTGCACTCGCGCTATGAGATATATGTACATATCCATCGCTTCCGTCATTTTCTCGTTAGCCTTGACTAATCTAATTCTTTCTCAGTAGACGGTCTATGCTGAACCGATAACGAGTGTCGGAAGATAAAGTCATACTGGACCACCAGACAGTGTGTCGCCGCGAGACGATATCAAGTGAGGAAGGCATCCCTGAAGCTTTTAGCCTCGCAACAAGGAGATGAACCTGACTCTTGTCTGCTCGACTATGACTTCACTCTTTTTCCACGCCGTTCTTTTTATGTCGCAAGTAGCGAGACATTTACACGTGTGCAATTTATTGTCTTTGCTACCAAGAGTAAGAGCGAGTCGCGAATCCATACGATCGTATTATACGCTGACTTGGAAAACATCGGTATCCGGTATCGCCGTGCGATGATGTAACAGAAACGTTTCCTAGCCGCCTTCGGCTCCAGGACGAAATGGACCCTACATACGGAGAGGCATAAATACGCTTTCTCGATGCACGCGACAAATTTAATTTATTCCGTCATATATATCGCTTAGTTAAGTAAAGTAGTTTGCGCGAATGAAGGAAGATTTTTATGTGATTTTAATCAATGTTATTCAACAATCATGAGTGTTTATTTCTCGGTACCATTATTTGGCAATAGCAGGTCAGAAATTAATAATTCGTTTTTTGTGTTTAGTTTTTCGGACGTTTGAGTTTTCTTGCGTTGCTAAAACATGCGTAGTGAAGAGGCGGTATTGCGACTCAAGAGACTCACTAGAGACTGTATATAAAAATAATCTCGAATAATCTTTCTTGAAAAAACAAATAAAACTTTGCATGCGAAGCGTCGCTTTTGCTTCTGCGGTTTTCAAGTCGGTCTCTTTTTTTGAATCGTTTGTAGAGAGAAACCTTGAGGAACCGCTTGGGTCTGGTGCGTGATTTATTGTCCTTGGCCAGAGGTAATAAGGTACGATTGGTTGGGAAGATTCTTTCGAAACAAAAATTTCTCGTGATCATATGTATCTATCTGTCTCATAAAATCGATTACCTATTACTTTTTAAATCCAAATCGCAACTTTTTTCTTGAAAATAATAACTGTAACACAGTGTTCTATAATTCTCGCAAGTTTTTTATATTTAATATTTTATTTATATTTAAATGTCAATTTTTATATTATAATTTGAAGCACGAATTGACAAATCTCTATTTTATATTCACGCATCTATTAATTCTTACATTTTTTTATAAGAAAAGAAAAAGTAGGATCAAGTTAATGACGCGTTTTTAATATAAAGACGTGATATAATTCAAAAGATCGAGATCTTTTTCGAAGGTCTGTACGACTATGGAACTACGATCGATGTCCGATCGACCGGAAGTACTACCATAACCATCTTCCGTTTAAAGTTCTCTCACTCTACCTAGTCTCCTCTCCTTCCCTCTACTTTCTAGAAGGCACGTTAGTAATTATCCAAGCATTGATAAGCTTAATATTAAAACTTTTGATATATATATATATATGATTTTAATCCTTCGAAATGGATGGCAATGATAACGCACGAATAGCTAAAATTTTTAAAGAGGCTAATGATGGAAAATGGCGCGAAACATGAATTCTATTACTTACATAACGGTCTCGGAATTCGATTGCATGGTGAATTGCGTTTTCCGCTTGGATGCTTATACTGTGTGTGAGTTGTTCGTTACTTGGCATCTCCACCACATCCTGGCTATCCAGTACGTCAGAGTACACGTAAATAGGACCACAAGGATCCATCCACTTTGGAGTTGTGGTCAATCTATTGCGAATATCTTCCTCTATTTTTATATTATCAGAGGAATCGCCTATATTTACTTCGCCAGACGAATTGTCCATTATTGGATTACTGTGTACCGACGACGTTAGTAGAATCGCAATAACACTTAACCACAACCAGCTTAACCCTGAAAACAAAAATGTTCATGTTAGATTTGTTGACCAAATGATCTTTATGCATACTGTGCATTCAAGTTATTAATTACAATACGGCTTTTAAACTATTTCGTTATAAATATTATATTAATGTAAAATTAAAATATCTCTTCAGTTTCTTTTAAATGAGTTAATTTATAATTTAATATCATAATAAAGAATATTTTTATTTGTACATGTATGCAACAGTTAGAGTGAGATCGACGAGGAGTATTCCTTCCTCGTTCTTTGATTTTCGCAATGCAGACGTGGCATTTTAATGCATGTCGTATGGGATATATAATACAATAGGAAGTTCCGTAGCCATCGCCGAAACAGTTACGTTAATGCAGGCGTGGTGAATGAATGTTGCAAGATTGGAGCCATTTCGCGATGAAAACTTAACTTGCGTACGGGCATTATTAACGGAACTGTCTGTGTATTAAAAAATAAAAGGCGGAGATACAACTCAATATTCGACGGTAATCAACGATTTGACGTGAGAGCCGCGAGATGCCTGCGTGAAATTATCATTGTGCTTCCGGCTCATCGGGCCCTCTACTCTCCTCTTCTCTCCTCTCCTCTCCTCTGTTTCCACCCTCGGGGATTCACTCGTCGATAGTATAGCGCCTAAATGGTAGATTCCGATCGGGACCGTCTTATGATCATCCGGCAGTTTCAGGATCACCGCTCATCGAATTACGTGCCCGTGAATTCGTCGTCGCATTATTACGCGAGTTACGACCCTTGATGAGGGGCCTCGGATCACGTGCAGCGATATGACGACAAACCATCAACAGTTGCGTACGCATTTGGACGATGTATAACGATGAGAGCAAGAGAGACTACCACATACGGCATGTTGTCTGCATTTAATCTGTGTTTTCCTTTTGGCTACCGTCTCAAAAATGTCTCAAAAATCAAGCGATGTTCAAGTCGAACAGATATTGTTGCAAAATTTAATTTTTATTTACAGTTAAATCGTTTCTCGTACGACGTGATACATTTTACGTTTGTCAAAATATATTCTCTCGAAATTTTATATATTTTGACTGCCTAAAGTTGCATATTAAAATTTGTCTCTTAAGTTTATCACAATCTCAAAAAAAGTTATGCACGAGCGCCATAAAATGCGTCATAAATTTATATCATAAAAAGGATATTCTTTGTTAATTAATTTTATTATTATTATTCAACAAAATTTGTAAAAATATTTCACAAATAATATCACGTCGCAAAAATTTAAGATTACATATGAATAATATTATTTCTCAAACAAAAGTAAAAAAATATCGTATCAAAGTACGGAAAGTATCGAAGAGTTGTAGATTCCAATATCAGATTGACTTATCGCTCTCGATGAGATGAATAGTCGCGCGAACCAAAAACCGGAGGTGCGTCGTGCCACCCATAGATGTTAACGAATTTAATTTTAATATGCGTGAACGTATGATGCAGCGTGGCCAGCGGACGCGACGTACGAACAGAGGGAGACAGAAATGCAGACGGAGAAAGAGCAAGATGCGGAGAAAACGAAGAGTGGGGTCGGGCGAGGGAGACGCCTCGGACACTTAACGCATATTAATGAGCGGCTCTTAAGTGCGTTCTACGTTGCGATGAGAGAGCAATTTGCCGTAGGGAAGTTTGCGCCCTAAAGTGACAACGCAAAACCGTGTCGCTAACGACGGTGACACGTTGCCATAACTTTCGACGCAAACATGTCACGATGAAACTTCCAATACGTTCGAGAATGCAACGCGATGATGAGCTATTAGTTTACAAAAGTAATCGCAAGAGAGAGGATGTGATAAGCGTTAATTGCGTTTAATTTGTTCTGGAATCCATGCGAAATAGATTACATAACCAGCTATGATATGCGAAATAAAAAATACGCAAGAGATGAAGTCACATGTGTGTGATTTTATATATAACAACATAAATGGAATTTTAAAAAAGTATCGTTATTACGATGTATAAACACGTTGCCTCGATTTATTATTTGTTCTTGCAATTAGTTGTATACAACACACAATGATATTGAGAAATGTATCTATTTTTTGTGCTTTATTTTTGCCATGGAAAGAGAAAAAAAAGTATCTTCGTAGGAACGACAATTTTAACGGAAAGCGTCCAATTAATGATGTCCGCTAATGATGTTAGAAGAACCATGTACTTATTATATAATGTACTTAGTAGTCTATATTTAACCCGAAAAGATCTGTATCTCGAGAAACGGTCATTTACACTGCAAATATTTTTATTATACGGCAGAATTTATAGTGATTCACGTAAATGCTCTTAGTGCCCACAATTGTATCTCCTTACTTGTTGCTTAAAAACATTATTTACTTTCTCTTATTTCTTTAATTACGCTACCTCTTCTTTTTTCTCTTACAATTAGACATTTAATTGCTATGTGATTAATCTTCCATGATCGGTTAAATTTGTCGACGGAGAAAGGGATAGGAGGTAGTAATAGTCGTACTTTCAGACAAGTTCTTATTCTTGAGGAAAAAGAAATTCAAATGGCAGCCAGTTGCTTAGAATTTACTCTCGTATTCACCTAATCGAGGGAAACGTCGCGGATTTAATTATACTTTGCGATAGCATGTCGGTATATATACGGTACGGAAAAAAATTTCTTGATATGTATTAATGCTGCGTGTTCTTTCATTATAAATGACAGTTTGTTTTAAATGAATTTTTATATAGAAATGCATAAAATTGAATATTTTTTAAAAATATCTGTAAAGCAAAATATGTAATACGTAATTTATAAATGTTTCGAAATCCTTTATTACTCTATTTATTGCCATTCATGTGTCATTCTTTCTTACGAGTTTGACGTCATTTTCGAGCAAGCCGATGAACGTATTAGTCATTCGCCTTGTAACGGTCCTCCTTATCGATTCTTCATTTTACAGGTTTGCGGATCATAAATCTACATGCGTTTTATTCACTTATCTGCTTTTTTTTTAATTTCCGATTCAATTCAAAATACCCAATTTACTATATTAACACCTAATTTAAGGAGATTTAGAATTTCCTGAAATAAATTTAAAATACGTGCCGCGCAAGTGTGCGGTTATATTTACTTTGTCCGCCCACCTGTTGAACATAGTGGGTTTCCTCTACAGGTGGTTTAACTTCTGCAAACTATTATAGGTTTATCTTTTAGCCACCTGTCAAGCCATTTTTCTATTATTATGGTAAAAGATATACAGCGTCTCATAACTATTATGAGGTGTAAATGCAGCAAAATTTCTTGCAATAAATCAACAATGATGCAAACTTATGTCAAAAATGTTAGTGAGAACTTGGCGTGTGATCTTCTTATGATGGTGAAAAATTGACAAAGAATAATCTATAATAAATTGATGTGCACATACATACGCGCCGCGTATCGCGACCTACCGCAACGCGCTTCGATCTGTGGACACGAACGGAAGAAAAGGGAGTAGCGGGTCGGGTGTAATGGGGTATAATTGTCACGAGCAATGCGAGGACAGTGCGTCATTACCGCATTTTTCACCGTCTTTCTTGCTGGCCGACAGCAGAGATGCGCTTTGCACCGGTGTTCACCGGCTTTGCGAGCCATACTTTTTTCAACGCGGCCGCGAGTTCTTGGGAATTTCGATGGAACGCCGTCGTTTAGCGTCGTCGTTGAGGTAGGCCCTTGTAATATCGGCGATGCACAGACGGTATCCAGGGGAAAAGTATAAAAGAAGGTAAAATGACACACGAGTCTATCACCTGCTGAATATTTCGTGCCTTTCAGACAATTTATTGATTGAAAAGATAAACAGAAATTATGACGAAAACAAAAAATATATTAATGCAAAGAACGTGCAATTTAAGAAACTATTAATTACTCGATACAAATTGTATTATAATAAAAGGAAACTGTATTAGTATATATCAAGGAGTTCTGTCATATACTACATATATTGAAATGGTATTGTAAAGTATAATAAAAATCTGCGACGTTCCTAGATTAAATGAATATGAAAGATAATAAAATTCTAAGCAGCTGGCTGTCATTTAAATTTCTTTCTTCTTAGGAATGACAACTTGTTTAAAAATTTATTATTACGTCTATTCATCTCATAATTCCTTTCTTCTTTGACAAATTTAACCGATGGAAAATTAATTTATTTTAATATTATCTACTTAAAACTCAAAAATAACTATAAATATAATTTATGCACAATGCATTTTATATAAAATAATTCTGATTAGAAACATTATTTATAATGTTATAAAATAAATTTTATCACTATCAATAAATGCAACAATGGATAAATGTTAAGGAACATATATAAAGAATAGCATGATATTATAGAAAGTTTTAATTTTTATGAGTTAATATAAAAAAAAATAAATTAATAATTGAAGAAAATCAAACTAAATATATTTTGTATATCACAATGAATATATTTAAAGCCCGGTATATTTTCTAAAGGCACTTGTCACGGGATGTTCAATGATTAAGATTTCGAGACACACGTGGGTTTTACCGACAAGTCATAAGCCACTTCGGGTGTAGATTTACGAGTCACTATCGGACTTTTATCAATATCAGACAAATAATACAATTTTTTAATTCTATTTTTGTTTACTAATCGATCTATCGATCGTTTACTAATTCTAGTCAGATTATTACTTATGTAAAAGAATTGCTGAAGTATAGTTGAATTTTATAATACATTTTGTATAATATTAAAGAAATTTCCAAAGAATCAATTTATATATATATATACACACACACACACATATAAAGAGCTCTCTCTTAAATAAGAAAAATTAAATTGTCGAAAAGAGAGCAAGCACGTAAATCGAAACAAAACAAAACACAATTAAGAATGACAAAAATATATAATTCGATAAGCCAAGGTATAAAAAAGATAAAAGACTTATAACGTGTTAAATACGGTAAATGAAACAATACTAAAATTGAATAAGCGAACGTTTCGGGCTCCCGCTTTGAGCCTTCTTCAGCGCAATGTGTAAACTATGTCGAATTAAATATAAAGATGGAATGAACGCATATATAAATGTACAGAATTTTTTTATAAAAATTGGCTTATCAAATTATATATTTTTGTAACTCTTAATTGTGTTTTGTTTTGTTTTGATTTATGTCCTTGCTCTCTACAGCCTTTCGACAATTTAATTTTTCTTATATATATATATATATATTTTTTTTTTGGTGTGTTTTTCTCTCTTTCCATCTCTCTTTCTCTCTCTCTCTCTCTCTCGTCCTCTTGCTTGATGTTACAAAAGATTAATAAGATAGTAAGCAGGGGGTATAAATGGCACTCTTGATACAAATAAAGCAAATCCTGATATGATTTCTAAATCAATTCGTAGAAAGCCTTGCAACCGGAAAGAGGATGCAACTTTTATATTGACAACGACCACGCTGCGCGAAGATAGAACAGTACAGTGTAACAGCCGAAATATTGTTACAATAATTACATAATACTATTATATTGCATTATTATGACCTCGCATTAATGAATGTGTAGCATAAAAATAAAATAAAATAATTTTTATTTGTCAATTATATCATTTCTCGAATTATATCACGTCTTACATTATTGGAGTATTTCAATACACATGATGCTTCTATTTAAAATTATTATTTGGCAATTTTTGAAACATGAATCTCGATTCAATTATTTATCATTAATTCATATATTGTTGAAGAAACTAAATTTTAATTACTTTTATAGCAACATTTTCTTCAAGTATCATTATAAGCGTTCAATGCATGTTCCGTGATTAACACAGTTGATAGTAACTTTGACTTACTTAGTCCAGTCCACGTGGACACCCTGACGGGGGCGGGACGAATCAGCCGTATTCTTCGGTCGTAAAACGCCGACATGAGATGCGAATTGCATGGCACACGTCTTTGAGCACAATTATTTCTCATTGTTCTTGTAATTGTTGCTTCGGTGTAATAATTACTTGCAACGACGTTCTGACATTTAGGCGACAACGTCGATATTGAGTTCAGTGCGTAGCTCTGCGGGGCACGGTCAAGGACCCGATGGGTTGTAGTCCTCTGATCGCGAGCGAGTATGATTTCCATCGCGGTGTCAATCAATTGATCATCACCTTTTCCACAATTATCGTGATCGATATAACACTTTATCACTCTGGGTGCGCGCGTCTCTCGCGTCAGCAATGTATGTATATGAGTAATAAATATACACGTGCGTTATGTCTATATGTTTGTATACGTATGGACGCGTGCGTGTGTATATATGTATGTGTTTGTGCTCCAATGTCCTGTCGTCATCGATTCCGATCACTTCGCCGAGGGGTTGTCACACTTGAAAAACTGTGCGCACAGAATCACAATCCGTTTGGCACTGGTCCCAGACACGCGATGCACTCATTCTTATACGACAGGGGGAAGGGGGGTTGTGGGATCCCGAGAGAGAGAAAGAGGAGGGGGTGGGTGCTTGACAAGGTAGCGGGGATACTCAAGAAGAAGAGAAAGAATCAGAAAAGGGTACACCGTTAAGGGTGGTCCGCGTGCGTTCTTCTCAGTTTTTCTCAGCTTTCCTGCTTTTGATTATCCTCTTCACACCGCTACTTTTTTCGCTCCCGATTCCTTCTGTTTCGTTGTCACGCTCTTGCAGCGCGTTGGTTGATCGGAAAAAGTCTTGTTTTCAAAAATGTCAAAAGGTCGCTAAGATTTCTCGTTGTTATCCGGGAGAGGATAGAGCGCGATCAATCAGACGAACAAATTGACAGGATAACAGGCAAGTAGGTGTGCGAGCGGTAAATGCAAGTTGTTCATTCTTCGTTATATGTAATAGGAGTGAATGTATGTAAAGGAATGGAAGAGGAAGATTTCTGCCTTGATCGTACGTAAGTCGTCTCTAACGTTGCGCTGTCTTTATTTCTTTTCTCTTTCGTTTTCTTCTTCTCTTTCTTTTTTTCTCTTTCTTTTTGTTCACAGACGTAACTTCTCTTTCACTCTTTCTGTCACCTCGTGCACCAATGTACGACTGTCAGTGTATGGTACTGGCCACTCAGTCGACCAGTGCCTATATACGATTGTAAAGCCGCCGAAGCACGTGGCCCGCACCCCGCTTTCGGCCAATCCTCCCACCATTCTCGCCCTTCCTCGATCACCCGCGCTTGGTGTTACTTCTTCCCATCTTCTATTCTTCCTCCTTCTCTTCATCATCAGAGTCTCCGCCACCTCCTTCGCGTCCATTATCTCTTTTCCCTCCTCCTGCCTGCTGTTTCTCCAGCACGACTCTCTACCCTCCCTCCTACCGTCGGGATCTGCGGTGGTTCAGGACTCCGCGACTCATTCATAACTCCCCGCGACCGACTCGCTATCCCCACTCAATCAGCTCCCACCACGCGTACGTAGTAGGCACTAGTCACCCAACCAAGTGATGCTAACGTCGGCTCACAATCGACCTGCCGCCACATTATGGTCTCATCTCCCGAACTGTCGATCTTGAGTATATTATATTGATATTGAATACATACTGGAATTTCCTTGTACTTGCCAATTGATATTCGTTAAAGCGAATTGATATTCATAGACTTGTAACCCTTTAATTTTTTGTTTAAGTATTGCCAATAAGCAATTGCAATTTTATTTTTTATAAATTGTCTAACAGTAAGTTATTTTTTACAAAATTTCTTTTATTTCATATAATTTTATTTTCTTTATTGCCTTTCATTCAAGATGCGTAAAAGTAAAAACTTAAAAGAAAAGGATTTAGGTTACACGAGAACTATAAAAAATTTAAATGAAAGATCTAATCAAAGATTTCAAAATTTTTTATTTTCTTCTTATTTATTATATATTTTTATAATTTTTATAATTTGCATACAGTATAGATAATATATAATAATTTGTTTTGTGGGAGATAAAATTCTCAATACCGCCAATTTAATCAACGCATTTTTCATAACAGAAAATATATTTGATAGCATGTTTATACTGTACTGATATCACTATCACTTTTAATTGAATATACAGTATTCAAACTTTATTTTGAAATCATAATTATACAAAGTATTCGTTAAGTATGCGAGAATCTTTTTATCACAGAAACGTATGTAGTTGGTCGATTCATATTTTTCCTCAAAACCATAATATATTAACACATTGTTATAAACATAAATATGTCGATAAAACTAATTATAGCAAAAGACTCCGCTTATAAAGATGTGCGTCAATAGTTCAGTCGTACGCGCGATTCCGCTAATTGTCACCGTTGAAGACGACACCATTCGTTATCCACGGTATGTCGTCGAGAATCTCGTACGTCTGTAGAATCTTCGTAGTATCGAGTTTCGTGATCATTGTGAAGAGTTCATAGCATTAATGAACGAAACTAACGATGGTGAGTTGCGATTCTTCGCCGTAGCTACGTCAGAGAATGTGTGCATATACGTTTCCGTAGACATAATAACAACGTTGTATGATGATGACGTTAATGGTAATTATTACGTTGTTTTCTCGTTCTTATGTAATGGGTGTTGGTATTAGATTGAAGACAGAGTCTATTATTAAAGTTTGCAACAAGTTTACAAATATTACTTTTTTGTGAATTTATTGACCATATATATATATATATATATATTTCTTTCTTATTTTGCATAAAGTGATATTTTATATTGGAGAAATATTGATAAATTTTATATATTTAATTTTTTCTGTCTAATCCATATTTGTATCGTTAATTCATCATAATTGATATCATGTCACGATCAAGTACATCCGATGCCGATTAAACTTTCCTGCAGAACCGCAGAGAGATTTTTATCTAATCGAGTGGTCCAAGTTCTCCTCTTGCGCTTTGAAATTTCCCATTATGGCGCTTACGTCCCCCACTTAAAACAGCGTCCATATCCTCTTTTACCTCCCACTTGAAGTCAGTGATGACGTTTCCTTTCACTAGTTTCTCGATTGCTTACGCGCGTCATCGGTCGCCGTATCTTGGACGGATTGAAGTTGGAAGCATCCGCACTTGTATGACAAATCCATTTGTACTTCAAAAAGGATTTTCTTAGAATGAGCACTGGACTTAGGATAGAATTCAAACTGACAAATATTTTCGGAGAATCTAGCTTAACGATCCGGATACGGTTAGTTTGAAGTTAGACAAACAGATTTTGAAGGAGGTTCTAATTAATTATAATAGAGTTAATTTTATTTAATTGTCATGCAATGTAAATTTTGTAAATTGCGTAAATTTGTACGTAATTTTTTAAATATATATAAATTAATTATAACAATTATATATATGATCACTTTCATGTGAGATGATCATAAAGAATACGTTCTATTAATGTTCTATTAATTATTATTTAACATTAAAAATGTTTTAAAAAAACTTATTTTTTTGATATAACATAATGTCGAAAAAATGTTTTAATATTGATTTCCTATATTAGATAGTGATATTAGATTATTTAGTCAAATAACTAAATAATATAAACAAATAAAACAGCACATAATTTCTGAGTTACATCAGCAATCATTTGAAAACCAGACAGCAAGTATATCACATATGAGACAGCCGATTGTAGTTTTTATCGATTACACCAGATGATGTAATCAATGAACAGGGAAATAGATCTTTTACAAATCGAAAACACCTAATCTCTTTCCGATTAAGTAGTTTTATTTACTAAAACTTTCACGTTAACTAATTTGTGACAAGTGTTTTTTCTTTGTTTTATTTAAAAGTCATTAAAATGTTGACGTCGTGATTTTCGTCATAGTTATATGAATCATGGTGAGAGTTACAAGAAAATTTCGAGACTGTTAAGAAGTGATCAACAAGTCACATTTAATTCCCGGGGTTAAGTGTGCCGGATACTATGTAAAGTATATCAGGAAGTTCCGCATAACTATCGAATAAAGATTAATACGATGAGATAGTACTTCATAGAATTATGTAGAGCCATTATATAATAATCAATATTAAAAATTATAAATTCAATTATAGACTATTGAAAGAATTTTAGATTGTATAAATTTTTAAATAAATTTTTACTTTATTCATATTATATATGGAATATATGTTTTCCATACATGTTGCGGAAAACCATAAAAAAGACACAGAGATATATGTAAAAAGGTTTTTTTACAAAAGGTACGGGCTGAGGAGGAAAAATATATAAGATTATCTTTCTATAACGAATTACATTTATTATTTTTTTTTACCAAAAAAATGAAAAGAATTTTGTAGAGAGAAACCTTACATCTATATCTCTACAATTTTTAAGTCTTAAGCTTTTTTTATTAGATTATATTGTTGATTTGTGAATTAGTAGAAAGAAAATTTTGTCGCCTGAAAAGTCAAATTTTCGAATAATATTTGCATGTCTAATAATTTTCGTTAGCTTCATGATTTTGAATGTGTATTCAAATAACAAAAAAGCATTTCAATAATCTTTTATGGAAATTATATTAATGTACAACTGCTTATATGCCATCCGTTATTCAACAGAATGTAATTTTGCTACGTGACTAATATTAAGAAATGATCGTGTCGATATGACTTATTTAATATTTGCGGATATAGTCAGTAAAAATCCTAAGACGTTATTGATAAGGCACGCGACATAGAGGCGTGAGACTACCGGAAGAGTTCAATAAATGACCTAGGTTAATAAGATGATATATGCCATTAAATGCCAAACAATGAATGGAACTTATTGATACAAATTTGCTATGCGTGATGAATATTATCCACCATATAAATATTTGTTTTATATAAAAAGTAAAAATAAAATTCTAATATTTTTTTCAAAATCGTTAACTTGCATTTATAATACACACTATATTAAAAATAAAGTTACAAAAATTTAATAGTAATAAAAATAATAATACATTTTATATTAGATATTTTATTGCAAATTTAACTTATTATATCTATATTTTTTAAGAAATTAAGCAAATAACATAATCTATGAATATTATATATTTAAAACTACATATTTAAAATAGCTATATTCATTGATAATTTTTACTACTATTTCCGTTGTGTATTATTTTATAATTATATATACAGTTTATAAGTATTTTATTTACTTGCTTTGTGTATTTAGTTAATAAAGAATCGTGAGACATTAATAATAATAAAGAAACGAATGACACATTGCATTGAGAGACGCATTTTAATTTGAAGAATGTTCTACGTGACCGCCTTCACGGCAGTTTCGTCCGTCGACTCTTGGCGTAAGATCAAACGTTACGAAAGCAATGCGTGATTGTAATACAACGTGATGGAACAGTATGAAAAAATGACAAGGTGATTAAAAACTTATTTTATATTACATAAAAAAAGGCGAATGCGTATAAATATTATAAGAGAGAGAGAGAGAGAGAGAGAGAGAGAGAGAGAGAGAGAGAGAGAAAGATTTAAAAAGTTTATCTTTTATAACATATTTCAATAATTTTTTGGTTTATTAGACTCAAATAGCTTTAGTAATTTAAAGATTTTAAACCTTGCATGCAAACTTATGCAGAATTTTCTGTTATTAATTTTTTGTAAATATTTTAAAGTAACGATGAAAGATAAAAATCAGGTAACTTGGAATTTAATAAACATTTAAGCTGATTTAACGGTAAAAATAATGTATCAAAATTCAAACAATATCGTCTATTGCAAAAAATACTTTTATCTAAAAAAATTCCTTAAACATTCTATCCATTTTCTATATATGGTATTTGATACATTATTGCGTTTTATATTTTGTTCGCGTAGGATTTCCTTCTGTACCTTGCTTTGCCATTTTTATTTATCAGGCGTGATATGACACCGACGCATTCCCCTTCTCCGAACGTACGTGATTTTCTAATGAGAATGCAAGAATAACATCGTACAAGAGCATATATAAAAAAATGGATAGAATGTTTAAGGAATTTTTAGATAAAAATATCTTTGCAATAGACGATGTCGTCTGAATTTTGATACATTATTGTCCTGAGAATCACAACAGTTAAACAATAAAATTTTGTCTCTCAGTAATTATTTTTATCATTAATTTTTTTATCGTTACGTGTATGCACAATATGTTTATACCTTATTTAATTTCTAGAAATGATACGGCAAATATTTTCACTATGCTGTGGCAAAGTATTATACCGAGATTTATTACAAGTAAATAACATATAAATATGATATGAATGAAATGATTAGAATTTCTATTATTCATATGTCTTTCTTCGCAACAATGTTTATTCCAAATTGCATTTCTACAACACTAGTCATGTAAGATGGATTTTATATTTTAAGAAATCGACTTTCTAATTCATTAAAACAATGTTATATAATAATACTACGCTCTTTGTCATAAATATGCATGCGTTTTCCTGACAGTAGAGTTAAGTGGTGACTAGATCGAGTTTACGCAGAAAATATATACGCGACCTCGTGGTCCAGAAAAAAATGCGAGCGAGAGCCAAACGGAATATTTTGCTTAATTAATGAGTCAATGCTATCATCGCTTCGTTGAAAACGCACGTGTTTTCCGCCGAAAAGTGGAATACGCGATACGCATGCAGCTTGCGTGTGACGAATCTATCCTTGTCAACTTCTACAAGATTGACACATAGAACTCGTTACTTATGGAAATTAGTCTAATTTCGTATCGCGGTTGGCCATTATGTTCATAGTCACGCATCAACGCGTAATGCCCATCATCATAACCGATAATCACTTCGATGGAAATACAAGAGGAGAATCGCGAGAATTGCGCGCAACGAACATGTGTGCAGCGCCGTAGAAAACGAGATATTGTTTCTCAAGGCAAGACTCAAAATTGTATAATGCAAGTATCGAACATATCTATCTACACACACTGTCAATCATTAAGTTGCATGTGCATGTTTCAATCTTCCAATATTAAAAAAAAGATTTAACATAATTAAAGCTACTTAATTAATAATGATCATTAATATTATACATCACGTATATATTCATATAATATTAGTTGATACTGCTCTCATATATATATATATTATATATATATATATATATATATATATATATATATATATATATATATAATATATATATGTAATTTTATATTAATAAAGACAGATATTTAATATAATTATATAATAATAATAATGTTGTTTCAATACATTTGCAAAATTTTATGGTCTTATTTTACGAGTTAATTCGTACTGATGTTTTTGGCACCTTTTAACTGTACAGATGGGTCGGCGTATTTTTGATAAGTTTATGAATATGTAAAAGTGTTTTAAAAAATCTGAAAAAATTTATATACCTTTTAATCCTTCTAAATAAAGACTAGAATAATAAATTGAAAAAATAATTTACATATATATATTGTTTTACGATTATTCATTTTCAAGAAATTCATGCTGTTCGAGAAATCATCGAGAAAAATAACCCATCAGTACAAAATAAGGATTAGTTTTTTTTTGAGGCGTCATACCAACTGGAAATCCTTAATGTTAGATCCGCAGAATTAAGAAACAAAGTTAAGAAAATTCTTTTTTGAAAATGTTTTCGAACATTGTTACAGTAATTTATTGAGCCGACGAATTAGGCACTTCTTACTGTATTGAATTACTTTGTAAGATTTCAATTATAAACACAGCATGAAAGATTGACCTCAAAAGCTTTTAAATCTCAGAATATTCTTGTCACCTTTTAACGACTGGAACTAACACAGAATTTATGTACTTAAGATGATGAGAATTGAAGATTAAGACATATGAATTTTGTTTTAGTCATTTGGATTGTCGAAGATGGTCTAGAAAAAGGATCGAAACATTCGATATGTCATTAAAGAAAATAATCTACATAATTTATTTGCGCCTATTTTTTCTTTTCTTGCTTGACTCTCATTAGTCCATTTTCTGTTTATTAGAATTTTTTACCTTTAATATATATATTAGAGCTTTTTTTTCGTCATTAATAATAGATTAGATCAAATCCGGACGTTTGCAATGTGGAGTTCATTGTACTCAATCGAGTGCGATAATCTCATACAAGAATCTCAAGTCGCAACCGGTTAGGATTTTGCGCGCGACATTACGCGAGGAAGCGCATTCGAAGCGCGTACGAACGCGCGCGCGCTAAAAAGCGGCGTTTAACCATCCGAAGTGGAAAAGGCGGGGGTAATTTTTCGAAAGAGGCAATTATCGATTCGTGTGGTCCCCGCAATGGCGTCGGTTGCAAGAAGCGGATAGAGACATCGGGCAACATTCCACCGGTACAAAAGGCATGTCGGGACACCGATAGGGACCGCGATCTTCTGTCTCGCTCTTTATCTTGCTCTTTCTGCTTAATATTTCGGCCGCACGGGGCGACCACCCATGGATGCTCCCCTCTCACGCTGGGCGCAATATTCAATGCTCGGTTATATCCTTGAAGCGAGAACCAAAAAAATATCGGGTCAACCTTTGAAACTCTCTGAGGATCGACCAAAAAGCATACCGCAGCGATCTACGACTTTTGGCAAGTCCGCTGAACAACCAAAAATATGTATGTGTGCGCGATCCTCAGAACGCACCGCGTGGAATCTGATAGGCGCCGAGAGAGAAAGTTATGGCAAAAGATTTAAAATAAGATTTAAAGTGGCGGCATAAAAAATGCACGAATTTAACGTTTAGAATACTTATTAAAAAACGGTATTTTACAAAACAGTACAGTCACATGACATATGTATTTATTTAAACGTGTCAATAATACGTGTTTTTCTCGATATGTTCTCTCTCTCTCTCTCTCTCTCTCTCTCTTTCTTTCCCTCTTTCTGTAATATTACTAATACATACTATTAATTTACAATTTATAATATTTGTAATATATGTATGATGCGAGATTTTATGTACTCGCGGCAATCTTGAAATATGACGTTGAGAAGAAAAAATGAAATGATGAAAAAGTATATCTAAAACTACATCTAAAATATTTGTTTTACTAAATATGTCGAAAGCAAAGTTTGCTTACCGTTTTGGAGAAAGCAAGAAGATTTGAAAATTTTTCGACACGTAATGTCAGCAATCATTTACTTCTATGTTCATGGCAAAGTCTTCTCTCAGAACTTAGAAGATGCAAAGACTAACGAAAGAAGCATTCAAAGCTGATAAAATATAAGAGGCTAAGAAATAAATGACATGTAACTTTGTCATGAATTTTGTGGCAATATATAACAACATCATTGGAAAATCCGAAGTGTGAAGGTTGGCAATATTTGTTGTGCTTTCAACGATGCTGTCAACGATGTTATGATATATGTACATACGAAGAAAAAACAAAAGGGTGACGGGGAATTTATCGGAGGATAGAAACTCTTATCGATGTTTTGTATTATACACTATAATTGCTGGGAAAACCGAATTTTTATTATGATTAACGAATAAATCAATCGCTCATTACCGTGCAATTATTTTCTGTAGTCTTTAAATAAATATCTGACATGACGAAGCAAGTTTGTTTATATTACGTTATCATAATCTAGAATATATTTATATAAAATTAATGATTAAATATATTAAATTATTTGATATGAACTAACATAACAAGACATAATTTTGCAAGATTATTTAATAGATTTTATAAGAGAGTATGTGTTCAATTACTAAAATTAATTATATAGATTTATGTTCAAAATAATTAATTTCATTACTCCACTGAAACATCATCTTTAATATAGCTACTTAAATCTCGACTATTTGTTAGATAAATGAGATATTCTTTGTTGACATCCGGTACAAATTGAATGTCAAAAACGTATGTTTGCGCGTTATTATCAACGAAATTTCCACGAATATAAACAATCAGAGAATTTATCCTTCTGATATCACAAGCATTACATATCATTATATAAGTGTGCTTTTAATAATGTTTTGAAATCATGCACGGTGACGTACATCAGTAGGCGCCCGATATTGATCGCAAACTTATTTTGTTATAAAATCCATAACAATGTATAGAATCATTCATTTTAAGAATGCTAATATTTAATTATTTGAAATTTATAATTAGTTATTCTCAATATATTATATGATCTTTTGATTATCTTCAAGATTTAATATTTAATTGTCTAATATTTTTTAAAAATATTTTAATATTATTTTAGTTAGGCTATCATTTAAAAAATAAAGTTTTTTAATAAAAATCGATATTAGGAAAAATTACTAATAATTTTAAAGACGTTTTTATTTTTGTTAATAAAACAGAAAAATTATACTTTGAAACATGTCAAAATCGTCAGTGTAATAATTAATATTGGGTTTCTGTTTCCTTTATTGTACAGCGGAACTTTGTTCTTATATGTTTAATCGGTTCTTATCTTATTCTGGTTATTAAATCTGGATTGAATGACGAAATTATCTGACTTTTGGATTGAACTTCGACACTCGAAACTGTACTGTCGATTTGACAACAAACTGGTGCCTTACGTGCTATTTTAGTTGATTTCAAGTATACCATGATAGAAGGGGCGCATATCTTAGACTTAAAGTGCATACGCGGCCACGATTGCCAGACATTGAATTAAGAAGAAATATTTGCATATAGTCAAATATAATTGATAAAAAAAAACCTTTGATTTAAACAAAAATATTTTAATAATTCCTTATTCAAATATTTTTGTTTAAATCAAAGGTTTTTTTTATTAATTATATTTGACTATATGCAAATAATCTTGCAAAATTATGTCTTTTACTTACTATCTTCTGATAGTAAGTAATCGACCAAACTGGCAAATATGCTTGTTAGATTTTATTCGGTATTCGATGTACAAACGATGTTTCGACCTTCGGTTTAGGTTTTTATCAAGTTTATAATGAAGATTGAAAATTTACAGTAAATTTGTATAATTGTTAATATTGAAGGATATAATTACAGATTTCTTTAAAAAGGAAAATGATATTTTTCAGTCCTAAAATTAATAAGAACATTGAACATATCTTAAAATTATCACGATATCGGTTAGTAATACAAATTCGACTGTCACATTTACACGTCAGATATTAGACTGAGTAACCATAAAAGCAATGACAAACATAACAAGAAGGAACAAAGTCATGAAACGTACTTTAAAATGTTGTTGTATATCGGGTTTAAATTTTCAGTATCTTTTTTCATATTAATTGCATTGTCTATATTTTCTCATATTAATTACATGCGTCTAATCATTCTGTGATCAGTAAACATAGAACAGAACTTTTGCATGAGTTTAATTTTTTTTTTTGAAAATCATTTTGGCTATCTCTCTCTTCTTCATGTGCTTCTCGTAATGCTCAGTGTTGTCCAATTAAACTCGTGCAAAAATTCTGTTCTTTGTTCAATGTTCTTACTAATTTTAGGACTGAAAAATATCATTTTCCTTTTTAAAGAAATCTGTAATTATATCCTTCAACATTAGAATTATACAAATTTATTTAAATTTTCAATCTTCGTTATAGACTTGATAAGGATCTAAACCGAAGGTTGAAACGTCGTTTTTACATCGAACACCAAATAAAATCTAACAAGCGTATTTGCCAGTTTGGTCGATTACTTACTATCTTCCTTATTAATTTTCATCACTGGCGATTCAAATTATTATCAAAAAAATTTTAATAATTATTTTCTTATTGATATATTATTTGATACTTATATTGCATCATTAGCATCAAACATGATCAATTCTTACATATAATGATATCGCATGATAAATAGAATTATATTACAAGATTATATATATATATATATATATATATATATATATATATATATATATATATATATATAAGCGAATTGCATTAGATCAAATGTACGAATGATTTTGTACAGATTTATTTTAGTAATTTAAAAACTGTAAATCAATTCTTAAACCATATAGTGTGAATCAACCCTTAACCCCATACTTCCTCCAATCTTTGATTCATTCTCGCCTTGTCTGGTTGTAACCGTCTGCTATTATTTTTAGCGCATGATCACAACGCTGCGCGAAGGCGAGAAGGGAAAAGGAAGGGAGCGTTTGTAAGACGGCTCTAATGCCGACCGACCGACTGAGTATATTAGGTCATCCCGCGGGCTTGGCTTGCATAATTATCGGCTCTTCTGTCACCAAACGCCGACCTGCGTATAACACTGTTACGTTGCTCTTACCGCACCCTCAGTCATAGCACTCATCAACATGGTATGCGTAAAAATGAACAATATATACATGTACGTGATATGTACATGTATGTGATTTATGAGATCGTGCAATAATTTGAAAAATTCTCTTCTCTGTTAAGTAATTAGGTATTTTAACGAAATTCTTTGTGTAACTACAATTATTATAATAGATTGTAAATTATACAAATTTTTTTCCTACAAAGTTATAAAAGGTTGAAGTTTAATATTTAAAAGAATAATTATTTTATATGTGCATTGCATGTACGTCTTATAACAGATTGAAATGTATGCTTGAACATTATTAATTGATAAGGTTCATTGTTTAAAAAATATGCAATGACACATGTGGAAACTCCTGCTAACAGTTATTAACTACTCTCTTTATATATATTTTTAAGTCTCGTTAGTAAGTCACGAGAAAAGGTGCTTCGATATTCTATGCGAATAACTAACTACAATGTAAGAAAGTCTTGCCAGGATTTTCCAATTGTGTCACGGCAGTTGTATTTTTGTATCAATAAGTATTAAAATGTCTGGTGCACCAAGTAAAAAATATAATATAAAAAATTAATTAGTTGATAAAGTAGCACTTTGTCAATTAAAAAAAATCGATTATTAATGATAAAATTTGTGTCTACATTGCAAAACTCTTTTTCTACGCATATGTTTTGATATTTATCTATTAATGTATAAGAGAGAGGAATTATTTATATAAGTTAATATTTACTGATAATATGATAAACTATATTAAACTCTTTTATTAATTTGAGAAAATTTTATAGATTAAATTAAATGTAATGTTTTATGTAAACACCAATGATATCACTTTCCATGTCGTAAAGCATGCTATAACTATGTTTACTACATCATAATATCATAAATCTGAACTATTATGTCTGATGAGTAAGTCAAGTTCACTCATTGCTTTTTCCGAAATGTGAATGAAGCATGGAAAAACAGCTGAGTCTTGATAAGGTCTTAAAAATTTCTAGCCATACAAACAGCGAACAGTATCCTTTTGTACGCCACAGAGTTGAGTACGATTTTTGATGTTCTTATATTTTTTTTATAATAAGAATCTTTCCAATTACAGTGTAGTCTATATTTAGTGATATACACATCGAATTTTATTCATCTTTATAAATTATTAGTTTTAGTAGTGTATTTTAATTGGAATTGTGGGATATAGTTTGTAGTGTTTTAAATACAAAATTTTTTTATGTAGTATATTGAATAATCACATAAATAAATAGTAGCGAGTACGCATACATGGTAAGAATTTATATAAGAAAGGGGAAAAAATTCTTGAATTTTGTGATGATAATTTTAATTAGAAAAATGCAGCAAAAATTGCTCTAATGCAACAGTGCATTTAATATATACAGTATCATTTAAACTTGGCTTACTGAGTTTTTATTGGCAAATTTTTATTAAACAATAAATTATTATAAATATAAAATAATTTTATCATAGCATAAAGAAGGTATTAATTCTCTATTAGCATAATTAAATAATTATCAATTTATTATCCGAATTCTTACAAATATTAGTTAGATATTACTTGGATATTCAGATGTCAATAATATAAAATGTACAAAAAGATATTTTAAACAACATAATTTTTTCATAATAAGTGTGAAATATGCACAATGCAAATATCTATACAATTTTATATTATTCTTTTCTCAGTTGATTTATATATATTTATATAGATATACACATTATTATACATATTTATTATCCAACAGACAGTTTATTTAGTCTCAAGTAATATATAAGTGTAAGTAAATGATTGTGATGATATCAATTAATAACTTGTACTCAATTATTCACGGAGTATGCATGGTATTAACCCATTGCCGGGGGTCAATGCAAATGATGCAATGCCTTCGTCTAGACAATATCCTTATTTCTAGATTTTTTTCTGAGAAAATGATCTTAGAAGTCAATTTTGTGTGGCTGTTGTCTGGCCGCTTCCGGACACGTATAACATCCGCCTATTAGCGAAGTTATTCATAAAGATTCTTTGAAGAAACAAATGATCAATCGAAGAACCGAATATTTCGAAATTCATCATTTATTAAAAATGAAAAAGATTATATTTATCTTAATGCTATTATACAGAATATTAAAAAACAGATCACATATTATGAGAACAGATAATATTGTTCAAAAGAAAAAAACGAATCTAGTAAACATGGGTATGATTAATGTTTTCGATGATACAGGCTATTTTCCTATGTGAACTCTTTGTTTTTTATTAGTTATGTCATTTCTACAATGTAGCAAACAAAAAAGTATTTATCAGTTTTTCACTTAATAAACATAACTAGTTTGTTATTAGATATCATGGTTGAAGAAATCAACACGAAATTATATTAAACGGAGAACAGTAAAGTTTAATTAAAGTTTACAGTTTAATTAATAAATACGTAAGAGAAGCTTATTTTTTCAAACGGAAAATAGCAAATGGGAAGCAGATATAATTTTCTATAACGGTTTAGCGAACCGAGAAATCCGATTTAGCTTGGGAAGCATTTTCTATAGTGATGATAAAATAAAAAAATCACATCTTAGGGATTTGTTTTAAGACCTATCTTTACTAGACTTTTTTCCTTGTTTTGATCAATATTATGTGCTTTTAAAATACATTTTTTAACTGTATGTATAAAACTATATATAAAGCATTTCCTTAATTACTTTCAAGTAGTAAGTAAGATATTATAATCTAATGTAAACAAACATTTAAAAAATTGTAACTTTATTCTTAAGACACACAGAAAGTGTTTTTCTCGAATTAATTATATATTATAAATATTACCGAATATATTATATTACATAAAGTATAAATTTATAGTACAACAACCTGTCATGATGAATGTGTATTTTCCTATCTATAGGACGTTGTAAGACGATGAAAGGCCACCGATTATCGTATGTGCTAATGGATATCGCATTTGCATCTACGATACTGTTGTTGTTTCTCGCAATGCCTCGACGAAGAAATCATCGGCATCAAGGCAAACGACTCGCGAGAAAAATGAACAATACGCGACTGCCTAATCGTCGAAGCTTGACTTCTATGTCACGGATGTCATAATGATATACACACGTAGCACGTTTTGCGCGCTTTGTGGATTTTTTTTATATCGAGTGTTTCTGTCTCTCATTGTCTGTCATTCTCATATCTGGCATGCTCCCAATTAATTTCACAGTACGCATCAAACACAATTAAATCAACGTCATTCGCGTTGGGCGAGAAGATATTTTTCTTTGCTAAATAACGCGACTCATTAAAATGCTATTAAATAATAAAGTAGATTGCGACCGATTACATTGCGCGATGCTATCACGTAAATGACCTTTCCGCAATGATTGACGTCAGTGCGATACTGTTTGTGACGGATGTTGCGTGATAGGATCAGGTTGCACCGCGAAGAGATCCTCGTAGAGAATGTGTCGCTATTAATTCGATCCCGATTCGATTTCTCGCGACGGAATTCAGTAAAATACGATTAATCCGTGTGTGATACTTTTGTTTCCCGTGGGTGCAGATTTCGTAGGCGCGAAATTTCATGTTCATGACGACTGCTGCCCACGTTAATCCAACGTCACGAATGCTACGTCATACATTTCTCGGACTTGGAGAAGTATTTCGAGCACGTTGTCCTTATCGCGTAACAGTTTTCATCGCAAGAATGTTAGCAGTTAGTAATTCGGTAACGGATGTAAAAGCAACTTTGTCGATTCATTGTCGAAACAGGATGTATCAATGTGTCGCAGAAATTTAATATCAGAGATAAGGCACAATATTGAGAGGAGAGTTATCGTACACTCGACTGGTATCAGTTACACACAGCGTCTATCGCGAGGTAATACATCTCGGGGAGAATAAGTTTAAATACTTACTCAATTTTGATAAGTACCCGTGAGAACATAAATAAATGAAATTAAAACAAATAATCGTTTTTTAAAATTATGTATATATTATAAATTCTTATTTTTGAAAGAAAGATTAAAACAACGAATTGTATTTCTTTGCGTGCGTATTACATCTCGCGTTCTACACACACAATTGTAAAAGCATAATATAAAAATATTCAATTGACTCACCTTATCCTGTGAGGAAACCTGAGCGGAAAAGCTCGATCTGCACAACAGACAAAGATAAAAATTAATTATCGTAAATTTCATAATAAGTTTTTTGTAATATGCACATACGTCATTTGAGTTTTCTTGAATTGCATAAAATTTTAACGTCTTTCGTCTACCGGGGATAAACAGACGGTGATACGAAGTCCGAGATATTTTAAAGCTTTATGCAATGATTACGTTACACGTTAAGCAGGATATTCTCTTGGAATATCCCCTGTGCATTTATCCTGCGGTTACTTCGTAAGTCCGTAAGTCAGATTTACCGCTGCTATAATAGTTGCTTGGCGGAAGAAAAAAAGTAGTCATCCTTCAAGTATGCGGGTATTGTTTCTTAATAATATGCTTTGAATCATGCAGTTGGTAGACGACTCTTCGAGATACATCGCATTCGATTGTTGTACTGTGCAATGTATTTATTGATGTCGTAGCAAAGGTCAGCTTACTTATATGCGTTTTCATGTCCTCTTTCGAAAAAAATATATGCCTATCTATGTATAATATATATATTAAATGCGTATAATACATCAATCTTTCTGTACCTTCCCTGCTAATATTATTAAACATATTTTTAAAAAATCAAGATATGTGCATATATCATATATATATGTGTTGTAACCTTATACTGAAGAAAATATTAAAACTAAACTTATATATATATATATATATATATATATATATATATATATATATATGAAAATATTAAATAAACTAAATATTATTATAAATAACGAATAGTGGTAGAATAAAAAATAAAAATTGGAACATATTAAAAATTTGTTTATAACATATATTGTTTTACTTTTTATCTTAGACCGGAAGATATTATTGATTACATCGCTTCTTGTCATACTTATTAATCTTTCTCACGCGAGCAAGACCAGGTGGACTGATAAGAATACTGCAACGGACTCTGTCATATGCGATCAACATCGTAGATGTGTTGCACCTGTTACAGCGATTTCTTAGTAATCACCATAACATTCTTCAGAGTAAAAGCCAGTTGTGCTGGGTTTAGGATACCAGTGCCAAGAGCAGCGAGTATATGTATCATTTGTACTTTCCTGACACTGCATACCAAGAAGTCTGTTCTTGTCGGACCATCCGTCTTGATATTCTTACAATGTGTCTCGAATATCTCAATGTGTATCTTAATTGTAAGTTTCATATAATGAAATAACTGCTTCGTGTATTTATTCTGCATATTTATTTCTCTAGCATGCAAGTGCATATAATTTATATAAATATAAAATATAATTCCAAGAGTATATTTTCTGCTTGATATTATATTTATTATATAATTAATAGAGTATAAAATATAATAAATTTGTAATTACATGATAAGATAGTTATAATTTATAATAAGCTTTTCTAGAAATACACAGGACACCCTTTGCATACACACGTTGCAATCGCACGATGGCACGTGGTCGGAGCAGCCGGTGCACGCTCAAGTATACACTTGTCGCTCGCAGAGCGTTGGTATGTACAGATCATTTCCTCTGAATGAATCATCGCCATGCCGGTGCCCTTCAGGGTCGAGTCGGTGGATCTTCACTTAGGGTTAGAAGATCGCACGATATCGTGTTACCCTCTTAGGGTAACACCTGTGCAGCTCTCATCTCAAGTATAATTACATATATGTATTATGTTAGTTTTACTTTTTAAGATGCACTCCAACGGATCGCTTTATTCTACTGCCGGCAGTCGTTTCTACTTCTTCTTTTATCTTTGGATGTTTGTTATTTTTTTGATAAGATTTCTAGCAAGGCTTACAAAGTTTGTGCCGCTGTCAACATGTGCTTTGATCCTACGTTCATTCATAATTTTATTTCAGAGGATAACCATATTGATATTAATTTCATTATTTGAACATTTGTGTTATATTAATGTGTTGTATTAATTTTCCAGCAATATATTTGTTTTTGTTTCAGATTATGAATATGATTTTATTTAATTATATTTATACAGTTTGATGTCTTAAAAATCTGTGAGAATGAAATTTATCGCTTTTGTTATACGACAAATATAGTCACGTTCTATATTACTATTTTATTAATAAAAGAACTTGTATTACAATCTTAGTGGCTAGTATTTAATCTTTAATTACGTTATCGATACTCTGGCCATAGTTTGTTATCGTCAAAGATCATTTTACTCGGCCGTCTGTTAGCTATCCATTTCGATACAAAGTGCAAACAGAACTAAGAAGGTTGCATACCATCGATAGTCGCGTACGATGTGTTTAAGCCGTTCATTCATGCAACTTTTTTATGCATAAGCATCTCTTTATTATCTAAATAAACGTTATTTACATATACATTCTCAGAAAAATTCAAATAGTCTTTTTGATTTATTTAATTATTTGTTAAATATTGATTTTTGTGATAAAATAATTTACTAATTTATAGAATAAAAATAATCATAAGAAATGTAACATATTTCAAGAAAGAGATTAAACTAATATAAAATTTGATAAATTTATTCTTTTAATTTTGATGAATAATGTGCTGAGGAAAAAATAGATTTAAATTTTTCAGAACGTGGAAAGTTTTTTGAAAAAAATTAATTCTGTTTCCAAACTTTATTAAGTAAACATATTTGAAATCAGTATTGTTCATTTAATTAGAGCTATATTATTTCTGGAATCTATATGGGTGCAAAAATTTTTATGAGGCGCCGGCTGCTTTTGTCGATTTTCGAGGGCATGCTTATAAGAGGATGAACGCGCATAGGATCGCCGAGACCGTTTGTTGAATCATCACGACTCGATTCCAGGAATGCTCCATTCATCTCGGAGCAATGTCTTCGTAAAGGACGCATATATCGAAGGTCTTGCAAAATCGACGTATCATCTTACGGAAGAGACATTCCGATCTCATTCTATACGCGGTCGTGGTTTTAAGGACACCTTTTTCCTAATAAAGCGCGACTGATTTTAGGAATATCACGCTCACATTGCCATTTGGCATATCGAAGAAATATCGAAACTACCTGTTACATCACGGTATCGTTAGAGTTTTCCTGTTCCAGTTTATTAATTCCTCTAATGTTGTAATTAATTTTAATAATTAATTTAAATAACATAAATAATACAAACATTTTTATTTGGCGAAAATATAATTTGCAGCAAAAATTGTTATCTTTAATAGTTATTAAAATAAAAATATATTATTTGATATAATTTGATTATAATATATAAACTATTTTTATTTATTTATACAATTCTTTAAAAAATTAAGATTTTAATAGATTACTATTCTTTCAATGTCTGCATTACTGTCTGTTTCTAATTGCACATATTTGTACATGTATATAGATTACATAATGAAGATACGGATTTCCCCTGTTTTATACCTTCAAATACATGAACTCATTCACGCTTATGGTGACGTGGTGTACTATTTTTACGAGTCAGTGACTAGTCATTCATAGATTTTCCATTCAGTGTAGTTTAAATAAACTGAACTCTCTTCGGAGTATCTTCTGCGACAAGTACATGTTTAAAATTAGTGCTAGTAATATTTCTGCTAATTTTCACTACGTCATTGGGTCGTTTTCAGCAGTATTCCAAGATATTACGCGACAAGCTTAAGTAAATGCATGTAAAAGATATGCTAAAAATTTGCTTGGGACTATTTGGTAATTTTGTAAGCCGAAGACGCGGCACGCTTTGAATGCTCTGAATCATTACGAATGAATTCCCTTGACGAAGGCCTTGAAAAGGCCCATGGGGCGAGGACCACCTTTCTTCCGATCGTCTAATCACGATAGCGAGTCTTTTTAGGATCTTACGCAAGATCGAATCCCGTTACATAGCACTTGGCTTCTTGATCTTTGCGCCGCTCTTATGCAAATCCCTTTCTCATTCATGCAACCGTATGCTCCGTCATTCCATGGATATGCGGACATTTCAGGACAGCACTCTTGCAAAATATCGTGTAAATTGTAGATATATATTTTTTTATATTATTTGTATATAATACTAGCATATATATACTTTACACGCGTGCCATTAATGTATTTCACTTATTAAAAAAAGTATTTTATATGTAACTTATTATACAACAATTTAATAGACAATATTTCTTGATTAAACTTTAATTTTGAAATAATTTTTACTAAAACATTTTTTAAATAAATTTTATTTATCTAGAGATATAAAAAAACTTTTAAAAGAATATCCCATAACGATATTTTTCAAACCTTTGCCAAGTTTTTATTTGTAAACGTCTCTAATAGATCTTATTTTATTTTTGTTTGCTTATCAATTATAAAACCGGTTTTATTTACATGGCATTTTCATTTTTTAAAAACGCTGTTTTTAATCTATTTGTTTGGAAGAATTTTTATATTTAATATTTTATCGACGGCGAAAGTAACACATCGCGAATCGATTTTGACCATCAAGCCTGTGAATGAAACACATCAGGAGCCGATTTTGGTGTGTATTTATCAAGTGCATAAAAAAAGTTATCAAAATATGTAATCTCAACAATAAGTCTTTTGATATTGTTACGAATAAACTTGAATATACAATTTTTTTCGTTTTATAAAAAAGCGATATATTATAAACTCGTATCAAATGAATAAAATTATGTATTTATTAATTACTTTAACATTCAAACTATTAAATATTTTTTAATAATGAATCAATTAAGGTACAAAAATAAATAAATAGGTATTTTAATTAAAAAACCATATACTTTTGGTATATTATACACACACATATATATATATGTATAATATATCAAAAGTATATGGTTTTTTAATTAAAATACTTATTTATTTATTTTATATATATATATATATATATATATATATATATATATATATATATATATATACATACATATTTCCAAAATAGACTGAAAATGTTAGAGAAAAGTTACGCAATACACATCATGCACATATGTCACTTGTATATTAACATTAACTTTTAAATATATTTTTTTAATGAAATTTATTATTTTTATTTAGAAATTCCGAGGAGGATATTTTGTTTGCAATCATGGGATCTCACGAAACTATTTGTGTATCATTGTAATGCATCGCAAGGCCTTTTTTTTATAGCTATTATTCATTAAGGGGAAGCACATACATAATATATGCGTAGATGCCAGGCGATCGGTCTTTGCGTAAGACATCCAGACGATACCGAGGCATAATTATCATTCACTTGATTCACCTCTCGGCATCGCGTCGCCGCAAACACGTCGTTTGTTGCGTCTCAATCCGAGTACTGAGGATCGATTTCGCGGAACTTGCCTTCGACTTTTGATCGAGGCCATTAGAGATTTTATAGCGAGTCGCTCGCAATTTCTGGATTAATTATTGTGCCCAAGGTTAAACAGACGTTGCATAAAAGACTATTCGCGTTGCCTTTGCACAAGGGACGAGAAGGCTCTTTTTTCTTTTTAAATCGACGTCGCAGAAAACGTTGGCAAACGCAATTTTCACTTTTCACATTCGACATAGCGGATCGTCGCCTTTCTACTCTCTGGACCGACAGGTACGAACCGTTTCGTACGATGAACGGTCAGTGACGCGTGACGATACCAAGCTCAGAGTAGCAGCGAATTTGCATACCCGTATCGTTATTCTCACGCGATTGTAACATTTGTCGCGAACGTGCACAGGCCCACGTTTCGCTTAAGGCCGCGTTGTAAGGATGTTTTAGGAAAGAGAATTATAATTGATTTCTCTGACAACACAGAACTGACTTACAATCAAAATTGTGTTTTTTGAAAAGATTTTACCGAAAGTTATGTCAATTAATTTTACGAAAATTTTCATTTTTATATTTTATATTTAATATATTTAATATATTTGGAAGAAAAATATTAATTAACATAATTAATATAAACAAGAAATGTTTCTGCACAAGCTGTGTAATAATTTTGCCCGAATAATTTTGCTTATCAACCTTAATGTTGTGGTTGAATTGATTAGGATTAGAATAATAATTAAAAAATTAAAAGAAGTATTGAATTTAGTATAAGTTCTAAAAAGCACGTATTTAGTCCTATATTATCAATTCAATTATAATATTAGATATTAAGATCACTAACAATTATCGTTAATTACTTTAATTTTATGTTATCATTATGATTATATTATCATCATGATTATAAAATCTGTGGTTGTACGATTTACTAGCTGCAATAGTATAGGGAGGGTCGTAGGTAAACCCATGCACGATTAGTTGAGTCATTCTCGCACAACTCCGAGAAATGAACGAGAGAAGTTTCCCAGTAACCAGATCATCCGCCTTTTAAATCGAAAATATTAAATGCAATCAAGTGATTGTGGCTTATCATGGTCGTCATTATGTTATCACCGTACGAAAGATCGAGCAGAAAATATTTAACTTCGCGGGAATAAATAGAAACATCATTTATACGTAACATGTTAAACGTTTGTCCTACTTTAATGATGTTTCAGTTTCTGTTTCGTTGTTACACGCATCTTTCTAGATTCGATCTTGTTCTTCTGCGTAGTTAACTTAACGAATGTCTACATTTACGTTTCGCAAATTCACTCGTTTTTCTTTTCCATTCAATATTAAATGTTACTCATTTGTACGATAATAAATCACCTTTATCAATCAAATTGCACTTCTTTATTATTTTTATGTATTCCAAGTGCTATTGTACTTATGCATCATATATAATTTTGACAATGCTAATTATTCAGAAAATACACTTGGACTAATTAAAATACACAGATTTATTATAACTTACTATTGTGATACAATAAGTGAGTCATAAGATTAGAACAAACTGTTTTTTAATTTTCACATTAAAAATTCAGACAAATACTTACATACAAAAATGAAAAAGAGAAAGAGAGAGAGAGAGAGAGAGAGAGAGTATGTGCATGTGCATATGAGTATAATAATTAAAGAATAACACGTATAATAAACATAATAACTAAAGAAAGGTAACTCAACGATTTCAATTTATTGAGTAAAAGCAATGGCATGCGTGTGATTACCTCAGACTGTATTTCTATCTATGACCTGTGACTCTTTGTTTGCGCAAAATACAAATGCAACAACACTCACACAATGCGTCGATCTACCGTCTAAATGATCGCAAGGCGCTATAAATCCACGGCCTTGCGGCTTGCGCGCACACGCGTGCGACGGCGCAAAAGTTGAATAATACGTTGGCTAAATCGTTACGTTAGTGGCGTCTGTGACGTACCTACAGCACGTTATCTCATAACACTGACCTGTTTTTCGTAACGATCCATCTGAGAAGGTATTAACATTTCCTAGACTAGTCTACGGACTTATCGCTCGATTTTATGTTTCGCCCGATCACGAACATGCTGATGTTCTATCAGCGCATGTGAATGCACTTAGATGAGTACGATTATCTGATAGGGGAGAGGTGTAGCTAATATTATAGCATTATCAGATCGTGCACAATCGTGCTATTCCTACATTTCGATCTTGTCACTATTATAGTTTGCTGGAAAATATTGTGTGAGAATTAAGCTGGGAATTCAAATTAGGCAGGAATTTTTTTAACTTTTTTTTTATTAAAGATGGGTTTTAAATTAATAATTTAATTATTTAAGAGAAAAAAATTATTTTTTGATAATAATATTTCGGGTAAAATTAATTAGAAATAGACTAAGATATATATATATATATATATATATATATATATATATATATATATAATTGAGTATTTATTAATTACTGTACGCAATGTTATGTTGATACTTTTGCTTTCATTTAAGTCAGCATTACTATTGCTGAGTATACTGTAGATAAATTTTAAATTCGAACTAAATTGCTAATGAATAGAAAGGTTTTCTTGTCGTCGCAGATAAGAGATGGAGGTACATACTTTTGCGCGGTATTCGCGTGACAAGCGAAGAGAATACCAAACGGCGCTTAAGCCTGTGAGGTGTATGAATCAGTAAGCAAGTGTAACGACCCAATGACGTCAAGAAGATTGCACAAGAAAAAGCAAGTTGGTAATTCCAATTCGTTTGATCGATTTCTCGATCTCATGCGAGAGCGATCGCGAATGCAGTACGGAATTTTAAATTCAGAATACACCGCCTGGATCCATCACGTCCTTCAGGCATCTTCACAGGCAAATATAAAAACGTTATTAAATATAATAATGCATTAGTTCTCTCTAATCTATTAAGATTTGTAGACGTGCTTATTAATGTGTAAAAATTATATATATAATATGTATTTTTACAATTTTCTCTTATATATATTTATGTAGTTGTCGTTGAAGTACAAACAAGAATTGAATTTATATATGCAAACATCTATCTATGTATATATTTAGGGATATTATAGCTAATAAGTTAAAAATATTATTTGTTTAATACATATTTGACAAAAGCTTTTGAGAAAGATTTCAAAAAGTACATAATTGATTAAATTTATTATAATAAATATATATATATTTAGCGGAAATATATATGTTTCATAAAGATTCCTTTGAAATTAATGAATAAAACATGCTTCTCGAAATAAAAATTGTTTACATTTTTGAAGAAATAAAAATGCCTGTTAAACATAACAAAATGAAATCATTGGATTATTTTAGATCTAAGTTTTATAATTTAAAAAAATGCACGCGCATAAAACCTCGTAGCGAAGGCGGCAATCGTTTTCAGGAATTGCTCCCTGATTTCAATAAATGAACGTCAAATTCTGATATCTCGACCTTTCTTGCTCGCAATATCGAAAGATTTCTATTGGAATTATAAAACATTCATGTATCAGCCATAAATTATCGATTAGCTTCCTACGTTTCCCTAGTAAGACTCAAATGTAAATTTTCAGCTCGGAGAATCTCTTTTTTCCGCAGGAGATATCGTACCGAACGATAAGAAAATTGTTCTGACGTCACAAGATCCGTCTTCTTGGATGTTGATTGCGTCGTTGGTTCATTTGACGAGAAAGCGAACAGAAACAGTCACGAAACAAGTGAAAGTGTAATGTAATGAAATCATTATAAATAAATTTCAATAAGATTCGCTTTTTACGATGAGTTGGAGTACTTTAGATGTCAAATCTAAGAATATGTTCAATTTTTATTGCTACATTGAAATATAATAATTCATTTTTGTAATAAATGAAAATAAATCAAATTAATCAGTATCCACATTTTTAAATTTTATATAATCTTTTACATGTTATGCATATTTTGATTTGAAATTTCAATAGATTTTTATGATTATTATAGTTTATATTTATATTATCTAAAATGTATATATTTATGTTATATATTATGATTACGCATTGTGTGATTATTGATGAGTTTAGTTTACCGCAAATTGATAAAATTTCCTACATTCTTTATGAAAACTGTCCACTGTGTGAGTAAAATAATATTGTGCATAATGAATTAAATTATTAACATTCTTTGCAAAAACGGAAGTCGACATGCGATTAAAGTATCAAGATTCTTATGACGCGTCTTAGAAGATAATAATACAAAGTTGTGTCACTTCCGCAAACGTTCGAAGAAGTTTGGAAGATTTCGCATTGTGATGTGTCACACATCAAAAAATTCCTTTAACTTGCCTGCATAGTGCCTGTACAGTGCCTGTAGCTCTGCGCGATGGAATAGAACAACATTATTCATCCATTTACGTAATTAGAATTATCCACACATATAACGCGGAATCAATAATTCAATGATCTTAATCGATTTTATTAATCAACCGATTAAATAGCCGTATTTAATAGCATAGCATATTTAACAGCATATTAATAATGGAAACTTCTGACCGAGAATCGGAAAACTACAATATTTTTATTTTCATTTTTAAATATCTAGGAAACTGCAGAATACATTCAGATGGTTATCTTCTTAAGCAACCTTTATTAATATCTCGAGCCGTCTACAAATATTAACGTCATTTGTGACATATTGGCTAGGTTATTACTGCATTGCCTAACGTCATATTGATTAATATATACATAATTTTTTTTTAAATTTAGAAGGTGTTCCTTCTTCCTATATCTACGTCATTGATCAGACTGTATGATAAGTAAACATAACAAAGATGTTTTTGTTAACTATACCTGAGTAAAATGCATTGCATTATAAGAAAAAATTACGTAATTATACGATTTTAAAAGATGACAACATTTGCAAATAGAAATAATTAAACTTTATTATCTTAGGTGCTGATTTTTCAAAAAACTGCGAAATTCTTTTGTGGTAATATGAGAAAATTTGAAACGAAAAAGATAGTAATTGATAGTTATGTATTAAAACTTAAATTATTTTTTTAATTAAAGTTATTGTCAAATTTTTAATTTAGATAATAAAAATAATAAGAAAGAAAATATATTTACTTACAATTAGAAAAAACAATATTAATTTTCTACCAAAAAAATGTTACTTATAATTCATAATTTAAAAAGAAAATTATTTTATACAAAATTGTATAAAATTGTTTCATAAGAAAACTTTTTTAATTAATAATTAATTATTAATTTTCATATCTTTCTATTTTTTAATAATCGTTTGTAATTATTTGCCAAACTTAACGAGCAATCACGTGATCATGCGTATCCACGCATAAGTGCAGCGAACGGGCATATAGATAGTTAAGACCGCAGTGGCGAACGCGTGTGCGTCGTGCGCGTACTCAACGCCGCGCACGCTCTGCACGTGTGCGCTTTCTCGCACACGTGCGTCGCACGCGTTTCGTGGCTGTGTACGCGCGGCTCGCGCGCGCGCTTATAGATCGCTAGCTCTTTCCTTCTGTCAGCGAAGACCGGCGACCTTGGCCTCCTGACCATGAGCACCAGTTGATTCGTTATATTAGCGCGAGAGCGGTATTTTATACTTCCTATATATATTCGTATTCGTGAAACTTTCTCCATATATATGACGAAAAATGGTTCAAGATAAAAGGTTATCAAAGAGATTGGATCGAAATTCTTGAAGGTTCATGATTGAATTTCTCGTTTGTTATTAATAAATTAATTCATTAAGAATATATATGCGTGAGAAAAAAAGAATCTGTTAATTTATTTATGTGAAATAATATTTTACGAAAGAAGTGGAAAAAAATTTAAAAAATTATTAATTAATATTTTTTAAGGAACTTTATATTTTTATATTTTTAAGTTGGCTTTTGTTTACGCGCTTTACACGAATAAATACAGTAAATAACTGGCGCAATATGTAAATGATTTTTTTATAAAGTATAATTATATGATAATAAATTAATGATAAAGATAATTAGATGATAATAAACTATTTATAAGTTTGATTAAATCAGTAACCATTATAATTAAATCAGTTAATCACGTATAAAAAGTAGATAATTTAATATGCTAGATTTTCCATCAGAAATCTCCTTAGTATCTGTTCTAATATTAATGAGAATAGAAATTGCTTAATTCATTAAAATGGACGAATATTTAAAGAAATGTTATATAGAAATATTAATTAAGTTATACATATTAATTAGTTACACATAATATTTGCATGTTTGTATTAATGGATAACTTCTCTGATTTTGATATTAATAATAAATACGTCCAGCAACAGGAATGTGATGATTGTGAGAAAAAAGACGATCCGTCATATATGTAGGTGGCGATTAATATGATCGCGGGAACATAATATCAGGCCGCACATTAAATTAGGATGAAGCAGGTACAAACTGAGAGTGGCTGGAACTTGAACGCTACTGCATGAGTCACACTCACGAGTCGTGACTCATGAGAAAATCGCCGGTGGAATCCGTGAAAACGTAAAATTAATCGCTCAACCGTTGTTATATGAAAAATATGTACAAAGTGTATAGAAAATTTTGATTGTAAACTTTTATCTTTTCTCTCTCTCTCTTTCTCTTTCGTAGCGATACATTAGCTGATAATTATGCTAAACGAATAATCTACTTACAATAAATCAACGGTGATATATTTTATTGTCAATTGGAAATTTTTAGGTTACTCAAAACATTTTAAATGCTATCAAAATAAAAAAAATGTGAAGAATTGTTTGCATATGCAAAAACTTATGATGTCATAATCAGTTTTGTTAAATATTGACTGACAATGAGTATACCGTTACATGGATTATTTTTCTGGTGCAAGGTTTTAGGCAAGTGTTATTTATATCTTATAACGGTTTGTAACCACTTTATAAAATTATTATCGAAGATTATAATAATTTGTCTCACATTTTATATTTATGCATAAACGTGATTATACGAACGTAAGTTAAATAACTTTAATTGCTAAGTGTTCAGATATTTAAGTGATTATGCAAATATTACATTTTATCGCATGAATCATATAATCATTTGTTTATTTATTATTAATCATATTATTAATCATTCAGCTAAATTTATGTGTACATTATCAATATGATTTATTAAATGATAAAACGAAATTCTTATCTTACAATATATTGATGTTTAATATGCATATGCAAATTGCATCATGCTAAAGAAAAAGATGTAAATTAAGAATATGTAAAACATTTATATTTTTTAAACTACTGTGTTTTTAAATTGTTATATATAAAATTATAATTATATGTTGCGTTAAATATTTAGATTAATCAATTTAGCAATTGACTAGTTTTTTTTATATTGTATATATAATATATATATGATATATGTATTTTTATAGACTATAGATAATAAAGAAGAAACAAGACTTCAATTAGAATTCAAAACGCGTTCATTAAAGATCATGCATTATCTTTTCAAAATAATAAAATCTTCATTTCAGTCAGTAAAGATACACTTTATAAAAATTAAAATTTAATAGAAAAACAGAGAAAGAAAGAAAGAGAAAGAATAGATTGATAAAAAAACAAGAATTTATCTTTGTAATCCGGATATATTGGATTATCATTAAAACTTTTGTTTTTTAGCACTTAGCGTCGTATCATTTTAATATCCTATTACTTTAATATTTAATTGAATTTATATTTTAGTGATGCAAAATAATGAAACAGGAAGAGAAAAATGTATTTTTTATGACTATTGCAAATACTGACAAAAAGATTCACAACAATTTTGCCTATAAATTTTTTATGAATTTCCATGAAGTAATAAACGTTCGAGTATACTAAATTATTTTCTTATTTCTTTTATCACGAAAGAAAATAAAATAAAAAAACAATAATTTGAATTTTGGACCTACAAAAGCTTTATATATTGTCAATGGAGACATCTGTAGAACAGACGAATAACCCGTTTGTACACCTACGCAGAAATAGTGAGTCAGATTCTATGCTAGAAGACACGCATATTAGCATTAATAAGAGATGCTTGTGTATGTATTTTTATGTGTGTATTTGTGTGGAAGTTACGTTATAGTAAACTCTTTTACCGATTGACAGACTCTCCTCTATCGACTACAGAAAAAATAAGAAGCGGCATTGAAATTGCGCCGTGAGAAATATGTACATGAGAATATATATGTACATACATAATGTATACATCGATAGCTATTAGTGTTAGAATTACTATCAGGTTTGACAACAACACGACAATCCGAAATAATTCATGCATAATGATAAGCAATTTAAAAAATATGCAATATTGATATTATACATTGCACAATAAAATTCTAACACTGCATCATTGAGTTATAAATATGAGTTTACTTAGAAATGATAACAAGCAATTAATGAAGACATGATAATATTCTGTACTTAATTTGAAAGAATATTAAAGCTATATATCGTTTAAATCACAAGAATGAATAAATCTAAAATATGTTTACAGAACATTAAAATATAAAAGACGTGTGTAATATTGTATTTTAATTAGTATGCAATTGCGATCAATAAATTAATTTGATCTTGGGCAGTGATCGATTCGGTCGATTTATTTTGGTAATTGTATATTAATCTACAATTAAGAAATTATTAATAATTATTAATAATTTCTTAATTGTAGATTAATATTATAGAATTATCAAAATAAACAATGTGATTTAAGTACGTAAAGAAACTTTTCTAATTAGAGAAAATTTCGGCAAAATGTTTTTGCGTTAGGTTAGGGAATTTTGTTGATATTGCCAAGACTGACTCTTACCTTCTTCTAAAATAACTTGTACTAAGTGATGATCTAATTGAATTTATGCAAATAAATGCACAAAAATAGAAAGATTACACACTATTCACTGAGAAGAAGAAAGGGGATGCACGCGAATAGAGACGTCTTGCGCTTACGGCGCCAACACGACGGACTAACTGTATGACATTGCTTCGGGTCGAGCACGACTTATCGATTTTTTTCTTAGTGTAGAGACCTGCGGAAAAATTTGTCCCAATTATCGTTACAATACTATCTATCATTGCAATTACTTGTCCAATCGAATAAAAAATAATATCTGTTATTATTGTATTTATTTATAAAACGCATAAAACTAAACATTATACAAGAAAATATATATGTGGACAAAGATTTATTTCTCATATAACTATTAAAGAAAATATTGTAGCAATTTACCAGAAATGCAAGATCGAACGTAGGAGGAGGCATTCCACTTCAGATGATACATGTGTTTCTTACGTACAATATCAAATATCAAACAAACCTTTAAAATATAGAATTATTTTTACAGAAAACTTTCTGTTGATATTGTTATGATACTTTTCACATTGTGTTTGTTATTGCTTTCTGAAAAGTTTTTCTTTTTGCACGTCTTAATTGGTCAATATATATCCTGTCGATGTGTTTTTTTTTCATTCGCCCACGCAGTACAGTATTAATTACAAACAGAGAAAATTTCTAGAATTCTTTTTTGTCATACATTAAAAATAGATGATATAAAAACAGAAGTAGTTTTAGATAATAATGTGCACACTTATATTATATCTTTATGAGTTGCGATTTATATTTGTCATTTCTGACGTAAAACAATGAAAATGAGCAATATTTTTGTGTGATAATTTTAACATATTTTGTCTATCACGTATTGCATTTGCAACTAAAATTATATATTTTCTTTGTAGGACATTATCTAATACTTCTTCCTGAGATAAGGTTTCTCGCAATTAAATGTTTCAATTTTTTGAAGATATGTTTTTAATATACTTTCAATGTGCAATGTATACACAACATAATTTATATGAAAATAATTACTAATAAATTATATAATGAAAATAATTACTAATAAATTTATATGAAAATAATTACTAATAAATTATATAATGCAAAAATTTTGATTTTTAGCACGTTATACATAAAAATATAGATACACATTCCAAGAAATAAATTTTTTAAAGTCAACATTTGCATGTATAAAGTAATATTTACTTATGATGTATTACGTAAATAAATAGAAACATTCTGAATAATTAAGATTTGATTTATGATTATAGACACGCATTGCATAACATAAACTTCTTTTGCTTGTTCTTACAAGATATAAAATAGCGTAAAATTATTTAAAAAAATACTAGTTTCTGTACTATTCGAGATAGTTTACGGACATCTTATATAAAGTAAATTTCACATTTTTTAAAAGATATAATATTAATGTGTATATGTGTGTGTGAAGTAAATTGTTAATAATAAAAATTTATATATATATATATATATATATATATATATATATATATATACATATAAATGACAAAACAATTTTTTTTATATATTATTTAATTGACAAATCTATTTTGTATTAGATTAATGTTGTATTATTTTTCTGCAATTTTGATTATATTTAATTGTAGATATATTCCTTGACATGCCATGAGATTATCAAACGGTATTTAGGTCGTTTACATAAGACATTTATATTGTCACAATTGAATTCATTTAACATCACTTTAAGATTAATGAGCAGCTGCTTTATGCACGTGATATTATTTGTATATCAAAGTCAAACTTAGTCAAAAATAAACTTGTTTTTTATATATAAATTATTAATAAATTTTAAATTTTGAATTTTAAACTACATTTTAAATTTAAATAAAAGTTACCAAAAGTTTCCAGAAAAACAAAAAAATTATTTTTAAGCCTTTTCTTATATCTAAACTTTAACAATATAGAGAGAGAACTTTTATATTTTCTTTATATATAAAATATAATTTAAAAAAAATTACATTTTTAAACAAATTAAGAAAGCCTTTTGTTAGTTCTTTATTCAACTGCATATATCATATTATGTATAAATGTTTGAAAAATTGCTCAAAAAAAATTTAATAATTTTTAAATAGTCTCAAATTCTAAATATGTTAATTAATTATATTACTTATTGATCTAGTCACAAAAACTGCAAAGATCAATATGAATATGAGCATAGATTATTTTTTGATAATTGCAAGTCAGTCAAATAGCTACAGATGTAAACAAATCGTAATAGCCATAAATGTAAACAAATCGTAATGGCCACAAGTGTAAACAAATTGTAATAGCCATAAATGTAAACAAGTTCCGCGTGTCCGATCAAATCGATGTCAACTATATAATTCCTAGAATTATATTCAATTAAAATTCCATAAAATCTTACTTTTGTCTCTGTCTCGTAGACTAATGTTCCTCGGAGCCAATAGATTAGTCAAACTACCGTAGATCGGAATTTCTTGCACGCAGCTGGAATCTTCCACGGCGATGTGCGCGAACAGGAAGCAACCCGACGAACGTGAACGTACTGCGACTTCGCGGCGCGGCTCACGATGTTCCTCACGCAGCTGGTATCTCCTCAAGGACGGAGTAACGGTGTCACCGGCGCGAACGGCACCTTAGTAGAATACGGCGGATCCAAGGTGCCTTTCTTCACCTTGACCGATGGACCGCGCGAGGATCTCTTTCCTGGGGAAGTACACTTGCGACGAAAAACAATAGCGCAAAAATGCTTCTTTTCTTTTTTTCGCGGAAGCGCGAGATAGCGTTTTCACTAAGGAAGCTCGTGAATGGCGAACGGAATGATCGTGGCGTGGAATGGACTGCCGTGGTGAGAGGCCGTGGAGAACAACGCGGTTGAATATATCGGTCTAGCGGTTTGTCGGTATTGATATGAGAATGTGTAGGTGCCTCCTCCGCGCTAGTACATAAATATGCGTCTTTGATGTGTGATCGCGTGGTGGGGCCTTCGCGCGCATTCTATCTCTCTTTCCCTTTCTCTCTCCATATCTCTGTCTTTCTTCTCCTAAACAAACTTTATATATACATGGAAAGTAGCGTGCAGACGTATGCATGAAACCCACGCAATGTACGAGATTGGTACCTTGAAAAGCGAGGAATGGGACACGCCAAATTTCCGACAATGATAATCAAGCAACTTAAATTCGGCTTCTACTTTCATCATGATGTTTTGCTATAGAACAGATGTCTTGCGTATAAACTGTAGAACATTATACTATGAAGTGTCTAAACATTACAAATGCAAAATATGAAGATTTGTTAATAATTAAATTTTTAGAATCTTGTGATTAAATGTGATTAAAAGTTTATAAAATCTGAATATAAAAACCTCAAGACATAAAAGATTACATTTTCGAAGTTCTAGTTTTTCAATGATAAAATATTGCTTATAAGATACTCTAGAAGCCTTTTATTAAATATCTTTTTGCATATATAAACAATATTATATTTATATTTTATTTTATTAAATATTGTTTTTTCTGCATGTATACAACAATGATATATTTCTATACTTTTATATTTTTTATCTTAATGAATGCATGTAACAGCAGCATGTAAACAGTGGAACAGAGTCGCACACTGAAGATGAGAATTATGCGAAGACTTACGTAATAATTGCTAATCAGAAGATATTTACTAACCGCTCTAAAAACATGTATTAACAAAACCTGTTTATGCATGAAGTTCCTTATTATGTAGACACTGTAGAAGGTGTGAATTGTCACGTCATCCATATATCAGATAACTAATCTGTATCAAATAAAATTTTCAATATTTTTTTTAGTATGTTTAAAATAATAAAAATAGCGATTTCTATTGTAAAAATTTAAATATCATTATTGAATTAATTAATTCAATATGATAATACTACATATTTTCAGTCGAATATCGGTAAATATATGTTTAATGTTTTTTTTTTTTTTAAGAAAAAGTAGAAATTGTATTAAATTTAATTTTTTGAATGTTATGCTTTTTGTATTCAAACATCTGTTATTACATTTGAAAACTAAATTTCTCAGTAACTATTTGCGATGTTTTATTAATTATTTTTAATTTATAAATGATTAGGAGAAAAATAACATGCAAATATAAAATCGTTTTTATACAGATAAGAACTTCCGTGATCTCTCTCTCTCTCTCTCTCTCTCTCTCTCTCTCTCTCTCTCTCTCTCTCTCTCTCTCTCTCTCTCTCTCTCTCTCTCTACCTCTTTTTTTTCATTTGCTAATTAAAATCAATAGCATATCAATTTATTGTACAAAAACAAAAAAGGAAGAATTATTAGGATCAGTTTAAATTTAGAAGTCTGGGAATTTACTTCAAGATAGTCAGTGCTTTCATACATGCCTATTGCATAAATCTAAAATTAAACGCTCAGCAGACTTTGGGTCAAACCTACCGATTGTATACTTAGCATCTATTACGAAACGTTTAGAAATTAGTTTAGAAAACGTGTTAAATTTCTATAACAAAGCTTCTTATTCAATTAACAAATCAAAAATATCAGGTATATTCTTTTTATGAATATGTGGTTACATATAAATTTACTTTAATAATATAATAATTTTATATTTAACTGATTATTTTGTATTTAAATGATATTATATAATATTAATAGTTATACGAATAACAAGAGATTTGATTGTTCGAAAAAAAAGATAGTAAAAAAGAGACAGTAAAAATTTGTTTCAAAATATATAACTATCTTGTCTAATCTATTGCGTTTTGCTTAAATATATCTTTTATTTATTTAAATTTATATAATAGTTGAATTTATATATGTACTTATATTTACAAAATATAAAATTAGTCTGCATATTTATACAAGTCAAGTTTATTGCGAAAGAAATATTAGAAAAACTGTAATGATCAGATAAACGAGATCGATATATTTCCGACAAGCATATAATTTTTTTTGCTTGATTGATTTTCCTAGATAATTCTGTTGATAATATAACTTTAATTATAATCCACAAGCGTATTTTTGCATGACGTTTTATATTTGGAACTTAATGGAAATTTACAGAGAATGCAACCACGTAAACGTTTTTGTTGCATAGTATTGTTGACTTATGCAAGACTGGGAATTCATCTAGCGATTACTCAGTCTAAAAAAATCCATTTAATCTTTGATTGTCCATAAACATAGAAATTAACGATTAATTATGCATATTTTTCAAACAATTATCGATAGTCTTGCATCATTAAATCGAACATTTATTCAATATTAAATCGATTAATTTCTGTATTAGTCATTATTGATAATAAAACCTGATGCTGATTAAATATGCTAGATGTTTTTATTTAAAATCATTGCAGACTCCTGTATTTTCAGAATAATGCAAATCAGAAAATGGTATCATTTTAGATTATATATTAAAAATATTGATGTACTGTATCAATTTCTGCGGTGGCCCAATAAATTAAAGTTTCAATATGATTTTGAAACTTTAGTTAGTCTTTTATTGTGTGTAAATCATAATTATTTTAATAAAATCACAGCTCATTGTCCAATGCTTAGGCATTTCGATTACAAAGAAGCGATTAAAAAAGTAAATATATATATATATATATATATGTTTAAAAAAATTTTGTTATTTAGCTCACGTTAATTACTTGCAATGAAAAATATATAAAATATATATTTTTCAATAAACTTGTTAAACAAAATTTAAACTGTGCGAATTATGTCATTCAAAAATTATCTTTATCGGATATCCTGTCTGACGATCATTATCGGAAAACGCACGCGTTGCGTATGAATAATTTATTTAGAACTGTAGAACTAGTGAGCTATCGCCTTATCCATCAGCAGGCAGTCCGGTTGGTTTCGGTTCGTTCAGCTTTGTCGCTTCGTAGAAAAGCTACGAGGTCGTCTCGTAACTCGATCCCGGGAAGCGGGATTTCCTATGAATTTTCATGATTTGCTAGAATAGACGGTAATTTACGCGGAACCAGTCCATGTTTTCCGCGAGTTTAGTCTCGCACAGCGCGCGCGAGAAGTATCCTATGGGAGGTAAACCTTGCCCCAGAAAAAAAATGAGTAACGGTACGTCATTCTATATACACATTTTTTTCTCTCTCTGCATATGCATTGTACAATGCATATGCAATATGTAATAACTGTGTTACATGTCAAAATACACGCACTCAATACTCACATACACAATAAGCTTATTTATAATCATTATGTTGCCGCGTCAGGTGTCATATATCGTGATTTTATAATATATGATAATATAGTCTCATGTATAAAATATATAGTAAAATACAAGAACAAATATGGTAATGTATTTTTTGGTATAATTCTTTTTCTGTGTGCTTACATATATTTGACATTACAATATGAATGGATATTTGCATTTTTCTTAAATGCAATATTGTATAAATTTGTTTTTCCACTCACATATGCACGTACATTTTTAATTTTTCAAAAATTTTAAGAATTAAATATATTAAATAAATTCTGCTATATAAAATATATAAAGTTGCATCTGGCTATGTCAAGTTCTCAATGACGTAGTCATGGTACGATCGATAATATACTTGTCGAAGAATACCGTAGAGAACATATCGGTGTTCGTGGATGGTATAAGCCAATGGTAGAACCAGTATCCAACAACGCCACGCCTCAACAACCTCAGAGAGAGATCAGTACCTGGACCAGAAGATGCTGTCAAAACAGATAAATAATTGTCCTAGCAGCCCATGCCGCAGTTAATACTCCTCGTGTCAATATTAAAACAACCAGCCGCATTTGAATGAAATTGTCAAGGAAGTGAAATATTATAATACTGTATCGGACAAATAATACAAAATATAAATTTATTTTTGATAGAAATGTGTACAATACTCATCAATCTCTAGTAAAGTTTAAAATTAAAAAAATGTTATAGCGTAAGTTAATTATTTAAACTAAAATATTCTGGAAGGACAGACCATACTTCTCCAACGAGTAGAGCGTGCTGCGGAAAATATGTACCGGGTAGCCATTATTATTGCAACATCAGGGCAAAATGGTGGACTACATGCAGAGCAAAGAAAGTAAAAGAATAGGCGAGTGATTAAGAAAATGCGACAAAAAAAAGTTATAAATTGCGAGTGGTAAAAATTTATTAATTGCAAAGAATTAATTGGAATATTGATATTACAATAGTCTCTAGCATTGTAAATTGCAAATAATTATTTCACACAAGATATTAAATCTTATAATAGCATTTTATTAGGTGCGCCATAAGCTTTATTGCGGAATAACAATGCAGATTTTGTAATATTGCAATCAGCATGGTAAGCATTGATTAGTGTCAACAAAGCGTTGCTATTCTCTCAATTGAAATCGTATTTAAGGTCTCATGTTGCTCGATCCATAATCGCTGACTTGAAAATTTCAAAATTTTTTGTGGATGCAAAAACTACATTTCTTATAATCAAAGTAGTAAATATTTTATGTATTGAATATTATGTCATATTATGTATTTATTCTGAAATGAAAATTATTCTTTAGTCTAAATATATATTTCCAGTAAACGAGATAAATGTTATACTAAAGCAATTTTATATATTTCACTTTGCGTACAATTATTAAATTATAAAAATGTAAATTGTATTATTATGTGCAAATATTGAAATTGTCTTTTAAGAGAAAAATAATAAATTTTACAAATTTGAGAAATAGAAATTTAAGAAAAATTAAAAGCAAGTAGGTCATTATTTTCGATTTTACTATTGTTCAAGAAAATATTAATTAATCTTATTATACATAGTCATATACATACTTTCGAGTGCATTATACGAATTTAATAATTATGAAAAAATGATATTAAAGAGTGTATCAAAAAACAGTTTTTGGAGTTACTTTTTGACACGGTGGACCTCTGACTGATTTACTGTAAAATCTATAGAATGATCTAGCGATTAACCTAGAAGGATCACGCGTTTAACCGAGAATCAATCGTCTTTTTGGTTCGATACGGAAACATTCGATGTCTGGACCAGCAATATCTTGAAACACACGCACAACAGAGTCTGAGAAAGAAAGTACCAACTACCGGTAGGGGGTCGATGTCCGGCGAAGGCCGCTAACGACGCCTAATCTTTTCCAAGAAGCTGTCACAACTCGCCGCTCTTCTGGTATCGGTCCGTGTTCACAATTAACAATGAATTTCTTAACATAATTATTTATGGCCGAAATAAAAAAATTTAAGATATAGAAAGATTAAGCCTACAGATATGTCACTCAACAGTAAATTTTTCAATACTTTGTCCGACAGAATAAAATTTTTCTACGTAATACAATTTAAAAATTTTTTGTTATATGAAAAAATGTCATGCATGCTTTTATTGTTCGATCTTAATTTTTTTATTGATATCAGTTGCAATATGTTATCTCATATTAAAAGCAAATATTGATTACAGATAATATTTTACTATAAATGTTCATACATACATACATACAAAGATCAAACCAAGAAGATGTACTTTTTTTACAGTTAAATTTTGTTCATAAACTCATAAACTCATTGTCAGTTGCATCATAAACTCGTATCACTTCACTTGTGTTAATTCTTTTTTTACTCATCGATTCGCCTATTTTTATTTGTTATTGACTTTTTTTTTTCTATAGATGCGTTTTTTTCTACAGATTTTAGCAAAAACTTATTGGACTTGCTGGATCTGCTTTTCTCTACATTACACAGAATATTTTATTAGTTAGGTGGTATCATATATACTACAAGATGTACAGTTTACCGAGCTGAATGGAAAAAAACTTAGACTATTTTGTTTTTTCTGTTAAATAAAAAGAAAATATTTAGCGAGACAAACATGGAAGAAATCTCCTACATTAAACATAATAGATCGTCTATCGTGTCTATCATATTTAAGCGGAGACGTAAACGGTGCGCTATCTACGTCGCCTAATTAATTAGAAGAATTAATTAGCATTTTCAAGTAGCATAATTAATATGCACAAGTGAGCCGTCTTCCTCCGGAAGTTGTGTTAATGCGCGAAGATGTGATTTTCGGCGTCGCCCGATATGCCACACCTTCTTCGACCACCTACGGTGACAGCATCGAATTAGTGAAACATCGAACATTATATATTGTACGAAATGCATATTAAGAATCTTCTTTACGAATCCTCAATCGATATATCCATTTTTTAAGTCTCATTAGTTCTAAAACTGTATCAATTATTATTGTAAGAACATTTACGCAAAGAGTACGTGAGACTTTGTCTAATGTCGTAGACATGGTATTGCATTTACGATTTATGACGGTTCTCAATCACATTCAATTTATTCTACTTAATCAGCATTCTGTGACACTTCACTTTACTTTTTGATTTTTATTAATCAATGTAAGCTGTTTTTGTTAAAGCTATAGATATACAATAAAATGTTGCATAATTTCTAAAATTATCAAAATGTAGAGCACTATTATTTTTGGAAATTATTCACGTATTATAAAAATCTATAAACGTAAATTTTATATTACATAAATATTGAAAGAGAAAAGTTATTTCGAGGGAAATATATAAAAAAATAACATTATTTGATAATAATATATTTATAATGATATAAATGCGTAAGCAACAAAATGTCGATTTTTAATACATCATATTACAATGTGTTTTATAATGTATTTATTATATATTTCATATTATAAATCGTTTTCAAATGTAATAAATAAGAGAGTGTGAAACAATCAATCTTTATATTTTTTTAAATGCGGATACATGCACGCGACATTAAATCACATCATTGGAATGAGCACCCATCTTGTGCGATTCCCGACGATCGTTTCCGACAGGAAGTCTGGCCAAAGAGGAAGCCTCGGACTGCGTCAGCAAACGTCGCTCTCTAGCGTACACCTTTCATGTCAGCTCGTGCCGTTTCAACTACATTCAAAAACCTTTTGCATTTGCTCGCACGAGTTTGCCGACAAAGAACCTCGGCGGAGAACCCGCGTTGCATTTTTGATCATCGAATCCTCTCGTCCGCTTACGTTGTGCCACCATATTGTTTACTGTTATTTAAAGGTCAGTTGCGACTTGATTAACTCTGATAAAACGAACTCCGTTTATTATTAATGTAACTTTTCGTTTTTATCTTTCAAATATTGAATTGTGAAAAAATTTCTTGTTTACTCTAAAAGATTGAATCCCTTTCTTTATGGAATTCGCATAAGATCGCAAATTCCCGTAAAATTGACATCACGAAATAAAGAGTTTTACAAACTATACAATGTACATATGTTTCACGCTGTTAAAGAATTCCGTATAAAAATCGAAATAGCCACGCGATTCGCGATCGTCAAATGCCGCCACACCCTTTCGTGCCGCTTCCGCCCTTCGTTGAGAGATGTTTGCAACAAATTGGAATCTCCCTTGCCCTTCCTTTCAGTAATTGGCAAGCGATGCACTGGGCGTTTTTCTCGGTCCGGCCCCGATCCGTAATTGCGACTGACCGACGGACAAACACGCCGTGTACACGCATAGATGGAAGTCAACCATCCTGATGTTAAAACGATCAGAAGCATTCTAAGCATATTACTTGTTTTCTATCGGCATTAGAGAATTACAAATAACTCAAGAGCTTATTTTCAAAACTAGTCTTGTCTATCTCTGCAATTCATTGCTATTACGCAAAAGCTTATAAAAGTATCCAAAGTATCATTGTTTCATTTAACTTGTAATATGGTAAGAATATTTCAACAAAGCAAAGTATTTTTTTATAAATAATATAATAATGTGATAGTTTTAATTGGTTAATTATAAAGTTTTGAATTTTGCTTACTGATAATTCAACACATTTTCAACAGTGGATCAGAAATTTCATGAGAAAATGCTAAAAGCGGTTTATTCGATGCATCTTGTAATTTTGCGATTCGTAAAAGCTACTTCTTCCTCATCTTTTTCTTTACTTGGTTGTTTTTTATTTCCGGATCGATGACAGATGAGTGATCAATTTATTAAAACGGATATAATTGCTTGGCTACTGATTAATTTTTATCGAGTGATCTTTGTGCATAAATTTCCCTCACATCGACTTTTCTTATTCTAGTCCAATGTAATAAACAGTAAATTGAAAGATTGTTCGAGCTACATATACTGCACAAATCATGCTTCGCTTTACATTTTATAGCAAAATAATATATGTAATATAAAAATACGTATATATGAACAACGAATGGTTAGATAAGCTCTCTTACGTTTCTAATTTGCATTCCTCCAACAATTGAATGCTCGTAGCTGATTCAGATCGATAGACATATGATATCGCGCCGCGGCTAGCAATCGAAATGACAAAAACTCGATAAGGTCCAAGTAAAAAGATCACGCACGTGATCGTGTGTGCTGTGCCGTCGTGTATTATTAGCAGGTAGCTTGTTAGACGGTCGGTTTGTGGATAATGGTAGGTATTACAACACGCGACCGTTATTAACCCCTCTATACATCTCCCTCGATCGCGTAACGTCACCGTAAGCCCGTCTTTATCTCGCCTTCTCGTTCATTCGCTCTCTAGAGGAACACCCCTATACCGGTACAGACAAGATATAAATCATTATTCATAATAAGCTCTCGCGCGACAAAAAACCCGTACCGACAGATCTTAGCTACGCTAAATAATCGCGGTCGTAGTTCTCGCTCCACCGGACGCTTCCCTCTCCCCCTCTGGTTCTCCGGAAAGTTTCGAGACGATCATTCTGCAATTAAAGGATGCCGCTCTCGGGATTCGAATGATTTGTTTTCAACCCATTCTCGAATCCCCATATATATAAGTGATACTACACTCTCATTTTATAGAAATATTCTGAAGCAACAGACTCGAACAACAGATCGAACGCATGCGTTAATAAAAAAAATATTTAACAGTTTTAGATAATCTGATCACTTTACTCATACGTTTTTTATGTAGCGTAATGTCAAGATCTTTATCTCCATTCTCATTATGTTTAGTTTTGATCGATGATTCAAGAAAATAATTATAAGTAAAATTTATAATCAAATTATTTATATTTAATGTCAAATATATGATAACCGAATATGAATCGTTTTACATCCTACAATTCCGATTTGATAGAGTTACTTTCTCAACATCAATACGTTTTCGAGCGTCTTCTTGAGACGTTCGCGTTTTTTGGAAGGCTCTGAGAAAGTTCGCGAAAGGATTTCGTCGGAGCGATTTAGCATGATGAAGAACACGTCTTTATTTTAGCGATCAGGAGGTGCCGGTAACATTCCAGGAGTAGGCGCGACCCCGTCCGCGGTCGCGACACGACGGAACGAGGGAGATCGACGTCCTGGAGGGCGTCGCCATCCTCGTCGTCCCGGTTCTCCATCACATCGTGTGGGTCCGAGCGTTCCGGACATAGCACCGCGTCCCCGCGATCGTCGGGGTTTTGCTGCCTCGCGACCCGAGTTTTTCGCCTCTCCTCTGGCGGTAACTCGAGAGGCCTGGCAAGTCGAGAGTGCATTACACGCAATTAGACGCCAGGGTGGCCTCAAGGTATGTCCGACAAACGGCCTCCTCCTCGTCATCCTTCTACATTGCACCGCATCGTTTTCCTTCTCGATTTCTCTCTTCGTCGCTTCCATGCCGCGCGGTTCACCCCTCCCGCACTCATTTCCCCTCAGTGATCCTTATTGCCAACTGTCCTTCCTCTCTCCGATTTCTTAACGAATCGTTTCTCTATATTGGACTATAAATATTATTGTGAAAAGTGTATTAGCGGTTTAAACCAATAATAATAAATGTGTACCATTTTATCTGTCATTTTATATTCTATGCGATGTTGCTTTATTCGATAACAGGATCACTGATTAAAATGCAAAGTTTATTGATTTCGAGATTTAAAAAATAAGCTGCTAAAAAAGAGCAAGTATTATATGGCTCGCAATATTTAAATAATCTCTTTAGAAAAAAATATGCATTCCAAAATTGATGCAAAAAATTATTTAATAATTTTATACTGTGATCTTCATCAATTTACTGTGTTAATTTTAATCTTTATATTATTAAATTTATGGAGAAAGCATATGTCCAAATAAATATCATAAAATAATTTTTAAACTACACGCAATTTTATATTTTTTACATTAAATTGTAAACTCGGCAGTAATTTTCACATCCGTTATTAAACTAAATGGTAGTATTCGATAGCTTCAGTGCGATAGTCTAACGACAAATATGGGTGTGGTATGCGTGTCGGTCGCTTCTCTTTGTGCTTACAAAAATAAAAGTCTAATTATATTTGTCTGTGTGCGAACACGTGTTTTACGCTTTTACGGATAGTCAATGGAGGTTGTGACTATTGTCGACTATAGCATAACACACATCACGCTGTCGTCGTGTAAGAATGAGATACGAGCTACGTTGAAAGGGAGGAAAAGAAAAAGAAAATGATGAACGACGAGGGACGCGGAGGGAGAGACTCGTATATAAAAAGCGATGGCACCGTTTAGCGCAAGATATACTGATGTGTTTCAAGTGTAATTATCATTGGCGTAATTAATTTAACTAAAGAGCCGGCATTAATTTACTGCGCTGGTTCGGTCCTTCTTCCCTTTACGACGGGAAGCATCTTTTTTTCTCTCTTTGAACTTGAACTACAGTTGTGCGCACTTCAAGTTTCCTTGTTCCGGGACTGGCATTTGTGCACTTCTTTTACCTCTTTCGTCTGTATTCTTTCTCAACTACATATAGTTATGTTAAAAAACCGCAATAGTTTCCCAGATATTTCGGACAATTAGTGTAATATTCTTTTATCGTCATTAAAATGCCTTTATGTAATTGATTTCTATTATTGATTAATTACTATCAGATGCGCGTATTATTTAAATAATTTTCGTGTCAAACAAATAATTTTTTAAGCATTATAATTGTTTAACTATTTTCTCTTTTTCTCTCTCTTTTTGTTTCTTCCATGTTGCAGTTTGTAAGAAGAAATTCTGATGTACGACTCATGATTCTAAAATTTGTTTAATTTCGTCCTATTTATTAATTTGTCGAATAAAGACTATATTATGAATCTTTGCAGCTTAAAATCTGAATGCCTTTTTTTCCTATAATTACTTATGTAGCACATATCGATGCGATTGTTGTCGCAATAATTTTTAAGTTACATGTCCATGAAAACAATCAATAATGTATCTTTTTTCACTTGAATGTCAATTCTTAGACGGGTTGATACGTAGGATACAAAATAATTATATAAATAATATATCGTGAATATAGATTGCATCGTTGACCGATAATTTGCGTTGCAATTTGATTTTCACAATTGGTTTGATAATCGAGGTCGAGTCTACCTTCATTATTAAACGCGTGTATACACTTCACACGCATTGATAAACAGAGACAATTTTTGCAGACTGTAGATGCACGCGATACTTTAACAGAAAAGCAAATTTGCTTGAATGGTGCGAAATTGCGGTTCAGACACGAGACCGTGAAATGTATATCCTCATGGACTTATGTTAGTATATTATAAGTCATTTCGTTGATAACAAGCAGGTTGATGAAAGCTTCCTTTTTTTCATCCATATTTTCTGTTTACTTCTGCACGATAATAACTTAAAAATCAAGGACAATTCGTTTAAGAAGTTAATGTTGTTAGATTTAATCTTATCTCTCTCTTTTAGTATTCAAAAGAAATAACAAAATTCATAAGATGTTGAAAAAGTAATATCTTTGACATAATATTTTTCACCCATCTTTATTAATAAATATCAATCACATAATTTTTAATATCAGATGGATTAAATTCTCATTGTGCTTGATAAAATCACGCTTTGATTAGGAAATCATTGTTGCACATATGCTTTAAAGCTCATTGTTGTATGTATCCATATGTTTTTATGATTGGATTGTGCATACACATCTTACAAAATCTGTTCCAAATTTTTAAAGTTATTGTGCAAAACAAACAATATCTCTTAAAACGTTTTATTTTGTCCTTTAATTATCTGCAATATATATTTAAAAAAAAAAGTTTTAAAGCAAAACTTGGTCTGATTTGTCATTTCATAGAAATAGAAAAGTCTCGAAAAAAAATGTTTTGGACTTTGGATATTTCTTTGGGTTTTCAAAGTTATTTAACATTCTTTTCACAACTCTTTAATGTTGCTGTAGCGATGCTTGTGTCAAGCATGATCAGTAGAAGCTGTAGAAGACGATCGATTATCCTATGCATTTAAAAGACGCGATGGCACTGACTGCTGATCCAATTAGTGCAGTATCAGATGAACGTACTCGAGGTGGCTGAGCAATTATCGCGATTGAAGCGACTGTATAAATTTCTTAGGACAAACCGGTACGACCGCCGGTAGGCCGATTTACCAGGCTAACTGTCCACACTTGAACAGTCCACCAGTGAACTTTCTTGCGTAGTCGCACAGTGGCACAAAGCCGGCACAAAGTCGCTAAAGGATTTTAAATGCCTTCCTTGTAGGCTGACCGATGATTGCACCGACGACAGTTACTATCTGGAAACTGTCGCCCCCCTCGCGTAAAACGGCAGGGGGCACAGAACAACTACAGTTAAGCGTTGTCTAGCAAAAGGTTACCTTTGAAGCGAGACCGAATATCCACCATATTCCGTGTTCTCACGCCTTTGCTACATCGTTTCAGATGAAGGCGCTGATAATATTTGCAAGAGTGTCCGCTGAAGAAATTTATTATGACGGATTTATTATTATGACAAAGCTGGTTGAATTCTTTGAATGACATTTCAAGCTTTATCTTGATCTTTTAATGTAGTGTATATATAATATATGTTTGCATCAGTATTTTTATTAAATTTGTTGTTTTTATTAGTATCGCGTTTATATGCACTAATGTGTATATAAGTATAAAATATTTTTTTTTTATTATATATAAATATTAAAATTTAAAACGATTTATACATACATCACATAATTTAGTGACATTGAATATCTTATATCTGTAGGGTCAAACTTATTTCGAAATAATGCAAATAACACTAAGATTTACCAAGGTGAGAATTTCTTTGGCAGCACGCAATGGCAATGATCACATGTTTAAAAGAGACAATTTTATATTACCATCTCCGATATCATTCATTATTTGAATATTAAAAAAACGTAGAGATATGAAATGTCATTTACATAATTCGATACGAAGTCAACGAAATGAATGACATTAAAAAAAAAAGACGTAAGAGAATAGTGCCCTGACCTCGTGCGAGCGAAAAAAATGTAGATTTGCGTAGGAGGATCTGGCTTCTAGCCAAAGATCGCTCTTCTGTCGACTACTTGGCCAGCCGTTTTAAAGTGATTCGTGAATAGCTTCTGGTTATCCTACAACCACCTACAGTAGCGCGAGAAGTTATTGTAGTTTGACTGATGCGATGTGTGCGCGTTCCGCGAGAAGTGGTATTGATTTGCGTATAGTGTCAGATATACTATTCCATTGATTTTTGTGATTCCATGACTATTAATGCGTGAAATTGTGATTGCTATTAAAAATAAATTTTTAATCGCCGAATTGGGATCTGTGTGAATTAAATATTAGTACAAATAATATATATTAGTGTAATGTGGGTTTAAATCAGTTTTGAATATGTAAATGTATTTTTGCAATTTGGTCGAATGGTGTATAAAAGCAATAATAACGTTTTATTAATATAATCTGCGAATAAAAATTATACGTTTATGTGTAAGTTTGAAAGCAGTATTTAAGGAAAAGTATTATCGAAGAAAAATTAATCACACAATTGAAGACACAATAAAAAGGTATTTTTAATTATATAATTTTTATACGTTTTTGAATAAATAAAAAATAAAATCTAAATAAATTAAACATTAAAAATAAATTTGCGTATTTTTCTAAAATTTAAAATTATTTGACATAAAAGCATTTCATCTAACGCATAGCATTTATTGAAGTTATTTTTATTACATTTGATTGTAGCACGCAAACACACCCTGAGAAAGATAGCATTTAAAAGTTCAATAAATATATATTTAGTTATTGATTTTACGTTTGTATTATATCTCTAATATATAATTATTTCACAATTTAATCTGATCGAAAAAGACGTAAAATTTTTGTCTAATCAAGCGCAGGACATAGACCAGTCATTAAACTCATTGTCAATAATCTGTCCAAAATTAGATATTTAAATATATTAATGTATAAAATCTATTAAGAGAATGTGCTAAGAAATAGCAAGAATATTTTTAACCTATCTATTATATTACTATTATCGTATGACAATAATATTTTATTATTTCTCTGCTATTTTTGTTTGGACATTTCTTAGTCAACACATACATTTTTTCATATATTTCCTTTTGATATTACCCTCATTTTTATGTTATAACTTTGTAGTACCGATAATATTGAATGATTCAACTTTTCTAATAATACGAGCAATCTTCCGTATATATAATTCTTCACATTGAAAAAAAAATATAACACTCGCACCTAAAATTCATTATTTGCAAATTTTCGATAGATAATTTTATGATTAAGTTGATTATGATTATGATTAAGTATACTAAATTAATGAAGTAATATTCAAATTAATTAATATAAAATGTTAGATTAATAAACAGTTTATTAAAAATAATCAACAGACTATATATCTTTAAAAATTATAATACGTATAATAAAAAAATCAGTCTTGATTTCACTAAATTTATATAATATTTTGTTGTACCTATTAACACAACATGTTGCAACATATGGACAATAAAACAAGTATTGTGGTGTCCAAGAGACTAATGTAAGCCTTGTGCTAAAAATATTTTCTTGATTGTAATGCGTAGAGTGCACATAGAGTGCACATAAAGTGATAAAATATAGAAACGACGAGAAAATATATATATTAATTAAACATGCAATTTCTTTTAATTTTTGTAACAAAATCTATAATTGGGTGTGTATAAATAAAAATATTTTTATATAATTTGCAAAATTATTATGTTTATATATATATATATATATATATATTTTACTTTTATTTATAACAAATATTAATACGTTCATATCATACATCAATGCTTATCTATAATAATTTTGTTATCACTAGTTTATTAATATAAAGAATATATACATTTTTTCCGTCTTTTAAGATACGCTTTTGTATACCATGGAAGAAGACGTTAATTCAATAAAAAAAGATAATTATCAAAGCTGTAGAAAAAAAGAAAAACCTGGTATAAGGAAACTTTTTATAAATGGTAAGGAGAAACATTATTTAAAACATAATAATATAATATAATAAGAATATGATAAAAAATAGAAAAAAGACAAAAATATTTCTTTATCAAATATTCAATTATTTTTATCATTTTATCATTGTAGCTTGGCGTAGAATAAAGATATTAACTGGTCGAGGCAGTCAAAGAGAGTCAGATACTGATGAAAGTCATCTGTACCGTATGTATATTTTTATTTGCAATGATTAATTTTTTATCGATATTTTTAAAAAGCATGCTTACACTATATAAAATATTTATCATACACTAATAAAAGAATATAATACAATTCAAGGTAAGGCAATGCTTATCAGCAGTTGGCATGTAAACCTAAATATATGCAAAATAATATTAATCACACATAACTTTTAAGTTATTTATTTAAAATGTAAAATATTTATTAATAAGAATATTAATATCATAAAATGTTTAAATATTTTTTTCTGAGTTTTTAAATGATATAAAACATATCGCTAGATGTCTCTACATATCACTAGATGAATCATTTTAATGCGATATCTAAGTCTTATCAACGAACGGTAATCAGAATAAAAAATCCTCTAATTAACACAAATAATATATATAAACAAAAATTTTTATAAATTACATTATAAAAAACAATGAGTATGTTAATTTTTTGAATCTGCATATACTAATTTATTTATTATAAAATTATTTTTAATTAATATTACGACTGAAGATAAAAAATAGAACAATCGGAAAATTAATATGTTATTTTTCTCGTATATTATATTTTATAGAATAGAACGTATCTTTTCTTTCTTTATATAGGTATCAAGCGAATTTAAATAAAATCAACAAATTAATCGAGAAAAAATTTGAACCCTAATTATATATAAAATATGAATAAAAACAATAAATTAGTATGTTGTATTATTTTTGTGCTTTTATAATCTCATTGTGTTAATAAATTTTTTTCGTATTTTAACATTTTACAAATAAATGATGTTACTAATGTGACATTTTTATTTATGGCTAATACATGGCTAATAGTAGAACTTCTACTCAACTTTTGAGCATATTGATTTATCATTTCTGTAAAAGACATATGAAATATTCAATTATTCCAAAAGTTTGGAATTGGAGACTTGAGAGTTTCCGTGTGTGGTATTTGCAGAGAGAGAGAGGGGAGGGGAGAGAGAGAGAGAGAGAGAAAGAGAGAGAATAAACTGTTAAATTTGTTTATGGAAATCTAATGTAAATAAATGCATAAACTGTTATGTTCAATGTTCCAGACTTGTGTATTTTTTCTATAAATAATAGATTCTATGTATAAACTAATATAAATATAAATAAATAAATAAATATATACATATATGTAATATCACAGAACAAAATACAATAGGATGGCAAATTTTTGATATATGTATTTATACAATTAAATAAAACAATATATAACAATTTTATACATTGTAGCAATTGTGAGAAATGCTGATTTTAATGTTTTACAAATTTATGTAATAATTTTTGTTTAATAATTTTTTAAATGGATCATGATCGCAGATATAAAAACAGGTAATTCTCCTACAAACAAGTAATCTTTTACAAATAATATATAATAAATTCAGTTATATAAAATTGCTCCTATTAAAGTTATCCGCTGTTGCCCAAATGTCACCTAGATTTTCCTTCTGCTTTTATTACTTTCTTTATTGTAATTTATTACTTTTTTATCGTACTCACGCAACAATTACTCGCAGAAACACAATTAATACAATCGCTTATCAAGTCTTTATTTGCTGATTATAATACATAGGAAATGATTTTTTGAAAAAGTAATCCGATAATGCACTGGATTGTTCCTGAACAAATTCGCCTCATTAATGACAATAAGTTAAGCGCGTCTGTCAACAATAATATATTATACGCAGCGGAAGCTAAATACCGTATGACAATTAATTCGTTATTGTTCCATTAAATATTTAACGTTTTATTACATTTATATATTAAAATTAATCAATATTTTAATATTTCCATATGTTTTCAGTACATTTTACAGTAGTTACTTAATAGCATTACGTTCGTTTATTATCCCCTTCTTTTCATTGTAGGAAAATAAAATAATGTTAGAACATTTTTACCAGTAAAGTCTTCTTACAGTTTTTTTTTTAAGTTTTTCTCTTATTTTTTCTTGTCCTAAGACATCTGAATCACCACCGAGCAGAGGCGTTGCCATGATATTATTTATTTCCATCCTAGCGGTCTTCTTATCTAACAGGAACAGCTCCACGTCTTGCCATTAATTCCAACCAGGAGCCACAATTAACTTCGCTTTTGGAGCGAAAATGAAAAAATCATGCCGATCCTTAACTGTTTATAGCTATCCCTTCCATTGTTTTTTTCTTATCATTTTAGCTGATGGGTGATCGTAAATAAGGCGAACCGTCATCTGAGAAATTACGTTGTTAGAATTCTTTATGTGCCTTATATAGACTATAAAAAAATTCCACTTTTTATGACTTCAAGTTAATTTGCATAATTAAATACGGCACTTGAATATGTACGATCAAGTTATGTTATATATCTAATTTACATTTTTTAAAATATTTTATATTTTTAAAAACACATTTTAATAATTAATTTTTCGAAGCCCTAATTTAATGTCATTTCTCAGACTATGTACTAAATTCACCTTTTGTGTTTTTGTGCTTTTAGAATTAAAATTGAATTCATAATTCTTTTAAATATGCGTCTTTGCATCTTTGCTCTCGTTTAAACATTGATATGAGACAAATACTATGTGTATATGTATGTACATATAAGATAATATAATCAACGTGTAAATTGCAGAAGTTCAAGAAATTCGGAAATTAGCTGTAATAATAATGTTAAATTTAACTAAATAGTAGCAATCTCAAGTAGGATATCTCATCTATGTTTCGCTCCCGCATCCTTTTGACGGAGTGCTGTAAACAAGCAACAATCGTGTTACATCCTCAGGGTAGATTATCTAGCTCGAGGGTGCTTTTACAACTATGACGATTGTCGGTTGAGATCTCTGCGAACATGTCGCAATCACATGAGTTTGTAGTCGTTTGTGTACTGAGAGCCTGCTGAATTATAAAGAACACTCGCTGTTTACAAAATTCTCGTGGGTGAAGCAATCCCGTGAAGGCACTTGAAAGAGATATGTTCTTGTTTATTCTTTTTATGTTTAAATTAGATCTGTCCATATGTCTCAAGTGAAAGATATAATCAATACATACTGACGCAAAAGCATTAATATTGACTAGAAAATCAGTCACCTAGATACACGTCAGACAGCGGGTAATCGAAAAGGCGATACATGGGTTATTTCTCACAGGTAGAGGCGTTAGAGTATCAAACAAAATCGTAAAACAAAAGGCGTCCAGGACGCAGTCAGAAGAATTGCGAAATGGATTTGTTAGAGTGACTGATATGTGGAAAATGGACTAGGAAAGTATTAGAATAGAGATTTAGGCATAACGCTGTCAGAATTAGAGCACGACCTTTAACAAGGTGGACAGACGATTTAAAGCGCATTCAAACAAACTGGATGCGGACAAAACAAAACAATATGGAGTGTCAGAATTTATGAGAGATTTATGTCCAAAAAACAATGGATTCAGTGGGCTGATTGATGGCAATGATAATGATTATTTTTTTGTATTTGAAATACGCAAGCAGTAAAGTGATGATTTAGTCTTTTAATGCTTAAAAAAATCATAAAATACATAAAAGTGATGTTACAAAAAGAGAAGCATGGAGATAAATTTTTATGTTAAATAAATTATATACTTCTCTTTAATTATGATAAAATCTGTTGTATATAATTTTAAGAATAACAGATATATAACATTATTACAGTTTAACAAATATTTGAAATTTATTTAAAGTAACCAAAGGTTCTTAACATTTTGAATAATTTTACTTATTTAACATAACATTTATTTTAACTTTGATATTTGATTACTATTCAATAATATCAATCTATTATATATTATACATATATTTAATTTATTCTAATATAATTGTTGCATCAAGCTCCAATTGCTTAATCGCATTTATTTTTATAATAATTTATAAAGATAATTTTAAGACATATATGATTATTATCATTACAATAATAAACTGTTATAGTGTAGAAATAAAATATTATTAAGATGATTAAATTAACGTTATTTTTGAACATCAACAAACAGATAATGATAAACAATACATTTCTCAGTTTTTTATAATCAAACAAATATTACAGATATAAATTCGATACTCGACGCAGGTAACGATTATATCTCCAAAGCCTTTCACATTTTCGCGATTTCAATTTCTCTGCTTCATTGCCGTTAATGATTTTTGCAAAGTGTGCTATGGTTAACAGAAGCCAAATGGAAGTTGCAAAATGAGATAAGCCATTCATTCGCTTTTCACAATGTTTAAAAAATATAAATGTGTGAAAAATATATTAGGGTAAATCCGTGATCTGTCTACTCTCTTTTCTTGATTGAACTTGCCATTAAGAGGGAAAAAACTTTTGCGATTAAAAAAAAATGTGAGAGCCATATTTCTCACTAATGTTCATTAACAATAATTTTACTTATAAATTCTCTTGTATCAGACTGTGACATCCTTTTATCTAATTTTGCCGTTACGAGAAAGTAAAACTTTTCTACTATGTTATTGCTTATCTTTAAAATATACTGTTTTATACCTTTACAAAATTGTAGCTCTTCAAGTATTTTTGTATTAAACAATATAATTATATATAATTTGCATATACAGTGTTAACTCGCAGCAAAAACAGCGACATATTTTAGTGTATATAGACGATCTAAGATCACAAGCATGATCGTATTCTGTATCAAAGGGAGACGCGCATTCCATTTGATATGCTGTGGTCTAAATTGGTCTCGTAATTGCCCTGTCATTGCCACGATCCAAATTTTCGTTGGCAACCGGTAGCTTTCACATTAAAGCCATTGCGGTTATCGTAAATTGGGGCAGACCTGAGAGGGTGTGTGGCGTTCTCAGATTTTGCCACTTGGGAACTTCCGGTATAGTGGTATAGCAATACAGTTTGAGGCAGATTAAAATTGACCCTGGAGGCTTAGAACATTGACCTCTAGTATGCTTTAACTTTTGCTATTCTATGTGAGAATATATATTATAATACATCAAATTTATATCTAAGCTTAGTACGCGACAAATAATTTTGTAATATAAATTTATATTTATTATTATTGTTAGTTTTTTTTCAAATTATATATTACGCGATTTTTTTTTCATAAAAATATCTTGTCCAATTTGAAATAAATAATTTAATAAAACACCAAGTTTTTAAATATATACATATTTTCTTTGTTATAGAAATAGAATGTAGATAATAGAAATAAAATGTAGATAATATTTCTAATCAAGTTATCTATTATTCAATTTGTCAGCTTGTGATTTATTATTGTAGCAGAAATATATTTCCACAATACATGATGATAAATTTTGCGTAGGTACCGTCTGTTCCACGTTTCTCAACTTTCTACACAGTCGTGGCCTTAGTCGGCACTTTATCACTTTCATCTCTCAGGAAAACTTTTGCAATTAATGCCGTGACAGCTAGAGAATGTTAATTTGAATAAGTTATCGTCAAATGTTAGTGATAATAAGAACCGTCTTTTCATTCATGGCATCGATAATGCGATTACTTGCGGGATAAGATGGTTTGTATGCCTGTCTGCCTCTTAGCACACTCGCGTGCCAGAAAATATTTCGGAGCGATCCTCGTAATTATCGGAAATCGATTTTAAAGTCATCAAGATCCTCTTATTTTTCTTTGAACACATATTAGATAACTCAAGATACGTATGTATATATACATATATATATTTACATCGGATTAAAGCGCGATTAAAGAGCGATTTTTCGTAACGCTATTTTATCCAGTACATTAGTACCACGTATGTTTGATCGTGGAAGCTCTCCTTTAATCGAGACGTGGAATTTCGTTCTACATTTTTGGCGAAACTTCGAATGCCAACATACGCGTCGCGTCGGCAGACTCATCGACATGATAAATTCTAAGCACGAACAAGTGGGCTACGTATCATCGATTTGTCAGTGAGAATAAAATTCATGTATATAACGGTACGATATATCGAACATCCCGTATATTCGAAATTGACGGATGAGGCATATAAAATGAAGCGTACAATTTTATGGGAAATTCCGATAGTTATTTGTGCTTACTTCCTTAACCAAATGCAGAATCGCGCGCTGATTTCATCGCCAATGTTCCTATATCCGTTACCGCAAACTGCACCTAACGGAAAAGGAATGATCGTGTAATGAAGTGTTACATTCATTAACGAAGCAGATAACGAGAAATATAGAACAAATATTTCGTGGTTATAAGATTTAAAACTTTAAATACTAAAACTACAATAAAATTGATATTACTCATTAAAAGTTGATAATAAAGTTAATAAATCAAGTTAAGTTAATAAGCATATTTGTTAAATTTTTAGATAAATGAATATATTAATTTAGATTATTGTGTATGTGTGTATGCGATATTGCTCTATTATTGCACGCTACGATTGTATGATATATCTAGTTTTTTAATAAGAGATATGAATAACATATGATTTTTGAACTATATAATTTTAATTAATTATGTATAGTTTATTAATTAATTACTATAGTAATAACTATCTATTAATTGCTATCTACTTTACAAAGAAATATTTTTGCTTTGCTAAGAAAAGATATTTTATTTTGTTATTAATTTTGTACGATAAGATTATTTTAGATTATTTTAGATAAGTTTTGTACAGATAAATAATATGATTGACAAATATTTTTATGTATTATACTATATGCATTGAGTTCTATGTTGAGGCATTTCATAATGTTTTTTTTCTATTACATAGTTATACAAATGTTTACGTTTCCATATATGTATGATAAAAATTAATTCTTACGCATTTTATGTTTTTCCGCAAACCCTTTTTGATATCTATATAAATCTGGCGACACAACATAAAATTCAATTAATGTATTTTATTACATACTGTCAACACTGTCTCTTGTAAAAAATTTTTTCGAAAAAATCTCCTGGTTGGAAGTAACCTGAAAAACGTGAATAGTATGATAAAATCCACTTCACAGTTTTTTATGTTCGCACAAAATGCTATTATCTTTATTCGATTTTATAGAAAACTAATTTCAATATTTGACATTGGTGGCGATATAAGCTGTTAAAAAACATTATATAACTTGACTATAATTATTTTATATTTTATTATTTGCAGACTAATATATCAAAGAATATATTTAAACACATCAGCATAATTACTTGGTTGTCAAAAAATTAAATAAAATTTCCTGAAATAATAAAAATTTAAATAATCTTTATTGTAAAACTCAAAAGTAATCAAAACTAATATGAAAAATATATTAACATACTTTTCGTGCCATTTATATAGTCACTATACAAATAGTATTTAATTACTAACAAAAATAAATTTGACATACTAACACTATAATATGTATCCGTTATGTGAATTACATATATAAAATATAATTCTAAAGAGAGAGTATACGTTAAAAATAAGAAATAATAAGAAAACGTTATGTATATTTATATATTGTACTGAATTTCTGTCACCTATTATATACTACTAGATGAGTAATGTTATTACATTACCGCGATAATTTTCGATCTTCCGTAAGAGATTGGAAACTAAAATTGTGCATACGTATGTTCACGTATATCATAGTGAGTGATTCAATACAACTGAGCGTCACAAGTAAGATAGAATCGGAAATAAACACAATTTCTCTTGGCGAGCTGAAAAAACGAAACTTTTCCCGAAGGAAATGGTGTATATACACGAGATCTAGAAAATATAAACGGAAATTGTAGTAGTTCAGTAAAATTCCGGTGAAAAAATTTGCACATATGTCAGATCAAATTACTCAAAAGATGTCCAGTTTGTGTTTTGATAATTTAGAAAGAAGAATTTATTAGTATTTTTTTAACAATGCAAAGGTAGATAGAAATTTGACTTTCATGTAGAGCAAATAGTTTAGATTTTGATTTGCAATTCTATGGCATTTTTTTTTTAATTTTGACAAAATCGCGTAGATTTATTCTGAACGTATATTTTTAAATAAAATTATTCTCTTTGTGTATATATATATATATATATATATATATATATATATATATATATATATATAACAATATTGTATGTATGTTTAACATTAATTATTTTTAATAAACGTATAATTAAAAAAATTATTTCTTTCTATATATCTGCATAACTATAAGCTATAAGAAATATTTTGATTTATTATTCTACTGCACTATGTGTGATATAATGGAAGCACTTTTTATTTAACGAAGCAGTAAATTCTAACAGTCAAAACCGAAACAAGACAGCTTTGAAACAGCAAGTTTCGTAGACTCGTCTTTTAAAAAATGCAGATCGCAAACTTTTCGTGCCATTACTGTTAAATGACGTAAATCGAAATGATGAAGTTTAATTTTCTCTTCTACAGAGCTTCATTATTAATTACTTTCCTTTTATCTGTGTCTCGGTACTGTGCTTTGTTTCTTGTATTTGTTCTTAATATATAATTACATATACTTAATACAATAATTTCATCCAATTAGTTTCAAAAATTTAAATTAATGATTTTTATGATAAGAAAGAAAACCTATTATAATAAGTGGAAAATGAGAACAAAATGATTGTGCTATGTGCCGAGTCTGAATGAATTTGTTTCACGGTTTCATATTTCAGAATTTTTTTAAGTATAGTTACAATTTAGAACTTGTTAGACATCTCAATGGCACTATTATATCTATACTATTTTTACTTTAAATCAAAACATTACAAAAAGGATTAATATTGATATTTTTTTGCAAACATTAATTTTTATTTATTATGCCAAAATTATAGATGCATAAAAAGATATATAATTCATTATTATAATAAATTTTGTGAAAATTAAACTTAAATTTAAACTATAATAAACGTTATGTGTATAAAGTTGTAATTAACTTTCGCGAATGTAGACTGGCTCTAAGCCACAAAATATAATTTTTATCCTAATTAATGAATATCATTTTCCAATTCCTTTTATTTCTTTTCCTATATATATACATATATACATATACATTTTTTACACACTGTTTTATTACATCGACACTTGAACAGCCAGAGTGGATGCCTGATTCCTCGTTATGTCAGATAATTGAATTTCTCCTTGTTTGGTCTGACCCTAGAGAATTATCGGCACAGATTCCAATAAATTACTCGATCTTCAGACTCACCTACTTTTCTCCGGAGTTTTGTTCTTTTTGTGTGAAACTGTTCGCATACCGATAACGATTGAGCGTCATTTTATTGGTCACGGTAATACGAATAGATTGTCGTGTTAGATTATGACCATTATTCTTTGTCAAATTCCCTTAGGTCATAATTTTCATAAAATTAGATAACAAAAGACTAATCTTCATTTCAGTTTTAATTTTAATGTTACTAATAAATAGCATATAAAATTATTTTATATTTAGCATTCCATATAAATCAGTCTACATTTTTTTAAACATTGTTTCAGTAGTTAATATTGCAAGCATTGGTATTATAGTTCCGCGCTTAAAGTGGATTTATAAAAAAATTGTAAATGAAAAAAATACTGAACATTAGCCAGCTTTCTGATCGTCTATTAATAAATTAAAAATATCATTAAATATCAAATTAAAAATAATTATAACAATTGTTATATGTTTCCATTTCTTTACAGATATCTTATAATTTGTAGATTCCGTATGTGAATGTACATACAAACGCTGCATAAAATGTGGAACAAACTGGTCTTAATGCATAAAAATCTGCATTACAAACAACGAGTCGTTATCCCGTTTTTCGCGCAGTCTGTATTTTTCGCATTTTAGCGTTCGCATTCGGTGCAGCTGCGAGTCCAAAAGTAGATTGTAGTTTTTATTGTTACAAGATAAAAAAAAATATATTGTTCTCCAGCTGTAGATAGACGTACAATTGAATATTGTATGCTAAATTTGACTATTAATTAATGGTAGCAGTTGACATAATATAAACAACTAATAAAATTCTATTTTTTTATAAATTTAATACTCTTTTATATATAAATGATTTTATGTATGAATAATTAATTAAACAATAAATCTATATCCTCACATATTGTTATTATCTATCATCTTAAGATTATTTCATAAAATTTATTTATCGTTTATAATAAATTTTACATACATATTTGTAAACAAATGTATATGGCGTTAATAATTTATTTTTCAGATGACAAATTTTAATTAGTATTACATGCCACAATCGTAGATTTATCATGACACTTTATGGCTATAGTTTAATAAATGATCTTTGTATATGGATGTTATGAAGTTATATTTTTCAAGCAGATATGATTTAATATATTAGAAGATTAATTGTGTACACTTGTTAGATTCTCTATGTAATATTTTATAAATGTTTTAATTATGAGAACGAGACATCTGACAAGTTAATGAAACACAGATTTCTTTATTACACAATGAAAGAATTGTTCCGAAAATCTGGTTTAATTTTTAACAAAAATGATTTATCTGGAAAATTTTTCTAAAAAGCACGTGCATTCTTGCATAACAGTGACAGCTATAGTTTTGTCACTATAATGGATAGTCGATATTTGCTCATCGCATCACGCCAGATGCAATGCGTGCTCAGCTGTGCATTCAACGAACCGCTTAACTGGATCCAAAACTATAGGAGAACGTGACGAGATTGCCGAGTGTGACTGATAATTTGCAGAAGCTTGTGTGAGACCACGGTTTATTCTCATCTTAGACTACTATCCAGAATTCAGACATGACCTTGCAAGCATAAGAGAAATGTAATAGAAGCAGTGACACCATTTTAAAGCATATTTCACCAGCTTGTGCAAGAAATGCTTCTGTCTCCATTTTGAGTACAAAACGGAACAGGTTTTGCATATATTTTCTTTGCATGCATACAAAAACAGATACAATTTATTTATGCATTATAGAAAGGTGACCAATATTATTAATTTTTTTAAATCTTATTTAATGTGCCAATTTTACTAAAAGTTAGTATTCATCTGTCTATCTAAAAATCAATTTTTTGCTAATTGATAAAAGCAATAAACTTCTGCATTAAGTTAATAAAAATTAAAAATAAATTTGCATTTAATTTTGCCATCTAACTTTGATTTTTCACGATAAAATTATAAATTAACGATGATCTATTTTTTTGAATTTTTTAATTGAATTAGATTGTTTTATATGAATTGTGATAATCAGTATTTTTTAATGTTATTTATTTAATTTAATTGCGTGTAAACAGCATTTAATTAAAAGCAAAGTTTATACAGAAGACACTGCTAAAATTACATCATATAAGAGATTTACTTGAAGAGTAATTTGAGGACAACAGATTTGTTCTATCTGTGTACCAAACGTGACTCCTAAACAGTCCTTAGAAGATCCTTAATTTGATTTAAACTACTGAAATCTTATTATCTACTAACTCAAGTTACTAATGATTTGATTATTTTGAAAATGATGTAAGCACAGAGTTGTGTGAAAGTCTTGACAACTTGATACGTCGCTTTAGTGCATATCTTCATTCTCATTAAAGTTTATAACATTTCGGAACTTATACATCTATAGATTATCAGATATATTGATCACGATTAAATATACATATATACGTGCATATATAAATATATATGTATATATATATATATATATATATATATATGTGTGTGTTTTGTATTTATCTTATACTTTTTATTTTATATTATTATTTATTATATTATATTATTTATCACGTATGTTATTATATTATTTATATTAGGTATTTATGTCACGTTAACCATTAATAATTTATATGAGGGCAAAATTCCGTCGACTCATTGCTATCAAAATTTTTATTTATTTGTTTCTGTATTTATCTTATTTATTATGTTCTGTATTTGCTTCATTTATATTGTATATATGTAGATGACTTATTTTTCGAAAGTTAGAGATCACAGACGATGATCTGTTTGATTTGTGACAACCGAACAAGACGGACAGAGATTGATTATTTATCAATCTAGCTGTCGTAACGACAGGTTGTCAACACCGGAACATATGTAATAAATTTTATCAATCAATACTTTATGTCGTCGCATTTAACTTTCCTCTATCCGAAGTTCATAATCCATCAATAAAGAAAACAGAAGTCTTTTATTTCGTTTGCGTCGCTTGAGGAGCTACCCAAGAATTACACGCAAAATTTCAAACAATATATATAAAAGATTTTGTATGTTTATATGTATTAATGTAGTTAATTGTTTAATATTATTAATTATTACTTAATTTTTTCAACATTTACGTGACTATATTTGATTTTTTAATAAAAGTCTTTCATAAGAGTATTATAAATATATCATGCGTAATTATTTATATTTATAATTATTTATATCTGTTCACGGTTATCTATATTTATTGTTAATTATATATTATATTTTATGACGTATTTAACGTAAGATATTTTAACTTATAAGGACAAGTAAACTAAAATATCGTTTCTCAAATATTGATAAGACTCGCGGTAATGTAAAAATAATGGTAGTCTAAATAAATTGTTGTATCGCAGAAAAAATTTCTGTAATCGGTATCGGTCAACTAAAGATACAATTCTATATTTGATGCTAATGTCCCATTGACATGAAAATGTCAAGATATTTTTTTTATTGTATATTCATATTTTTGTTGATATAATTGTATGTTTTATATAATGTCTCTCGTAAAACTATTGAAAGTTTATTATAGGATACTATTTTACTTCAAAAAAACTCTATTTTAATTAACAACCAAAAAGAGAGACTGATAGAGATTGAACTTTCGAGATTGCAATTATGGCTTTTCCGAGATAGAATCCGAAACGCCTTCATAGCACCTCGTAAATAGAAGCTTTGTTTGGGGAGTCTAGCTGACAATTGTCGTAACACAATATAGGCTCTCTACAGAACTGTTCAGTAGATCAAGTAGACCTCGTATGAGACGGATGCGAAGGTCCCATTGTCCCATCGTGTCCTTTGATCGTGATATTTCACAGATCACAAGTTAACGGGCTCGCACGTCGCTAAATGTTACCGTTTCAGTCGAAGTCATTAGCCATGCTTTCAAAGTATAGGGCAGAATTACATTCACGGTCGCGTTTGCAAATTTATAGACTCGGTCGTTTGCTAACAAATTCGTTGCTCACATAAGATAGGGCTGATTATACGTTGATCTTTTCTACCAGACTAGATCCGGGAATATTACACAGTCTTTCGTATGTATTAAGAAACGATTCGTTAATGCTGTATTTAATACGATTAATTGATACATACTTTACATATAAATACTCGACGTATAAATTTAAAAGAAATAAATTTAAATTTTGCAAATCGATAAACATATTTTTAGAATAGAAAACTTTCATTTATTTTTTCATTATTCATAGTAGAAATTATTTCATGGATATTCATAGCTATTGATTCTGTCTTGCTCCTTTTACTTTCTCATAAAAGAAAAAATTTATCTAAAATATTTTCCGTTTCACCCTCTTCCAGCTCTTCTAACAGTTTAACCATTCATATGTCACTGGAGAGTTCTTTCGACAGCAGTACACTCATCTCATCCATAATATATAGAACTCAGAACACAGTAATATAATTATATCAGTAATCTAATACGCGTCCGTTCAGCTTGACAACTGTCACGAATCTCTTTCAAAATGTCCGTTGTTTGACAACCAAATCTCCTGATAGACAATCTCGAAGACAATCTTCTTTTGTCGCAACGAGTGGCCTACAACGTGGCGCGGGAACGCAAAGTAGGGACGTAACAATACGATATTATAATTTCTATATGTATATAATTTTATATACATAAATTTTTTTTCTTTTTCTTTTAAATAATATAAAAAATAGTTATTTTTACACCATATAAAAGTATATTGTATATTAAAATAGAGAAAATTAATAAAAAAGTTAATAGTTTTCGAAATATATTATTGTTGTGCTTTCTGATTGATTTTAATTAATTTTGATACTCATCTTCGTACTGTCACTCATTTACAGTGCGAAAATGAATATCAAAATCGATTAACTTATTAAAAATTTATTAAATTGTTAAATTATATATTATCGATTGATTGATGATGTCGAATAAACTTTATTAAGTTTATCATGGACCAAAAAATCTAGATTCTTTTGTCCATGAGATTTGCATACGATGATAGATGCAAAAATGACAGTATGATAAAACTGATTTGTAATAAATAAATAAATATTTTACAAATTTATTAAAAATATTATTTGTGGAATTAGAATAGTTATTATAATAAAATAGTAATTTATATTTTCTTAAACATGCATTTTTATTATTTTTATTATTTGGAAGTAGCATATATATAGTGCACGCTTCATCGAATTATCAAGAAACTGTCAACAAATTAACATTCGCTTTTCAACGTCATTGATAACCAATCAGACGTAGAAAAAGTGTAACAATATAAATCTCAAAATTCGATTTGAACATAAAAGATTTTCATCACTTTATTATGGATATTGCATGAATAAAAATTTACAAAAATATTTTTTCCAGAATCTCAGAATCAAAAATATATATAATTTTTTTGTAGACATAATTTTGATAAATAATTTGCGTATATAAATATATGTATGTCAACAAAAATTTAAAAAAGTATTCCTAAATTCACAATTTTTCAAAACATTAAAAATAAAATCTTTTAGAAACTTAGTTTATACTTACAACAAAAATGAATTGTTATTTTTTATACAAGATTACTTATGCAGAAAAACTTACTAAAATCTTTTTTATTTCTGTGGATGGAAACTTGAGAGTGTGAAATTCACTTTCTTACATCTCGCTGCTGCACTTTGCTATAAATACTTTTCATACTTTCCTTCAGTACAACTTTTATTATCTGAAATCGACCGATTCTCATCTCCTCTAATTTTGCCGCTTTTCTCGTCTCGCTTACATCGTCATGACACAGTGAGCTTTTTCTCTTATCACGTCATCACGGACGCCCGTGGTAACAAGTTGCTTAGCAACAGCGTTTCACCTCTTCTGGTTAGCCACCGGAACTATTGCTGACGCCGGCGATACTGCTTTCGTTCCCATTTACCCTCGTGGCCCTCCTTTGGTTATTTTGTGTAATTTACATTTTGTAGTGGTGGTTAGTTTCTCCAACGCAAGCTTTTAGTAATGTGCTGCCGGTCGCCGAAACTGTGTTAGCAGACCTTATCACTTTCTAAAATTTGCCATATCAGGGTGTGAAATAATTCTACTGATGATCCACAAACATCGTATCTAGATATCTAACTGGATAGATGATAAGGAACATTTTCGCCTTCTTGTATGATCCTCTTGGGAACTTTTGCGCAGGAATGAAAGAGAAGAGTTATTTTAAGGACCCTTCCTCGTAACGGTTTGGTGGAATGAAAGTTTCATCTTACTCTTTTTTACTCGTGACCTTAACACAGTAATTTAAAAACTGTGACGATTATTTGACGAGTTCTTAGTTTACTACGCGATAAAAATACAACAGAGACTTCATAACTTTTGAATGAATTCTAAACGACCGTCATGTATGCTGTCATTTATATAATATAAAAATATAGATATATAAGATAAGATGTTGAGCTCTAAGTTATAAATATATAAGATATAAGGTATAATATTTTTACCAAACAAAAAAGTTAAATTATCAAAGAACATTCTTTCATTGATGTAATTATTTTTTTAATTCTACTCTAAAAATCATTTCTTAAATCTATTACAATTTTCTTTATCGTATAAGTAAGTTCTTATCGTTCTGATCTAACGATCAAGTATTCGCATTTTCTTCTTCATATTGTTTGCATGTTCAAGAAATTGATTTTGATACGTCAGAAGCAAATAGTCTATTCACAATAAAAGTATAATGAAAATATCGACGAAAAGTTCAAGTCAAATCGATATAGATGTATGTTATTGTGTACTACATACATACGAGATTCTATCGGAATCATGAGAAAAATCTGCAAAAGTTTACTTGACAAATTGTGGTCTACTGTTAAACTATTAAACATAAAGATGAATCGAATTTAAAGTGGGAATTGAATGATACAAAAGATATATAAATATAAATATATATATTTTTTTTATTTTCTTCTGCAAACTATACATTTAACTATAAATTACATATTTAATTTGAAAATGTTATATGTCATATAATAACTTTTTCACATTGTAGATATAGATTGCAATACCCTGTTAAAACTATCTTGTTCTAAGCCTTAAAATTTATATATTAAAAATTAAGTTGAATTAGTTTATATTCACTTATGATTTAATTTAATACACGTAACAAAAACTTTGCCAAATATTGATCATTTATCTTAATCAATGACATCAACAGATTGCGACCAAAATGTATTAAATGAACGATGGACCGATTGATTGATAGACGCCTTTTCGTAAAAATGTGTTAAAGAATACTGTAACACCTAATACTATTTCGTATGCTTTATAACTTATCTTTTAGCTAATGAAATAGTGCAGTTAAATACATTTAACTATCTTTTGATCTGACCTCTTTTCATATATTCGTGCACTATCTGTGCAGAATCTATGCCGTATCAAATACGAGATGCACTGAAAGTATTCATTCATGTGAATTTCTGGTAACTCTAGATTCTATCAGAACGCTTTCTTATTTTCACATTTACATAACGACGACTATCTTAACTATTATATCAATGTGTTACAAAAACTGAAGCTATTTCTTCTTTGTACTTTGAAACTATATATAGAAAAGAATAAAATAGAATTCTTTAAATTGCTTAGAATTATTCTATATTTACTTAAGTATTAATAAAATTTTCCGCTCAATTGGGATTTAGAATTTAGAAAAATATTAAATTAAAATTATGAATTTATGAATTTATGAATATTTATGAATATTTATTTATGTCTTTCCTAAATGCATTATTATGTCATTAAAGTGACATATTTTCAGTTTTAATAATTTATGTTATGTGTCAGTGTTTTACATAACTAAAAAAATATATATTGTGTTAAAATTATTTATGCTATCACAAATAAAATTTAATGTATGATATATTGTTCATTAATATATATAAATAAGAATGATAAATACGAATAAATGCATATTTTAAAAGATTTTAATTTTCATATTAATTTTATATAGTTTTAATTAATAAAAAAGTCGAAGAAAATATAAAATGATAAAACTAAAGTAAATAAATACTAAGTTAGTAAAACCATAATACACGATTTTGCATGTTCTTTTAGCAATAAATGTCTGAAACTAACAAGAGTTACTCTTTATCAATTTTGTGAAGTTTATTTTTGTAAAGTGGTAGAAAATATCATACTATCAATATATGTGTAAAGTCATGCTTTCGAATAAATTTTAGAGGTCAAGCTGTAAAAAATTTAAAATAGTTTCTTATAACGCATATACGCTTATGTTAGTTGCATATTACAAGCTCTCATGCCGACATCGAGTAAGTAAGAATGGTTATGTAGTCTTGAAAGCGTTATGTTTTAAGTACTATCATGATAAGTATTATCCACAAAAGTGTCCATGAAAATTATAACTATTTATTTATAATATTTATTTCTCACACATTTTTTTCCTTATTTTTTCATTTTTTATTAATAAGAAAATTAATAAGAAAAAACATATCATATCTTCTATCACTCCCATAAATATTATAAAAATTGATGAACAGCAACGCATAGTCTCCTCTTGTAAATTATTTTTATATTATTATTTATATTACAAGTATGTAATATAATTGACTCAGTGGTAAGAGCAGTCGCCCGGCAAGCGAAAGACTCGGGTTCGATTCCCGATTCAGTGACTTTGCCCCGATATTTTTTCTCATCTATATCTCTTGAGGGGGTAAAGAAGGGTATAGAATTCTCAAAAAATGAGAATCTAAATATGTGCTCTGTGCACTAATTAAATTTCGCGAAAAGAATTAATTTCTATACGCATTTCTTTACGCATCAACATCCGCGCATGGCTCTCATTGCCAACTATATTATTGTGTTTGTAAATATCGCAGCCTTATGTATTTCAAATTATATAATTGACTTACTTTCATATTTTTATGTCATTATAATATTATACAATTATTTATGACGTTTATACAATTCTAATATTTACACAAATTTTTATCTAACAATAAGATTATGATTTATGAAACACATAATAACATGCTTATAATTAATTCGACTTTCTACAGTTTATCTCCAGTATTTTGTAAAAAATTAATAGCAGAAAAATATAAGTAATTAATTTTTTATCAAATTACATTTTGCAATAAAATGCGTTAAAGTATACAACAAATTATTATTACAAGGGATTTATATTTTATGTTGATTTTTAAAGTGTCATGTTGCCATTATGCGTAAGCGCGTTATATATCGGTATCACTTCGTTAAACAGGAAAGATATACGACTACGATAACGATATCTCATAGGACGTGCAAATTTTAGGAAGCGTGTTATGATACTAGCCTTTTCATTTATCTAATCGGGTTACGTCAGATTGTTGATGTTTCTACTCATACATCATTGTGAAAGGAAGCAATATTTATGACACGCAATATATCGCCATATATTGCATGTATTATAATGGAATATCTACATAATATCTATAGGCATACGTACATTTTTATTTTATTGCCCATAGACTCTACAATAGTTTAAAATAAATGCAACATTTGTTTTTATATACATAAAACATGTTTTATTATATATCTATAAATACACTAAAATTTATTTTTAAAATTTTAAATAAGTCTCATATCTGAAGGAGGGATAGATAAAATCTCTCTAATTATATAGTCATATACATTTTACATATATTTTTTGTCCCATTTTATAAATATAATAAAAAACATATCCAGCAAATGAAACATAATGCCAAGTTACACTGTATGATTTCTATTTTTATGATAATTACATATATTCTTGAACAAGATTGTGAATTATTGAATTTAAATTTTGTAAAAAAATTGTAGAGATTAAAAGTAAATCAGTAATAATATATATTTATGTTTATTTTTTATAATATTAGATTGTCGTAGAATATTGTCTCGCACACTATATCGTTCGGAGCAAATAAAGATAGTGTTTGCAGTCTCATTTATATACCTAATTATAATTAGAAGACTTAGTGCATTGATCTACAATGAATATATAGACACCTTTTTATTTCTATTTATGAGAAGCATTAAAAAATCTCGCTTTAATATAATTTTATATGATTTATAAAAAAAAAAATATTTGAAATTGAATTGTATCTTCATTAATAATAATTTTTAAACAAATAATAATAAAAAAATAGAAATATTTTTTGCAAATTATAATGTATCTCTTCTTGCATATCAAGTCGGTTTATTTTCTCTAAACATATATATTACTCTCTTTTTTTATTATATATATTTTAAAGTTTAAATTCTAGTATGGGGGGTTTTTCCGTGTACGTATAGTTAGATATTGAGATGCATATGTATAACTGATCAGTAAATTGTTACGCAAATATGAACATAATATTAGCATGTACACTAATTTACATAAGATATAAAGCTCGTTAGATGCGCAAGCCAATCATGGAGACACGGATTTCTCTTACGAAAGCTGCCTGATTGCTTCATTCGCCCATCCATTATATCTCGGGTTTTATGCAAATAGCTGCAACCCCACCCTTGCTAGTTCCCTAAACTAGTTATACTTTGTCTTAAATGTTTTGTAACTAAACTGTTAGACTGTCATTGTATGTTACATGTGATTCATTAAATTATCTTTTGCATAATACGATATTTTATTATATTTTATATAAAAATAATTAAAGAAATAAACAATTAAACATAATATTATTTCACACAAACTAAAATAATCTGTTAAAATAAATCTATAAATATATCTATAAAAATGTTTTATATATATATATATATATATATATATAATATTTTATTATTATTATATATTAGATACGTTTTCATATATTCTCTCTCTCTCTCTCTCTCTCTCTCTTTCTCTCTCTCTCTCTCTCTCTCTCTCTCTCTCTCTCTTTATCTCTTTATGTATATATATATATA